>NC_142584.1:52697431-53000462 GCF_965207765.1 Zootoca vivipara
TAGTTAAAAGTTCAGTGACTTCTTATTTCATTGTCAACTAGCTGGCCCTGCCATGCATTGCTGTGGCTTAGCCTGTTAAATAGGTCCTCAGAGTCCCCCTTCAGACTCCCCTGTTGACCCCACTGTGGATTAGTCTGAGTCCCCCTTCAGACTCCTCCCCCCACCATCCCTGTGATCGGCCCTACCCTGTCCCGCTACCCTGTCCCGACCCATGACCTTTCCCGCCCTCTCCTCCCCCATCCCCCACCCAGGGGAGCCCCCACCTCTATCCGGCCTAGTCTACAAACCTCTACTCGGCCTAGTCTGCAAAGGGGAGCCAAATTGCTGTGGAGTGGGAAGCTTTCCTACCTGCAATATTAGTGTAGCAGCCGCTAGAGGCCGCTGTTGTGCAAGGTCTCCTGATTCTATTTCCCAGCATGCACTTTAGAGTGAGTTGTGTGCTTTGGAATATGGGTTTTTGGGGGTTTTACGTGGCCCAGGTGTGACATTTGTCTTTGAAAACAGTACGGGCTTGCTCTTCCAGCCGCATTTGACTTGTGTTAAAATTTGAACGCAATTGGTCAAGCGGTTTTGTTGAACATTGGAGAGGAATACACATGCCCAGTTTACATTTTTATATAGATAGATAATTCAAGGGTGCTTCCAAGCAGGGTTTTTTATTGCCTTCTTTATGGTTCATTATGGGGGTTTTCACAGGGCTCCAAAAAACACCATTATCTTTTTGAAAGTATCCCATGCCGGTGTCAGGAATGCTTTGATGGTGTTTCCTCCTTGGCAGGGGGTTGGACTGGATGGCCCTTGTGGTCTCTTCCAATTCTATGATTCTATGACCCCTCCTTCCAGTCACTTATTTTCTCCTAACAGATAGTTCAACTTTTACGAAAATCTGAAACAGCACCAGAAAAGAATCTGGTTGTGAAGTGGTGGGTTCTTTTTTTGCACTTTTATCCCTCAGGTTTTGGTGGGCATGGTTTTGACAGTAACATTCTTTTTCTTCTTCTCTCCCCCCCCCCCTTTACACCACTTTTTATTGAACGAGAGCGGAATTACTAAACCATACCCGACTGGTATGACCCACAATAGCCTACCATAAGGCTGACTAGAATTCTCTTTTTTTAAAAAAATTAAATTATTTTTACATAAAGTTATACACAATAACCATATCCACGGTTTGTTTGTTTTCCTGGGGGGTACGCAGGGGTATGCATACCCCTAAACATTTTGTGAATTTTTGTACTTTTGCCCATTTACTGTATTTATTTTTCCTGATTTGAACTATAAAATGGTGGTTTTCTTGAGTCAAAATGAGAGTACCCCTAAACATTTTTAAAATAAAAAACCACTGACTACCTCCATTCCAAAACATAAAAATAAAAAAGGTTCCTTCGAACCTTCAGACCTCCTTCCCTCCCTCCATGGGTTCCGTTTCTAAAGATTTATTCCTTTCCCCCTGAATCTTTTTACCGTTATCAATCTATTATAGTAACCAAAGTAGTAACCAAAGTTCATTTCACTTTACAAGTTTCACTGTATTCCTGCCAATGGTTTCACCTGTCCGGAGTGGTCTTTTACATATATTTAAAAAATTATTCCAATCTTTTAAAAATACCTGGTCTTCCTGGTTTCTGATCTTTCCCGTCAGTATTGCCACTTCTGCATATTCCAACAGTTTGGTCTGCCATTTGACAGTGACATTCTTGCAAGGCTGCCTGGCAGCTATAATCTGTAAGGAATGCAAACAGGCCAAGTCCCTCTCCCCCTACCACCTCCGGTTTCCCCTGCCCCCAACCGACACTCAACATTCTGCAGCTCCCAGTGACCACTGAGCATGATCAGTCCTCACTGGACAGCTTTTTGGAGAGGGGGGTGCCCACTCTTGGTTGCTATTGGTTTCTTTAAAAAAAAAAAAACTTCTGTGAACATGTTAACCTCTCATTTCTTGGAAGTCCCATTGGACTCAGTTTCTGCTGGCATCTACCATCTTGAGCCTGAGGTCCCAGAGAAACTCAGCATCACCAGCAATCCTAAATAGCCCCCTGTTCCTGCAGTGCCTTCTGACGAGAGAACTGACACATTGCCTGGGCTTGTTAATAGCAGGGCCATGGGAGTGGAGCAGATGACAAGGTATCCAGGATCTTCAGGGCCATCAGCAAGGTGCACAGCTACAGTAGCTGCCTGAGGCTTCCATTTACATGAGACTACTCAAGAGGAAGGAGGAACCCATGCATGTGCTCACCTAGATCACAGTGGTTGTAGTGGTGTGAAACACTGCAATGCTGGGGTGGTGTAGCTATGGGAGTCCAAGCAAGGTGCTGTAGCAAGTGTATCCCAATACAGTAGCTTCTTAAGTATGCTGGGTGCTGGAGTTAGGCCCAGCGGGCATTGACTGAGTTTTCTGTTAAAGGGAATGAGAGAGGTGCCTCTGAGCTATAAAAGGAATATCCTTGGGAGTCATGTTGGCAGATTACTACAACAACACCAACTGGGTTAGGATTAGTACAGCATAGACAGTTGAATGATTCACTACTCCTTCGCCAATGTTTACTTACCCACTTCACACATTGAGGTAGGCTTCAGAGTCACTAGAGACTGAGATTTATTGCACAAGAGAAACACTTGTAGATGTAAATAAAACATGAAATGCATTCCAATCATTTGTTGAATGGTGTATGTTTCTGCAAATCCACCCAGAGTGGCTGGGGCAACCCAGCCAGATGGATAGGGTATAAACAATACAACAACAACAACAACAACAACAACAACAACTCACCTCAGTAATATCTTTCTTACATCCACAAACATCACATTCTAGCAGGGTTGTTTGTGAACTGTCACAGAGGTACGCCATGTTCACTGAAATGTGAGTTCAGCATCTAAAAATACCGCAGATCTTTACAGTCCAATGCTTGGGACACTCACCATGCAAGCATTTACTAAGGAAACAGAAAGGCAACAGCATGTTTCCATGGAAACATTACATTAAAATGAATCAGTGGTATCAGGTTCACAGGGCATGAAACAGAAGGCCTGAGAAATGATAATTAGAACAAAAACCAACAGAAGATTTGTTGACCCTTGAGTACAGTACTGAAACAGCTTGGTCCTAATCAATATGTTTGCTACACCTGGATAATCCTTTCTATATTCTACCAACTCCCTCTCTTTCTTATATTATGTTATAGAATCATATATAAAATAAAGGGGAGTTCTGTATGGATTTTTCATACAGCTTGGTGTACAACCTAGCAAAAGATATTATGTTCCATGTTTGGATCTAGTAACCATGAGGTCATGAGAGGGACCCATGGATGGTTCCCCATGAGGCAATATAGTGCTTTGTCTGAAAAAAATATTAATCACCCCTTAAACGGCCCAGGACCACAATACCTCAAGGGTTGCCTCTCCTCGTATGAACCAATCTGGACCCTGCAATCATCATCTGAGGCCCTTATTTGGGTGCCTTCTCCACAGGAAGTCCAGAAGGTGACAATATGAGAATGAGCCTTTTCTGCAGTGGGTCCTTGTTTGTGGAATGCTCTCCCCAAATAGGCCCACCTGGTGCCTTCATTACATATCTTTAGGCACAAGGTGAAAACGCTTCTCTATAATGGGGGTACAGGACTTACTCCGCAACCCAGCTCGTCGGGGTGCCACTCCCCACGGGTGCCTCCAGTCAGAAAAGAAGGAGTCTCCAGCCAAGTTACAGAAGCCAATCAGCGGTCAGTAGACCTGGTCATTATTTGTTGCAACAAAGGTTCAAATGCAAAAAGAGAAAGAACCAAGAGCATGGGGCTACACAAACTTTTGAAACTTTCCCAGCTTTCCCAAAATACATCACTCACACCATCATGAAAACGTCATGAAAGAGGAGTGGTTGGCATGCAGAAACATGAAGCTGTCGCCCACCCCAGTCAATCATTCCAGTTCCCAACGCCTTTTAACCACCCTCTTCCCCAAAGAACAATAAAAGTATTTACACATCCCCCTAGCTGCAAGGCTTTCCTGCACTTCTCCTTTGAAAGCACCGGGATTCAATCCACCATCCCAATGGGTTTTTTGGCTGCTTAAACAAATCTATGGCCCTTTAAATGTGCCTTTGCAAGGGGGTTATTGGTTTGTTCTTGTTTTTATTTTATTATGTATTTTGTTTTCTTATTTTGTATTTTATGTTGTGAACTCTCCTGTGATGAAGAAGAAGAAGAAGAAGAAGAAGAAGAAGAAGAAGAAGAAGAAGAAGAAGAAGAAGAAGAAGAAGAAGAAGACTGTCTCATTCATTCATGTATAGCGCACATTCTACTTTCACATTTCCTTCATTTAACTTCAGGGTTAGGCACCTCCATTCGCAGCTATGCTACTGAGGGGCATCAAAACACTGTTTGTGGCGTGTGAGGGTTGGTTCTGACACAATCCGATGTGGGGGGCAGAGACTTTTTTACTTGAACCACTAAAAACTTGAATTACTGTACAGTACGTAGTTCATTCTCTTCTGCTGGGTACCAGCTCTCACCACGAGGGGGCAATAAAGACATGGACTGAGAGGGCAGGGAAACACGCAAAATGAGCTCCTTCATGTTCACATCATGAACATGCCACCAACCATAGATGTCTTTATTTTTCTCTGCCTGCTTCCATGAAACTGACCTCCTGGACTTTAACTGGCCCGACCCACTGCCTATGCTGGGTAGAGTGGTATGGAGAAAGGGCTAGACAGCAGGTTTTTTCCCTTCTCCCTTCACCCTATTTGTGAGTTTGTTGTCCTGCAATGAGGGAGAGGAAGGAGAACTAGCAGGACTATAAGCTGTAAGGACCTCCAGTGGCCATAGCTGCCAAGTTATCCCTTTTTTAAAGGGATTTTCCCTTATGCTGAATAAGCTTCCTCGCGAGAAAAGGGAAAACTTGGCAGCTATGCCAGTGGCAAGGCCATGAGATGGATTGATGACATCTCTCAGCCTCGGTGGGTGGGGCAGTGTAAAACCCATGCCACCCTGGAAATAGTGAGTAATGTGGGAGAGGCTTCCTCTCTTTGCTAACCGTCATGAGAAGAGAGGCACAGGTCAAACACCCACAGCTTTAAATGAATGGCAGAGACAATGAGCACATATTGCAGAGAGGCAACAGCACCTACCCACACCGCCCCCCAAGGGTGGTCCTGTGGGATGGTCACAGCTGGAATATATATTCCAGTGTGATATTGGCTTCTGGTTCCCAGGCCTTCATGCTAGCAACAGCAGCCCAAGTCCGCATGAACTGTGATACATAACATAGCATACTTGGGCATGCTGCACTAAGGTCTTTTTGGGTTAGGTGCTAACTGGCTATTAGGCGCTGGGTGTTTGCGTGACACTATATAGCAGATAGGTGTGCTATAGCTTCCAAACAAACAAACAAATATTTAGAGTACCTGTCCCTCCACCCTTCAGCCAAACAGGCTCCCAAAGCAGCCTACATACAGTCAAAATCTATGCTGCCTTAGGGGTCAGCACTCCTATGCTTTTTATCAGCTTTCTCTGTCACATATACAAATGGTGTCTAGAAGAAAAAGGAAATTAAAGGCATTATTATCGTTTATCAGCAATGTTCACACACACCATTTATAATCAGCATCTTTACCAGAGCCCTTGCCCAGTGCCATTGCAACTACGGTATATTTTTTTGCAAGGGAGGGGTGCAGTGATTTCCACTGTTAGGAACGACAGCTGCATTAGGGGATTCCTGGTCTTCATTACACCCTCTTTGCCTCTCTCCCAACCCTGCTTTACCCACCATATGACCAGAGGAACTGTACATATTTGTCGGCCTTTCTTAGCTGGACTTGTCACAAAATGCCCCCTTCTTATCTTGTGCTGTAATGCTCTGATTCTTGATTCTGACCTCAGAGCACCCCATAGGTCTATGGCTTTTTTCCAACTTCCTTAGTCCCCTAATCTTGCTCTCTTTCAGTTATGATGAAAGCAGGAAAGCCAGTAGGTTGAATGTGAACTCGTCCCCTTTCTGATTCTTTCTCTCACTCTCCTCCCCAGCAGCTAAGCTGGATCCTTAAAGCTCTGCCCCACATAAGGTCATCCACCATCTTCAGCCTTCTCCCTTCCCATAACTACATGCTGATCTGGGCAATGTGAGTGGGTGGCCTGTATAAGGTCTTATTAAACTTTTGTACTCTGCATTTTTGGAAGGGCATGCTAAACCTCAAAAGCAGCTTTTATGCTTAAACTGTTTTATCTTTTCCGAAATAAGCAAGCACATTAATATGGGTTTCTTATTGATCAGTGCTAAATCACTCCAAGTTAGGAAGGTCATCACTATCAAGGCTGGCCCTAGAACAACAGTGGGTCTCATAACGACCTGCCACTACTCCTCATTTGGCCTGCAAGCCTGTTTTGCCCAAGCTACACCCTCCTGCCCCCCACAACTGAGCCGAAAGGGGCAGGGTTGCAGACACCAACCACCAACTGATTAGTGGCACCCACAAAACTGCACACACAGTAGAATCATAGAATCGTAGAGTTGGAAGAGACCACGAGGGCCATCCAGTCCAACCCCCTGCAAAGCAGGAAACACCATCAAAGCATTCTTGACATATGGCTGTCAAGCCTCTGCTTAAAGACCTCCAAAGAAGGAGACTCCACCACACTCCTTGGTTGCAAATTTCACTGTCGAACAGCTCTTACTGTCAGGAAGTTCTTCCTAATGCTTAGGTGGAATCTTCTTTCTTGTAGCTTGAATCCATTGCTCCTTGTCCGCTTCTCTCGAGCAGCAGAAAACAACCTTTCACCCTCTTCTATAAGACATCCTTTTATATATTTGAACATGGCTATCATATCACCCCTTAACCTTCTCTTCTCCAGGCTAAACATACCCAGCTCCCTAAGCCGTTCCTCATAAGGCATTGTTTACAGGCCTTTGACCATTTTGGTTGCCTTCCTCTGGACATGTTCCAGCTTGTCAGTATCCTTCTTGAACTGTGGTGCCCAGAACTGGACACAGTATTCCAGGTGAGGTCTGATCAGTGGTACTATTACTTCCCTTGATCTAGATGCTATACTCCTATTGATGCAGCCCAGAATTGCATTGGCTTTTTTAGCTGCTGCATCACACTGCTGACTCATGTCAAGTTTGTGGTCTACCAAGACTCCTAGATCCTTTTCACATGTACTGCTCTCAAGCCAGGCGTCACCTGTATTTGTGCCTTTTATTGTTGTTGTTGTTGTTGTTGTTGTTGTTGTTGTTGTTGTTGTTGTTGTTGTTATTACCCAAGTGTAGTACTTTACATTTCTCCCTGTTAAAATTCATCTTGTTTGCTTTGGCCCAGTTGTCTAATCTGTTAAGGTCATTTTGAAGTGTTATCCTGTCCTCTGGGGTATTAGCTACCCCTCCCAATTTGGTGTCATCTGCAAACTTGCTCAGGATGCCCTCAAGCCCATCATCAGTTTTGAAAAGTGTTGATGACCAGCTGATCGTTGAGGCGTGCAAAAGCGCTGTGCACAGGGCTTTGCAAGCACCCAAGATCACCTGATCCTTAGTGCCTGCAAAGCTCCGCACTTTGCATGCTCAGTATACAAAGTAATCACTGAAGCTTGCAAAGCATTGTGCCCTGAGGCATACAATTCAATTTCAAACCATGTGGGCAAAAGCAAGTCATTGCGACTTCAGGTGATTGACAGGTAGAGGGCCTCACCCACCTGTCAAACCTGGCCTGTGGGACATGGGGTGGAGTAGATGAAGATGTGTCTTGCTGGTGGGATCCAGTTTTCCCTCCCTGCCCTATAAAGAGGTACCGAGAGACACGTGCCTCATGCAGTGGGCAGAGACAATGACATTCTGGAGAATGTCACAGGGAACTACCTGATGAGCAATGACCCATCCCCAAACTCTAGGTCCTCCTTGCCAAATCACAGCATCGCATCATCAACATCTCATGGAATACTGTATCAAAGGTCACAGGTAAAGGTGGAACAGGATTACGAGGGTGCAGTGCCTCTTATCAGACTCTGGGTGGAGATAATCAGTCTGGGCCTTAAACACAGTCGGTGCCATAGCCAGACTGTGAAAACCAGATTGGGATGGGCTTGAATTGCTAATGCTAATGTGTGCATTAGTTTTCAGAGGAAAGGTAATCATCATCAAGGTTAGCTAGGTCATAGCTGCCAAGTTTTCCCTTTTCTCACGAGGAAGCCTATTCAGCATAAGGGAATTTCCCTTAAAAAAAGGGATAACTTGGCAGCTATGGCTAGGCTTGAGGTAAGATTGGAATCCAGGGAAGTAGGCTGAAGCCGAGGGATAAAGGACAGGGAAGGCATGAGCTGAAGGCAAGAACCAATTTTCCCAGCTAATTTCACCTGCAAGTGAGTTGGCAGCATTCCCCACCCACCCAAAGATGCCAGCACAGCTACAGGAAGGCATTTCACCATTTGGTCAATGTTGAAAACATTCCCCACTCCCAGCCCTACCTACAATAGTTACGTAGGATTAATCTCACTTGCAGCTTAGTGGGTAAGCTGTCATCTAAATAAGCTATGATATGTGAACATGGATGACTCAGGATGCTGCAGCATGATCTGAACATTTACACCACTCATGGTCGTGGAAGGATTGCACAAGAAACATTTTATTTGTACAGGGTTGTCTCAAGATACATCAGATCAAGCCTGACAAAACTCAGATACTCGTTTGGACTTTATTCACAATTTCCCCCAAGTAATTCACCACATTCATGGTAACTACTATTCTTCTGTTTCATCAATTGGATGTAATTACTTCAAATGTAATTACTTTTCTTTTCTGCTGGTTTTCCCCATGCTGCATTACACACACACACTTTGCTATCACATTTTCTTTCGCAATTGAGACAAATGGGACTGCTAAGTTAAATCCATGTGCAGAAGATCACAGCCCTATGATATTTTGGGGGACCTGCCTTCACCTCCCTCGTGGGATATAAGCTTGCCAGCCTTATTTTTCTGAGCAAAGGCTCTGTGCCTTCGATTAGTAGTATGACGGGCATCTGTCAATAGAAGAAACTTTCCCTCCATCACTGCATCTCTATACAGAGGGAAATGTTCATTTATTTATTCCTGCATCTTTAAAAGGCAACCATACAGCATGGAAGTTTGAAAACCTCCCAGCAGAATCTAAAACAGGCAGCATTGAACTTGTGTAATAGTGCAAACATTTTTAAAGCCACGTACTTAAGTAAAGGGTGATCCTATGCCTATCATCCCAATAGCATTTCAGTTATGGAAATGCCTCTCTCTGAAGGTTAAACTGGTGCCAACACTGCATAACTTTAAGGGCCAGCTAAATATCTGTTTGTACAGCCCTTTTAAGTTAACCCATTGAATAAACATACATGTTTAAGTTTTACATTTTGTATGATTCTTTCTTGTCTTTATACTTGCAACCCCCTTAGATTTTGGACAAAAGGTAGTACAGTATGTAAGTCTGATAGACAGACAGATAAACACAGTACCATATCAACTTGAAGATACGTAGTTGCTAAAGTTTAACACCAGCAAGAAGGTATATTCTGTCTCCTATGACGCCACATTACACTTGTAACCTGTGATTGTATCTAATCTGTGAGCTGGATTGCAAGCCGTGTGTGCGTCAGGGAGCCAGATATATTTGAGCAAAAGAAAGCTGTATAATTCTGTAGTAGCAAGAGGTTGCAATGCACAAAGGTACAATCTTATGGAAGTCTACTTTCAGTGGACTTCTTGTGCAGCAGAGGTTTACTCTGTAGGGGGTGTGAACACAAATGAAGCCCAGTATGTATGGTTTATAGTCAGGGCTGGTGCTGTTGTTAGGCCGACTGCTTAGGGTGCAGACTTCAGAGGAGTGCAGAGTACTGACCTTTGAGAGGCACAGTTTATTCAGATTAGCTTTTGGTATATCTTATAAATTTTTGATAATATTTGACTTTTATTTTATATTTTGAAGAATTTTATCATTTATACCAGACATCTGTTTTTCAAATCTGAAATTAGCAGTTGGGGTGGGTGGAGGAAGCAGTTAGCTGTGCCAAGGGTGCAAAATAACCTGGCACCGTTTACAGTATTTGCATGTATGTCGCATAAACCTACTTGTTAAATATTTTATTTTTGTCCACCTTTCCCCCAAGGAGCTCAGGACAGCATACATTATTCCTTCCTCCCCTCTTCCAATTTCATCCTCACAATCACCTCGTAAAGGAGGCTAGGTTGAGATAGTGAGACCGGATCTCCCCGTCAGCTTCATACCAGAGTGGGGATTTGAGCAGGAATCTCAAGTCCTAGTCCAACACTTGAACAGGACACCTTATCTATGGTGTTTATTAGGTACCAAGAGCCTGAACTTACGCTGTGAGCAGGATGCTATCAATTAAAGTGATGCTTCACTTGGGTTTTTATAGATTTCTCATATTACAGGTTGGATCTACACATGCAGCAGAGGTCAGGAATTAGAGGAAAGAGTTCTGAAGTGAATGAATGGAATGGGTCACTTAGTACTGGAGATGCTGACATTAAAACAAAGCAAAACAGGGTGCCCTGTAAGTAGAAAAGTAGACAGCAGGGAAAGGAGCATGGCAAATGTTTCTCTTTGATGAGGTAGTTTTCTCCTTGCAATTTTTTTAAACGTGGAGTAATCAGACGTTATATGGATGACAACCATCACCTGGAATCTGAAACAGCACACTCCGTTGTTGTTGTCATTCCACATCGGGATTCCACCAAGGCAAGGCAAGCGGTTGTAAAGCGGACTGTCCAACTCAAGTCTGCAGGTGGGCCGCACAATTTATGATACCACGCAGCAACAACAACATCACCACTTGCAAGAAAGTAAACTACTTCGGGTCCTCCCTGCTGTGCTAGATTTCCACTTGCAGGGAGTTCTTAACGTAAGGGAGAACGAAAGCGGCCCAATCCCATGACTTTTAGAAACCGGAGAGCTTTCTAAAGCGCCAAGAACATAACTTGCAGCCGTCATTTCGAGATTGAGAAGGGACGCTGGGAGAAAAGGGCTGTAAAGCAGGTCCGGCTCCGTATGGCGAAGAGCTGAAGACGCGGGGTGGGGGTGGGGAGGAGGAGTGAGACCGTATTCGCCCCCCGCCCCCCTAATGGTGCCGCCCTCCTCCTCCTCCTCCTCCTCCTCCCTCCCGGCGTTCGCTCGACGGGCTGCCTGAGCCCGGCTCGTCCAATAGGGCGGATAAAGGGAGGGCGGCGTTCCCGGCATGCAGTGTGCGCTAGTGCCCGGCCGGTGGCTAAGATGGCGACTCCCATGCACCGTCTTATCGCTCGGAGACAGGCGTAAGTGTACGAGGGGCTGCTGCTGCGGACGGCGAGGGTCGCGCTGCGGGGAAAGAGGCGGCGGTGGGAAGGGGAGGCGCCGCCGCCGCCGGGGACCAGGCGCGGGGAGCGGCGTCCTGCTGCCGGGGAGTCGCGTGCAGCCGAAGAAGCGCCCCGGTTGCTGCTACCTGTCAGCCGCCAGGACGAGCGCGAGCTCTCGGAGCGGGGCAGGAGCCCGCGCGGCCTGAAAGCGAAATAGAAATGGAATGAGAGCGCGAGAGGAGGCTGGTGACGGGGCGGGGGGCGCCTGGTTTTTCGCGAGGCGGGATCGTCCCTTCGTGTCCGCGCGGGGATGTGCTGCCACCCGGGCGCTGCTCTGAATGACCGGCTGTGGGAAGCGCCGGGGTTGCGGGCGGGCAATAGATGGGGGGGGGGGTCTTTAAAGGCTTTAAATCCCCTTCAGATTCACGAAGGGAGGCTCTCCATGGCCTGGTGGGCGCTTCTTTCTCCTTTATGTTGCCTGCTAGGAAAAGGTGGTTAGGCTTAGCGCTTTCAGATGGATCTTAGTGGCATTGCATTGGCCGTCTTTCGTGGTCCGGTTGTGTTATCTCGCCCAGTAGCGCTTCTTTGCCGTTCAAAAGCTGCTGTTGTGGTGGTTTTTAAAAAAGGATTACTGTATCTAGGAACACAAAGTTGAATGCTCAGAGTGAATGCTTAGGAAAGGTTGAAGGCATTTTCTTTGGCTTGGTGCCTCCACTATATGTAGCCTGGATATGTGGATATAATACTAAATGGGAAATAACCAAAGCTTTCCAGTTGACTTCTTGTTCTTGCTGTGACATTTCTATAAATAAATATATAGAAATGATTCTCACACTAGAAGTGTGTAATCCCTGTGAATCTCAGCACTTTTTGATGGCTCTAAGCTTAAAGGAAAATGTGAAAAGGAGAAATGACTTCATGCTTGTTTTTGATTACCCCACACAAGCTTTTTATGTACTCATAAATGCTGCTTCACATTACTACAATAAAGTAGTAAAACTTACATGAGTTAGTCAAGGTCAGAGGGAATATCAGAGGGACAAAGCAAAATTTAAAATGCTGCATGTTCTTTGGTTTTGAAAATTAAGATGCCTGCACAAAACAATTGTTTGACCTATTCAGTTTTCCTATATTTTTTCTAGTTTCTCATGCAGATTGTAGGGTCTGTTGTAATATCCTTTCATTTCTCTCATGCAGAAGGCTTGTACAGTGTTGATTCTTAATCCTCATTAGGATTTATGATTTACTCAGAAAAGGTACAGGGCTTTTTATGAGGTCTTTGTGTGCATATTAGTAGTGTACCATGCCTTAAAAATGTTGTTCCCTTTACTAAGGGTGAGTAAAATGGCAAGTGGAATAAATACACAATTATCCATCTAACCCAGGCATCCCCAAACTTCGGCCCTCCAGATGTTTTGGACTACAATTCACATCACCCCTGACCACTGGTCCTGTTAGGTAGGGATCATGGGAGTTGTAGGCCAAAACATCTGGAGGGCCGCAGTTTGGGGATGCCTGATCTAACCCAAGCATCCCCCAACTGCGGCCCTCCAGACGTTTTGGCCTACAACTCCCATGACCCCTAGCTAACAGGACCAGTGGCCGGGGAAGATGGGAATTGTAGTCCAAAACATCTGGAGGGTTGAAGTTTGGGGATGCCTGAACCCATCTCCTAGTTATTATTTATTACTTGGTACAAACCACATACTCTTAGCTGCTTCATATTCACTCATACTTCAAGCTTCAAAAATGCTTGGAGGAAAATCCACCATAGTCATACTCTTTGATTTAGTACAACAGGGTAAAGCAAACAACACTTATAGGTCTAAAGAGGGTTTCTTTTGGAGGGTGTCTCCTTCAGGACACCCACAACCACTCCCTATCAGAATTAGACACTAATGGCCACCTCGAGCCAGCTGGTCATCCATCTCTTACTGGACATTAGAAGTCATGAGTATCAGGCATTCAGCAAGTAACCCACATCCTTGCAAGCATGTTGACCTTCAACAACTGGCATTCATCTGATAAACTATTACCAGTTATTTCTTCGGACACATTCACTGATTGCAGCAATAGTAGTGATGTCTAGGTCAAAATAGGTGCAAGCAATTTTATTCTTAAAGTGCTTAGCGAATAAATTGCGGGAGACTACTGAGGCTTTTTTTAAAAAAAAGTAAACTTGTGGGCCTAGCTGAAGAAGACCCCAAACCAGGTGTGGGAAACCTTTGGCCCTCCAGGTGTTGCTGAACTACAACTTCCATTGGCCTTCCCAGGCATGGCCATTAGCCAGGGATGGTAGGACTTCTAGTTAGGCAACATCTGGAGAACCACATGTTCACCATACCTGCCCCAAACCATTCAAAGTTTTACTGGACATGGGATTCAGTGGTTGTGAAGTATTCATTCTTCACTCCTATCACTGGTATAGAGTAGCTCTTAATATTAGTTGTTCATTGGAAACAGTTGGATTGACCCAAAATTCCCATAACTTGTGTTCAAACCAGTGTTAGGTCTGCTTCATTGTCCCCAGTTCACTAGTATAACAGAGAGCTAAATGTGCTCTGTTTAATAGGTATGGGCATTTAGAAGTGATGATGTTCGAAGCCCACGTCATTTCTGCAACATATAAAGCAGCTGGACCATTCAAATTTGCAGGCCCGGCTCTAGGTGCAGTCCCGGTGGTGCAGGGCGCCGGGCTGGCAGGGGGGGTGCTGCACGGCGAAGCCGCGCTGCGAGGGCGGAGGCGCCGGAGCGATCTCCGTGCCGCAGCGCCAGGGCGCCCGACCTGCTCAAGACGGCCCTGCAAATTTGTTCACTACTCCTGCAAAGGGAAGAGGTCTTCTTAGTGTACTGTATTTGTCCTGTAGGGAGCCTCACTTTTATCCACGTGGAAGCCACACTCAAAAAATTATTTATTTAAGAAAATTTATGTACCACTTGATTGTAGAAAAGACTTCAAAGTGGTTTACAAAAAAACCCCACACATTCCCAATAAGATTATTACTTTTAAAAAAATTGTCTGTAATTTAAAACACACAGAAGGTTAAAGCTGCAGTAAACTAGACTAAACAAATCAAAACTCCTACAAACTTTCTAAACATCTGGGTAGGCTTATCTAAATAAGAATGTATTCAGCAGGCACTGAAAGGAATACACAGAAAGTGCCTGCCTGATATCAATAAGCAGGGAGTTTCAAACATGCAGAAATGTCTACAGTGCAGCTGTTAACTATGAGATACTTTTCTGCTTTTTAAGTTGAATATTCTTTACATTCCTGAGCCATTTTTAGTTTTTACTTCTTGTTGTGTTTGTGCTGCCACACTAAATGATCAACTTCTTGCAGAAGTGGTGTGGGTTATATGGCATTGGTAAAAGTGCCAATTCTGCTGGTCAAGTGGGCACATAAGGGATACAGCAATCTCCTAGCTTAACTGGTCCCAAGTTGTTAAGGGCTTTATATATTAATAGTAACACCTTGAACTTGGCCCGGCAGCAGATAGGCAACCAGTGCAGACTCTGAGCACAGGTGTTAAATGTTGACAAGGCCTCACTCCCCCAGCACTGCAGTCGTTTTACAGCTTTCTGTGCATAGGATTTCAGTGTGGGTATATTGGCCCTTCAAGTTTTTATGGGGATATATTTGAGATATAGGACACAGGTGGCGCTGTGATCTAAACCACAGAGCCTAGGGCTTGCCGATCAGAAGGTCGCCAGTTTGAATCCCTCTGACGGGGTGAGCGCCTATTGTTCGGTGCAAGTACCTAAATAGGTACCGCTCCAGTAGGAAGGTAAACGGCGTTTCCGTGCGCTGCTCTGGTTCGCCAGAAGCGGCTTAGTCATGCTGGCCACATGACCCGGAAGCTGTACACTGGCTCCCTCAGCCAGTAAAGCGAGATGATTACTGCAACCCCAGAGTCTTCCGCGATTTGACCTAACTGTCAGGGGTCCCTTTACCTTTATTTGAGATATAGTTTATGGAATGCCTCATTATCAAACCTTGCATGGTGCCAACTATTGTCATTCTGACACCAAGTGAGCATAAATGTTTCATGGTATTCCTACATATAATGTAAATTGGTTCTACATGTACCGGTAGTTTCATCTGTTTTGCTGAATTTATTGATGTTCTGACCTTTGTTCTCCATTGTTTTAGAAACTATTTACCATAAGATGCACTAAAAATTTATATTAAAGGATAGTGTAGAAATATTCTAAATATAAAAAAGATGCAAAATAAAAAAATTCCTTCAGTAGCACCTTAAAGACCAACTAAGTTTTTATTTTGGTATGAGCTTTTGTGTGCATGCACACTTCGTCAGATACACTGAAACAGAATCCACCAAACCCTTATGTATATTCAGAGGGTGGGCGGTGGGGGTGATGGGAATGGGTGATGGGCTGATGGGAGTGGTAAACCTGTAGATGGCTGTTAACGACTGATGGTGACTGCAATTGGTCCTGGGGGGGAAAAGCAAGGGCTGAGGCGCTAAAGAAAGCTTGATCATGCCATCTACAGGTTTACCACTCCCATCAGCCCATCACCCATTCCCATCACCCCACCCCCACCCTCTGAATATACATAAGGGTTTGGTGGATTCTGTTTCAGTGTATCTGACGAAGTGTGCATGCACACAAAAGCTCATACCAAAATAAAAACTTAGTTGGTCTTTAAGGTGCTACTGAAGGAATTTTTTTATTTTGCTTCGACTCAGACCAACACGGCTACCTACCTGTAATAAAAAAGATGGTACCGGTAGTAGCTTTTACTTACTCATTTAGAGTAGTTGACTTTTTCTAATGGCTCATAACTGCTTACAACAGAATTAATGTTATGTAAATCAACTCCAGGAATTGAGAACATTCAAATTTACATAACAAAAACAAAACTAAAGCCTCAGTTAGCACACCTCTCTTCAATTAGAATCATAGAATCATAGATTCTTTTTAAACCGTTAGCGGTTTTTCTTGCAATGATAGACCATCAAAATTTGTCTAGTTAGAAACAATTTAAGTGTTCTGTTTTTATTTATTAGATGTGTGACATCCACATGTAGATTTGCACACATGACACCCAGGTAATCTTGCCTAGTTTCACCAATTGAAATGTACAGTAGTAGAATATCAGATATTCACTAGTTCATTTTTTGTAGATCTGTGAGGCATCAAGGGGTGGAGCCTATTGCTATAATATTGAAATCAATTTGAAGTTAGAAAAGATACTCTCATGTAAATAGCTTCTGGACCACAGCCCGGATTCCTGACTCTGGTTTTAGTTTTTTAAAAGCCAAAAAGATACTTTGTGCCTTCTAGGAACAATCTCAGGCTGGGTAAAATGTATTTGTTTTTCAGATGAATTCTCAATTTTTATCTTCAGAAATACTTTCAACTTGCTGCTCTGATGAAGAGCTTATATTTTTTAATACATTTGCTCCAATTTAATCATTATCACCAAATAATAGTCTGTGAATAAATGTACTAGTATTTAGTTGTTATTCTAGTTTGGATATTATCACCAGTCTTGTGAATTGCGTGAAATAGGCAGGTGTGTGTGTAGTAGTGGGGAAGGAGAAAATCAATAACTGCTAGCTCCACAGCTAGTGAGGTGAAAATAGCTCTTGGCTACATTTTCCTTACTTTTGTCTGGGTTTTTTTCCCCCATAGTACCGTTAGCAGTTCCTTAAGCTTTCTTGCACTTATTTGCATTTGAAACCCTATTTACCACTTTCCCATATGGAAATTACATTTGTCAAAAGTTTGTGCCTTGATTCTGAAACAACAACAACAAAAACACTTGCTTTAGTTCTAGAAGATTAATCCTCAGGCCAGCTAAACAAGAGTACTTAAATGTAAGTCATCTTTGTCCCAAGGGAAGAAAAGGTAGTAATCCAGCAACCGTTGGAGGTAATGGTAAAACCACAATCATTTAAAAAAATGTTTTTAATGGAGTTTGCATTGGAGGATTGATGTAATCCATGTACTCTGGTTCAACTGGTTTGTGGATCAGTCACCTAAATTCCAGTTAGGTCATTGGCGTGAGTAGCAAAGCATAGATTAAGTGAAGCTATAATTTTAGCTTAAACATATTTCCTTTACCAACTTTAATAACATCAAAGAAACCTCAAGATACTGTTATCATCTCCCGCAGTTGGATGTTGAAATGAGATGCTCTTTAAAATTCAGATATAGCACCAACAATTACGGTATGCCAAATCCAAATTCCTTCGTGCCTAGGGATGAGGTCATTGCAACATTCAGTGCACCTTTCAGTGCGATTGCTGCTTACACGAAGCAAAGCACAAGTTGTGCAGAGAATCATGAAATAGGTACAGTATATCAAGGGTATATCGTGACAGCCACCAACCAAAGGCAGTGGGTTTTCTTTGTAGTGTAGCATCCAAGAGCATTCTCTCTCCCTGCTTTTGGAGCTCCTGCCTCCAAAACCAGAGATGTTGTCATTACCTCCTCTCCATTTCCTCTGACCTTGAGACAAGGACAATTCTTAACACAGTAGGTGATTACTATTGTGGATATGAGGGAATCTCTTTCTCTCCTGGGAAGCAGGGCATCTTAAGAATGTAAGACAAGCCTACTGGATCAGGCCAGTGGCCCATCTAGTCCAACAGTCTGTTTTTGCAGTGGCTGACCAGATTCCTGTAGGAAGCCTGCAAACTGGACATCAACACAACAGCACTTTGCCCACGTGTGATTGCGAGCACCTGGTATTGAGGGGCATGAATATTTAAGGACAGACATCATAAGCTGGGAAGTGTTAAAATTACCCTCACCAGTAGATTGGTTCAATTCAGTAGCTAGCTCCTTGTGACACCTTGCTACCTTATTGTCTGGAAATGGAACTTTCTGATTCCTTTAAACTCTATATTTTCCCCTTTCCCCTGGGGTGGAAGTAAGAGCTGCCCATAGGAAACAGTGGGATTTCAGTGTTGCTTGCGTTTAGATGGCATTGGGCCCACCCCGGAACTGAAGCAGAGAGATTAGTGCATGCTCATTCTAAATTGGATCTAATTTCATTTGTGGCTTTTAAAAATCAAAGCACACACCAGAGCAAATCAAATGAGCACAAGGCTTCTCCGTGTAATTGAGTACGTTTTGGGCTGGTAAGGGAACAAGTTAACTAGAATGACCTTAGCTGTGATGTGAGGGGTATCTTTTAGGAGATATTTTTGCTGGAAGTTGAACCCAGCCTCTAACTTGTAATGTTATCAGTGGATTATGCTACACAGTTGCCATAAACTTCTTGTTCAGCCACAGTCTGTTCTCATCAAATTACAAATATAATCCCCTACTAGGGGCCCAAAGTTGGTGGTTTTTATGTTGGAACTGCCATCTATTTTCTAGAATGTTGATCTTAGCTGTGGTTAATAGTCAGCTTTTAAATCAAAGACATCTGGTTTCAAATGCTCTTTGATATTTCCATAGGGAAGCAAACAAGCAGCATGTGAGATGTCAGAAGTGTTTGGAATTTGGACACTGGACCTATGAATGTACAGGGAAAAGAAAATATCTGCATAGACCATCAAGGACAACAGAGTTTAAAAAAGCACTTCAGGAAAAAGAGAAGCAACTATTACAACAGAGGTAAGATCACAGGGGAAGGAGACTGTACACCATTTGTAGAAAAGTGCATGTGATCAAGCTGTAGTTTAAGAGCCCTTGAATTGTACAATTGTAGAGTTGGAAGGGGCCCGAGGGTCATCTAGTCCAACCCCCTGCAATGCAGGAATCTCAACTAAAGCATCCAAGGCAGATGGCCCCCCAACCTCTGCTCAAAAACCTCCTAGGAAGCAGAGTCCACCACCTCTCATGTGAGTCTGTTTCACTGAAAGTTCTTCCTGATGTTTAATCAGAATCAGAATGTCATTTCTTGTGACTTGAATCCATTGGTTGACTGTTGGTTTCAATGGGAAAGATAAGCATGTTCTGGGAACAAGGGCTACTGCACATGTAATGCAACTGTGGTGTTATCTTGCAACTTGACATGGGATGATTTGTTCTCTTATCCCCCCCCCCCGCTTAAACATTGTAGTGTTCTTCTTTCTGGTTTGCCTCTCCTACAGCTTCATCTTTCCTCCAGTCTTAACTCTGCTTCTAGGTTGGGATTTTCCCCTTTCTGCATCTCATGTTGACCAAGCTTCTCTTTTCATTACACTCCCTTTCATTTTTTTATTACTCCCTGCCCACCCAACCTAATAATATTTATGCCCTCCCTCCTGTCTTTCCTTTTTGCTTGCTTCTTTTTATAGTGGTACCTTGGTTCTCGAATGTCTCCATTGACGAATGTTTCCGAACCCGAACGGCGAAAACACGGAAGTAAATGCTTCTGTTTTCGAACATGCCTCGGAAGTGATACAGCTTCCACTGCATGTTTTTCAATTTTCTCAGTTGAATTTGGAGACAGCTCTTTACGCCTTGGTTTTCGAACGTTTCAGAACTCAAACGGTCTTCCAGAATGGATTACGTTTGAGGTACCACTGTACTTGGTATCTTGTTGCCTTTGTTATGTTGATACTTTCTTGTTGGCTAAACCTTGCCATACTACTTTGGTTGCATGCTTCCACCTTGTCTTGTTGCCCCATTTCCCTGGAATGTCTTGCCTCAGAATCTCTGCACCTCTCACTTCTGTCTGCTCTTTAAGCATCTGAAAACATGCTTTTTGTCCTGTTGTTTTTTACCTCTAAAATTCCTCCTTTCCTTTTTAGTATACCCTTTCACTCTTGAGCATTAAGGCGGGGTTGTTCACTACAATTGTCATATAGCACTTAAATGCAAGAAAGCTTTTAAAGTAGGGGTTGCAAATGTGGTGTTCACCTCCACGAAATCTGCTCTAGAGGGTCCCCCCAGCCTCCCAGAGCAGTTTTTTTTTCTGGAGGGCGTGGGGTTGCAGGGGAAGCAGAAGACTGGAAAGTCCACTTGAGTGATGTTGGATCTTAACCCACTGAGAACAATGCTTAGTGCATATTTATGTGGCCCACTCCTATGCAGTTTAAAATCAACGGATTTGTGTATTTTAAATTACTACTATTGGAGATTTAGACATTTATTTAACAAAACATAGTTGGTTGTGTAATAAAGCTAACATTGTTGCTATTGTCTGCCAGCCAAGGGGCTTAAAAAAAAATAACCAAGAGGTTTTTGTTTGTTTTTTGCAAGCACACACTTAACTCTCAACCTAACATTTCCTCATATCATTATGTTTAGTGCATATTTTCCCACTCTTCCAGAAAATTTTAGAGTATTTCAGTACTCCTTAAAACAACCATGTAAAGCAAGTCTCCACACTAAAGATAATTTGCTGAGTTTGAGGCAATAGTATCTTTCCGAGGCCAACAGATGAGTTTGCAGCCGAAGTGATACTTGAGTCAAGGAGTATCCAGCTTACATTCTTAGCCATTTCACCACATCATGTGTAAACTAAGAAATAGGAGCTATAGTATCATAATAGGAATAAATGGATGCAGTGAGACATGTATTAAACTACAATGGGGGTGATGAAGATGATGCTGGTTTCCTGTTTATAGTAAAGATACAGCCTCGACGTTTTCTGTTGAAGCTATGTTAGCCAAGAGTAGCAAAGCACCCATCCATATTATATTCACCCAGAATTACTAGTGCTGCTATTTACTTAAACAGCTGGCATCTTAGCTGCATGATGTTTTGACAGCACTGGCATTTTAATATACTAGCTATTCCTGCAGTATTGCTGAACTCTGAATAACTTCCTAAACTTTCATGCCTGAAAATTATTATTCTTGTGTAATTCTGATAAATGACTGAACCAACTATTTTTCCATGCTTATATTTTCAAAGCAGTTTAACTGTGTACAAACCAAGACTGCAAATTTGCCCTCTTTTTAAGCAACATCAAATCAAATAATAATGGATGTACTGTATAGAATAAACTGCAGACTCTTGAGAATGAGATACATGTATAAGTAGGTTTGCTACAGCTAAATGATACAGTTTCAAAACAATTGCCCACGCTTTCGCTTTATCTATGTATCTGTCGTCTGGTATTACAAATTCACATAAAAGCTCGGGCAAATTACACTACATATAATATACCCATTTACATCCCTGTTCTTTTTAGCAAATTTGATGAGTCTTGTGAAATCAAGCTGTGTGATATGTTGAAAAGCAATTGGAGAAGTGCTATATCTAAAGAAGAAAAATTCAGTAATGCTGTTACCAGACTACCGGGTTTCTTATTTCCTTTAAGTAGGACAACTTGAGAGAGGGGCCAGCAAATGTTTTTTCTCAGTTTTGCTTCTTATTTATTTTTTTCATAAAATTTTGCACTGCTTTATTGTAAGAAACCTCAGAGCAGCTTACAAAAATGTAAAGCAAGAAAATCAGGAAAGATTCACAACCCTACTTTAAAACATACTAAAGTAAAAATACTAAAACAGATTAAAATTACCTAAACTTTTAAAGCATCTGGGTAGGCTTACCTAAACAAGAATGTTTTAGCAGGCACTGAAAAGAGAAAAATGAAGGCGCCTGATTGATCTCAATAGGCAGCAAGTTCCAAAGGGCATGTGGGGCCACACTAAACAATCCACTTACCAATGCGGAATGTGTATTATGTGGCACCTGTAATTCCAGTTCTGCCAACCAAAGGCACAGGTGGGGTAAGATGGTCTCGTAGGTAAACTGGTCCCAAGTTGTGACATCTTAAACTTGGCCCTGGTAGTAAATCAGTAACCAGTGCATATCTCTGAGCACAGTTGTTATATGTGGACAAGGCCCTTGCTCCAATCAGCAATCATGCTACCCCATTTTTACTAACTGCAGCTTCTGTATCAAGCACAAGGGGAAGTACATTGGTTTGTGTACTAATGCTTGTATGCAGTTCTGTCCATGTGTGAGCGGAATGGACTTCCATCCTTGTGAAATAAAACTTTGCCTTGCAACACCTCCTGCACCCCCAAATCTGCTATAAAAAGTGGAGGTGGGGCTGTGCAAGAGATAGGGGAGGTATGGGTGCAATGGGCAGATGGGGAAGGGAAGTCCTTTTTCTCTGCTTGTATGATGTTGGATTCCAGTAATATATATACTGGCTTTCAATGTCTTCCCTGGGCAGTTTGCATAAACACCTGCAACTAGCATTCAATAAAGTAATTTATTAATACCTGTATCATTGCCACTTGCCCCTTTTGCTCATCTTACTTTGTCTAGGAAGCTTGATTCTCCACCCCCTGCCCACTGTTAAGCTTAAGTTTTAACTGTGCAACAAAATTATATATATATTATTTTAAATCCAGCATGTTAATTAAAACAATTGTTTCTCTTCTGCCCTTTCATCCAGCTCTGCAGAATGTACTACAGACAGGAAGAGCAAGAAGAAAAGGTATGTGGGAAAATGTGTAACTCAACCAATTGCCCCTGTCTAATGCTTCTGTGATAAATGATGTAGCTTGGCTAATGAACAAGACATGCATGTTGTTGGCTGCAGTGCTAATTATGGACATGGAGAAGTAAGTGTCTCTGGGACCTACTTTCTAGTTCGGGATTTACTTAATTCTAGTAGCCTGTTAATGTTATGTATAGTGTGTTCTATTCCAGTTTATTTTTTTCCGTTCCATTTGCTCTACCTCTTCCTGTCTTTATTGGTAAGCACAAATGTATCACTTGATAGATAACGTGAGATGGTTTTATTAGAAGTAGCTGTCAAAATCAAGGGATAGAAGAAAAAAATGTTTCCCTACAGAGTTTCAACTGCAAAAATGTGCTTCCTAGCCTGCAGTAGTTTCTCATACTAAGCTATATCCAATATTTTCATTTCCAAGCCTCTCTGAAAACCATCAGCCTCTTGAAGTTGTAAGTGGCCCTCTGCCATATATCTGCTGATGGATTCTCTAGAAACAAACACTGACAAAATAAACTTCAGTGTACTTTGGAAAACTGGGGTCTTCCCATTTACAATAACTGCTCTTGGCTGTTTCATGCAGCTTTTCTTTTGTGCTGAAGGAAATACAGAATTCAACAAATGGTAAAATACTTTTTTAATGCTGCCAATTTTTACAAAATAATGAAATTTTAAGAACTTTGTGGAGGCTTCCAAATAATGCCCCCTTCCTCTTTTGCTTCTGGGTGGAATAAACTACAGCTTCCCATTCTGGCATACCCAGAAACTATGGAAGCAAAATCTTCCACTCTTATCCCTGGGTGCTTGAAATATAGGAGTAGCATATGGGCCCGGCCCCAAGGCTTATTACAGCTCATCCATATAGCAGGAAACTATAGCCTTGCTCAAGTAAGATTGGGTATTTGAGCCTAGAACCCAGTCAGGGAGATAATTGATTATATGAATCTTTTTGTTAAAATAATGTTTTGTTGATAGTGGCACATCTACAGAATTCAAAACTAGGAATGGTTTTGATCAGTCCTTTTCTCTGCAGGGACGCAGGGGGACGCATACCCCTAAACATTTTGTGAATCTTTGTACTTTAGTCCATTTACTGTATTTATTTTTCCAGATTTGAACTATAAAATGGTGATTTTCGTGAGTCAAAATGAGAGTACCCCTAAACATTTTTTTAAAGAAACAAAGCACTGATTTTGATAATTGTTGGGTGCTAACGCTCACCTAACACTTAATTTTAGTATTCATGGTAACTTGTATACCAACGTGAAACTCCCTTATTCCCTTGCTTTTGTTTTCAGCTACTTTAAATAGCAGCCAAACATTTATAAATAGAGAAAAAAAACCCCAAATCCTTGCTGTACAATATAAGAAAAAAAATGTTTCGCCCTAAGAATATTTTGGGAAACACATGAATACGGTTCTATGAACCCGGTACGTTTCCGAGCACAATTCAAAGTGTTGGTGCTGACCTTTAAAGTCCTAAATGGCCTCGGTCCAGTATACCACCTCCAGTCTCCACCTCTATCATACGGTACTGCCCGGACACTGAGGTCCAGCACCGAGGGCCTTCTGGTGGTTCCCTCGTTGCGAGAAGCCACGTTGCAGGGAACTAGGCAGAGGGCCTTCTCGGTGGTGGCGCCTACCCTGTGGAACGCCCTCCCAACAGATGTCAAAAAGGAAAACAACTACCAGACTTTTAGAAGACATCTGAAGGCAGCCCTGTTCAGGGAGGCTTTTAATGTTTAATAGATTATTGTGTTTTATTCTTTTTTGGAAGCCACCCAGAGTGGCTGGGGAGACCCGGCCAGATGGGCGGGGTATAAATAATATATTATTATTATTATTATTATTATTATTATTTGATTTAGATTTACAAGGCTTTGCTAGTCACCGAATGGCACAGTACCATTGAATAATATCTGCTGGTCATCTTAAAACTCTTGTGCAGGTCTAAAAGTGTCACGAGTTCCAGCAGTAGCAGCAGCGCCAGCTCAGCCAGTGAGTCATCATCTGAGAGCGAAGATTCCTCCTCCTCCTCTTCGGATGACAGTGACAGTGATGAAAGCACTTCCTCTTCCTCATCATCCCCCTCTTCAAGTAGTTCTTCCAGTTCTTCTGACTTTGAGACAGATTCTAGTTCCTCCAGCAGTAGCAGCAGCAGCAGCACAGACAGCAGCACGGATGATGAACCGCCAAAGAAAAAGAAGAAGAAAAGTAATCTGGTGCAGTGTTAGGACTCTGGTGTTGATGAACGATTAGCATCTGAAATGCTTAACGGCCAAACGAAACTAACAGGTCAATTTTTACAATTGATTTCTTTCTTTTTTTGTGTGTTTTACATAGTAGTTGATAGGACATAAACCGTTAAATGGCAAGTAACGCTTATTGGAAGAGTATTTTTGTGGATTATTGTCTAATAGGAAATGCTACTTTTTTTCTCTTAGTTTTTAAAGAAATCTATCAAATGTTTATATGAGCTAAGGTCCAGTCACCCTGATGTTTACATGCCAGCAAGCAAAACACATTTATCTGAACTATCCTGTTACGTTATAAGCAACCAACATTCATGTGAAAAGCAAGATAGGAAGATGAAGGGTGCAAAGTTTTATTTCAGTTGGCTGATACGTCAGAGCCATATTCAATCTCCACTAACAGTTAAAAGGGGTGGGTGGGTGATAATGCCTTCAGCACAAGTGAAACAGATTTCCCTTTTCTGCCAGTAGCTGCTCAAATATGTGTTGCAATATCGTATTGCTGAATTTTGGAGATCAGGGCCACACATTCATGCCAGTCCAGCGGGATTGCTTCAGCCTGTTGAAAGAGGCTTCTGTGCATAGATTGCCCTTCTGAATGTGGTCCTGCATATGCAAAATGATATGCAGTGAGTGACCCTAACATGGCTTTGGGCAGCACACATGGTACTACACTTAAGGCTCTCTCCCCCCCCCCCTCCAAAGGGGTTGGTTCATATTCACAGTATAGAAAAGTCGCAGTCACTCTATCTGGGTTAGAGGGTAAATGATTTCCAGAAACCTCTCTATGACCCCCCCCCACTCCCACCCCCAAGTAAACAGCACTGTCAAATGCTAACATCTGTTTATCAGTGGAGATCCTTCCATGGAACTACATACATGCCTCTCTCCAGCATGTACCACAATTTCTGGACCAGGGTCAAATGCTTTAATTTTTTTAACAAGACCCGTTCAGAGCTTAAAGGCCATCCCTTAAGCGGCATTTGCACTGTGCATGGAGAGTAGTGTTAACTGTTGCGACTGAAGTGTTTCATCTTTGTGCCTTTTCATAAAATTAAATGTTCCCCAATGAGGGTGTTAAAATGAGGAGGGTTTTAAGTCTTCGTTTTACCTTCCATAATCTAATTTGGGGGGCTAGAGAAATTGTAATAACATACAAATGTTGTATTTTCAATGAGGAAAAAAGAAAAAAAACATTTATTTTCATTGGAGCCCGATTTAAAAGAAAGAAAGTATCTTTAAATATTCCCCCTTGTGCTATTTTTGCATAGTAATTCTTAACTGTAAGATAAAGTTGATTTATTTTGGTCATATAGCAACTTTCATTGTATTCTAATTTACAATCACTTATTTAGAATTATTTCTATTTGCATAGCACAAGTTATATATAATTGTATGGACTTTGAAATGGAGGGTACATTATAGCAAAAATCATAATGCAGTACATTTCTTGCTAGTTACAGAAGTGAACTAACTTGCTATTGTGGTAAATTTTAGCAATTGGCAGTAGTCACTTAATTTGTGATACAGTCTCCTTTTAGTTTCTTATTGATGGGAGTCTTTCTAAGAGGGAACATGTGGGGGAAGATCTTAAATATCCTAGTCTAGTTAAAATACGAATTAACTATTGAACTATTTTTTATATTTTTATGAAAATGTAGTGTGTAGAATGCCTTTTGAATACAAATGTTCTATTTAAATGTTTATGTAAGTTGTGCATTTTAGTCTGTAACCATTTCTATGTTTTGCAGAACTCAGATACTGTAATTCTAAAAGTACAAGAAAACTATTTGAAAGTCATGCTAAAGAATGTATCATTTAAGAGGAAAGATTAATAAATTATTAAATGCAAGTAAATGGCTTTATTGTTTATTTTAACAGAATGCCGTTTCAGTGCCAATACATTGGTACAGTACCTTGGTTGTCAAAATCAATCCATTCCGAGAGTTCGTTCGACTCCCGGAACCATTTGAAAACCAAGGTGCGGCTTCCAATTGGCTGCAGGAGCTTCCGGCACTCAATAGGAAGCCGCAGAAGCCACGTTGGACATTCGGCTTCCAAAAAACATTCGTAAACCAGAATACTCACTTCTAGGTTTGCGGCATTCGGGAGCCGATTTGTTTGGGAGCCAAGCCGTTCGACAACCAAGGTACCGCTGTATTGCAGTTGGTCTCCTTAGCTGATTCTAGTCTTAAGGACCTGAAGACATAGACAATAATGAAGATGGTGGGGACCTACTGTTGGCTAATCACTTACAGAAGAGAATGAGAGGAGCAATAGTGGTATAGAGATTATATTGAGGAGACTCATTACAGTTATTCTATGGCTGCTTGCTTTAATGGTTTGTATGCAATAGGCTACCGTGTTTCTCCAAAAATAAGACACCGTCTTATATTTATTTTTCCTCAAAAAAACACGGTGGCTTATTTTCAGGGGATGTCTTATTTTTTTATTAAGTATGGTACAGTTTAACCTACAAGGTTAAACTTCCTATCACTATGGCTTATTTTCATGGTATGGCTTATTTTCGGAGAAACACTGTTAATATTAGTTCAAAGGCTTCTGCTCATGCTTTGGAGAGAACCAAGCTGTAAGTGGAGGTTTGCATGTAATGCTAAGTCCTTCTCCTGGAAGCGGGCAAGACAGATTAAGTGAAACTGAGCAGCATGCACCATACCTTCATTCGCAGTAAGCCATCATTTGCTTCTAACGGTTGTTTACCACTGCAAGCAAACTGGGCCATAGTAAGCTCATTAAGGTATTTATTGAGCATGTTACCATCTTAGATTAGGGGCCAATCTACATTTTCTTTTTTAAAAAAGCACAAGACAGTCTTCCTGATAATGTACCGTAGGGGAGGGGAACCTCAGGTTCAGGGCCAAATGTGACTCTCCAGGCTTTGTTTTTGGTCCTTGGAACTTGCCATAGACCACAGCTTTCACTAGCCCTACTTTGTCCCCTCCTTGAGTGTGCTTTTGCCTGACTGGAATATGCCCTTGAACTCTGGTGATGCCTCTTGCTTGCCTGGATGGAGGACAGAGGTGTGTGGGTGTTTAGAAACTAGCCTACTGTACAAAGGCAAAAGGTACATCCATTGATTCACCCACTTTTGCTTCTGGCCCCACTCAAAAGGTGCACCACCCCTTCTCTACCACACCAGATTACAGGTTGAGGTGGTATATTGCTGGTCTTCTAGTAGTTCGCTGTTCATCGAAAACTATGTAGTGGGAAAAGAGCCTAGTCTAGTATTTTCTGGTGGATAATGATTTATTTTTACATGGCAAACCATTCAGTCATGCTTCATTTTGAACTGCCACTGCCTGGAAATGATGGTACTATATGCTTTTCCCAAATGTTAAGTGGCTTATTCAGGTTTCATGCCGACTTTGTCAGTGTAATCAAACCTGCTGGAAATTATCCCAGTGAAGATTAGGCATCAACCACACAGTTAAATGTGAAGCATGAAAATGATTCAACTAACCCATTTTTCCTCAAGGTTGCCTGGGCTGCAAATGGGATGGATTCTCACAGGTCTGATTTTCCTGCCTAAAGAGATAAACATACTTCATTGTAGTGATAATGTCGATGTGGCTTTTCCTGCTTATGTGCAAAAGAGCAGTGTTTCTCAACCAGTGTGCCTCCAGATGTTTTGGGACTACAACTCCCATCACCCCTAGCTAGCAAGACCAGTGGTCAGGAATGATGGGAGTTGTAGTCCCAAAACATCTGGAGGCACACTGGTTGAGAAACACTGCAAAAGAGACTTCCAGCTATTCATGTTACCTAAAATATATATACCTTACCAGATAGATTACAGTATCTCATATGTACTGTAGGGGGTTCAACAATGTTTGCTGAAGACATAGAAACTCTGGAGCAGGTTTTAATTATCTGTGAATGAAGTCCTGTGTACTTAAGTTGATCATGTTAAAGAGATGTTGTTAATTGAACTTTAATTTACTCAACCTTACTCATTCCACTGAGAAAATGAATAGACTTTATTTGATGAATAGATCTTATTGCATTGATTTTATGGGTTATTGATAGCCATTTGGAGACTTGGAGGCATTCATTTTAGTGTTCAACACTGAGCATCATACAGCTTCGCAGACACTTTGAAGAATGTACACTGGAACCTACCATAGAGGCTTTCCTTCTCATGAAGTCTTCTGTGGCATGGTTTGCATGTTTTTATTTCTAGAATATGTATTCAGAACCCTTTTAAACATACCTCTTGATTTGTTAAAGTCATTACAGAGTGGTTTAAAATCACTTGAACTGTACCCTGTTTTTGAACCTTAATTGTTGTTTTTCAGCCTGGGAATGAGTTATATATCATACAAACAATTTGAATTTGTTTCAATAATTAATTACAGGAGAGGACAAAGAACATCAAAGGGGGGGGAATGAAAGCAATTCATAAGCTGGTGTTGTTGTCTCTGTCAAGGCCAATTAATATCCTAATCTAACCTAGGGCAGTTGAGACCAGCGCATGGTATGCAGAGATGCTGACAGAATGTGGAGTCCTGTTAACCCCTTTGGGGTCTCTATCAAGCTCTGTCTTGCTATCACTAACTGCAGGGGGTCATTTGAATACCAGGCTCTTTATAGAAAGGGGGGTGGATTCCACGCTGTGAATCAAAGTGACATTTTCTTCCCCTTGTATTTTGCATCTCTATTGTTATAAAACACGTTAAGATTTTTACTTCTTGAATGATGTACATATTTTTTTGATTCCCCTCATCTGAAATAAATATAACAACTGGTGTGATTTGTTTTCTATATACCACAAGAAAGCAATTTTGTGTGTGCAGATATTTTCCTATGTCTACCAACTGTTTGTGGTCGCTATATTTCCAGTAGCTAGAGTTGCAGAGAAATGTGGGCATTAAATGGGAACCATGTGGTAGGGAGTAAAAGATCACTTCCTGCTCTTTAGAACATTAATTGATGAAGCCCTTCCAACAAATAGATTTAGTCTTTGGAATTGTTATAAAATATAGAAGCAGCAGTCTCTGTTGAAGATAGTTTTATTTCTTGTGGACATTCATAGAGGGAAAATGTAGAATATTATCCTCTGTTGTTTGCACTGATACTTTATTGATTACCTTGATGACTGCTTGCTATATTACGTAGATAAACCTCACCTATTGGGGCGGGGCGGGGCAGTTATGCTGAAGGAAATAGGCTGACATTCTTGAAAGTAGCCGGCAAAAGAGAAACAGAATTCTGCAGTTGGCTGACAAAAGAGGACATTGAATGACAGGGTTCAAAGAAGTATGCTGTTTCTTTTGAGAAAGTCAATTCTGCTTCACAAGCTAATGCTAGGTGTCCAGTCCAACCCTACCCCAATGTGTATTTGCAGACAGATATTGTTGAAACAACATCATTCTCCATAAGGCTCTCACAAGGAAACAGACATTGTAAAAAGCTGTCCCTAAACTAAGGGGTGTGCGTGTGTGCGGTACAGAACAATAAATACTGTGTGTTGTTTTGCTCTTAACTGGCTGTTTGTTTGCATTTACTCAATGTTTTTCAGTAAATAATCTGGTTTTTGTAGATTTCTAGTCAGCACCTGTGGATTTATGGTATTGCCAGTGTGTTAGTGGACTCTAATGTAGGGTTACCAGACGTCCCCGGGGACAGTCCCCAGATTTGCAAATCTCTCCCCAGGAAATGTGGCAGCGGCAGCCTCAGCAGCCCAGAGCCAGCCTGGTAGCGCAGTTGGCTCTGGCTGGCTTCAGGAGCTGCTTGCTGCCGTGGCGTCCGCCATTTTTCCTCACCGGACGTTCCCATATGTGTTGCACACAAGACACATCATATGGGGACTTCCGGGAGGCAAACTGGTGGGCACCACGGCAGCGAGCAGCAAGCAGCTCCTGAAGCCAGCCAGAGCCAACTGTGCTACCAGGCTGGCTCTGGGCTGCTGACTGCTGCTGCTGCTACCACTGCTGTAGGCAGTGGTGAAGGGGAACTGGTGACATCCGGCGGTAAAGATCTCCTGCCCCATTCCCCCTTTGTTTTCACTGATCGGGGGAGGCTCGGGAGTTGCAGGTGGGCGGCTGTTGCACAGTTGTTTAAAAACTATGTGCATTTATGTTTCACAGGGTGCAAAAGGGCTTTGCACCTTTATACAATATGCATGTATGCTTGGGCCCAGGATCTTTTGCCTCACCATCCCCACTATTGACTCCCTGTTGCTACTCAGCTTCAAAAAAAAAAAAGTGTCCCCAGATTCATGGAAAAAAACTGGTAACCATACTCTAATGTGAAATTCCATTGTTGTATGACCACACACTTCCTCTCTTTTTTGAGGCATTTGAGCAGGGTGAGGCAACTGTCTTTTTAGGTTCATGAACAGAAGGAGGATCTTGTTATTCCTGTCCATCCTGTCAGTGCACTGCAAGCAAAGTGCCCTCTCTTCAAAAATGGTTTTAGAACATCCAGAAAAAAAGAGAAAAGCCTATGTTTACTTCTGTTCTTTAAGCTGGATATTGTTACAAACTTTTTCTTTCTTGAGATTTGAGCCCGTTGCACCTATAAAATGTTGTCTAGGGGATCTCTCTTTCTCAAAACGGGCAGGCAAATAACTGCGGAGAAAGAGGCGGCGGCTAGTGATATTGCAGGGAATCTGAAGGAGAAGCCCTCCTGCACAAAGCAGTGACCTCCTTGGGCATTTGCGTGGAAGAATTGCGCATCATACCCGATTTGAATCCATTCCTCAATGGCGGCTAGACATGCGTTTAACCCGCTTACTCGCCCATGAGCGTTGCAGGACTCCATCCCTCGGATGCTCTGAGTGGGACTCCCAGACTCCTATGCAAACCCAGACCCTACTTCGCCGCATCCGCCCGGATCGACCACAGCGCAGGCGCCCACGTTGCTGCTCCGACTCTCCCCTGTAGAGGGCGCGGGAGAGCAACAGTTTTTTAAATCATCGACTTTAAAAAAAGAAAATGAAAAGATCCCTGGTCACGTGACGTGCCCGAATCCGCCTGCGCTTCCTTTCTGGGCGAGGGCGGTGCTCGCCTTCTCCCGGCGGCGTTGGCTGCTTTCCGCCAGGGGTCACGTGGTGAGGTCTTAGGCCCCTCCTCTCAGCTGCTGGGCTTTGGGGCGGTGGGGCTGTGCTTGCCGCGGGGGCTGCTGGGTAATCCGACTCCAGAGAGGGAAAGAGAAGGGAGGCGGCGGCGGCTGAGACTGGCGTCGTAGGGGAGGCCCTGACACCGCCGCCCTCTCGCGTTTCAGCGCAGCCCCGGCTCGGCGGCCTCCAGACATGGAGCGGCGGGGGAGCCGGAGATGGAACTCCGCCTCCGCGCCTTTCTCTCCGCGGTGATCTCCCTCGGCCTGCCCCTCCTCTCGCCTGTGGCGGCGGCGGCGGCTGCTTCTTCTGGGGCCTTCCTGGCTCTCCTCACGCCCGCCCGGCGGTGGCGGCAACCGAGAAATGGTCGGGGTATAGCGAAGGAGCCAGCGGAGGTGAGTAGCCGGGAGCCTCGGGGCTGAGCTGGCGCCGCTCTCGGTGGCACTTGGGCTGGGGCGAGGCAAGGTAAGGTAGGCCCCGCTCCCCCCCCCCCAAGGTAGCGGGAAGAACGAGCCCTTCCCGGGGGATGGATGAGACGGCCCCTCCCTCCTCGCTGCCGAGGGCAACAGGCTCTTATTACAGCCCCGTCCCAGAAACCCCCCCCCCAAATAGAAAGCGTCGAAAGTCGCCTCAGGATGTATCTCCCCCGCTCTTTTCCTCTTCTTCCGGGAGGGGTGGTGGTGGTGGATGGGTAGGCATTTTCTGCTTCCGCTCCTCCCTCTCTACTTGAATGGGCTTCCTTTCTTCGCTTCTCCCACGCCCCGGATTTGTCCCGTCCTCCCTCCTTCGAAATTCAGGGGAGCTCCACTTCCTTGGATCCCTTTCCTAATCTGTCGCTTGTACTTCATCCTTAAGCGAGGCATCCCCAGAATGACTGCTAGCATCGGGATAGACACACCTGGTTACTAGCGCTTCTCTCTCTCTCTCTCTCTCCACCCCCCCCCCCCGCCATCCACATATATATGCCGTATCACATAAATGCACGCGCGTGAGGGCTTCTGATGATACATTGTATACATTGTGTGTTCGAAGGAAGGAAGCAGAGATGTGATGGCACTGCCTTTCTTTCCCAAAAGTGCCAGTAGCTTGAGATAAATGTGCATCTGAGATCGTTCTCGGATGATTTTGCTAACTAGACCACCACCACCTCCTCTATTGCAATAGTTGGGTTTTAATCCCACTCACTCTAGTGATTAAGGTCAGCAGTTTGCTCAGTTTGTTATGTTGTTGAAATACTGAGTAGCTCTTAAGACAGATGAGGCAAAGCGATTGTAGCTCTGTAGATTGTTTTGTAGTGAGTTTTCTGGCAGATCCTATCTTTTGATTCAAAAACTATTAAGTCAGCAGAGGTTCCTCTAAAAGTGATAAGGGGATTTCACCATCTCTTTTGTTACTGTACCCAAAGCTGCAGTAGTCTCACCATTTGAAGGAAGGACTGTCTTGATCTCTGTTACCCCACACAGAATCTGAATTTGAAATGTCTTCTCCAGTGTACAATGGATAAGATACCTCTTAACTATATAACTATTAACTCTTAACTGTAATACTGAGGGCAGGTTTACATAATACAAGTTCTGTATTTGTGGGACATCCCAACTGTCCTTAAGAATGAGTATTAACAAATACAACATGTGAATTGGGTAATTGTGAACAGAGCAGTCCTTCCGCAAAGGTCTACTATCACTGGAACTCCTGCTGGCACAGTTCATGTGTTGTGTTGTTCTCAATATGTACACCTGAGTAAGAACAATCATAATTACTTGTGCAAAAAAAGTATTTAAATTGCTTGTATACAAGTATGGAATTGTAGCTATAGTTTGGATGGGATCCAGAAAGCCTTAGATGATACAGCTCTGGGCCAGCAGTGTTGATAGAAGAGGCTTTCAGTTGTGTTGATCTCTTTCTAGACAGAAATGAGATGTTAGACTTACTTCCTTATCAGTTGAAAGAGCTTGACTCTGGAAAATGTGAAAAAGAAACATTTTACAATTTACTATATTCCCTTAAGGAATCAGGACAGTATCCCCGCACTGTGATTTGAAATGTATGGTGTTGAGAGTGAGAGGAACGAAAGTCATTCAGCAAAAAGTAGTCCAAGGAAAATATTGCTCAGACAAGTATCATACTTCTTTCCTTTGTTTATTACTGTGCCTCTTACCTTCAGCAAATGACTGTTGTTTATCAGGCTGATAATTTAATGGGGACATTTGGATTTAAATCTGTTGAATCCTATTGAAGATAATAGGATTAAGCTAGTTTAAATTTAAATACTTTGCTTTAAGTGACGGTGAGTTCATAACCTAAGCACCACAATTTGTTTGGACTAAATTTTCTATATATCACAAAATTAAGGCTAAAGAGCCTCTTAGCTTACTCTGTATGCACTTGAATATTACTATGGGATGTACCAGAACAGAAGTTTAACAAAGACTCCACCAATACTTATGCGATTACACTGTTTATTGTCAATAAAGTTATGATTTCCTCCTGACTTAAATCTTGTCCCAAAGCTGCTGTAGCCACAAGTGGGGGCTGGTTTCTAGTTTAAGCTCTTAAGCCCATATGTTTTTCTCTCTGCACACAATAGCCTCTAGGGTGGAGCAAATTTAAATTTGGCCTTCAACACAGGGGCAAAGGGGTTGCAAGTCCAAATCGCCCCCTCCTTAAAGATATCATGGAACATATATAGGTTTATGTTTTTTACCTGAATGGAACTTAAGTTTATTCACCCTCATCTTCTCTATCACTGACCTCAGACAAATAGAGAGATGACACTGCTTCACCTGGAGTTGATGGTTGTCGTCAGTATATTGATAACCAGGTCAGGTGGCCAGCACCAGTTGATGTAGGTTTTCTGGATAATTTTGAATTAGAAAACTATTTCTCCTCTCCTTACATATAATGTGTGTGATTTTTAATTTGCAAAGTATATATGCTTTCTAGGGGAAATGACCTGGAATTAGTTAAATTGCAGTTTAACTGGTATGCAGCAGGGAATCCATTTAGTGATTTTATCCTCATCTTCAGTTCTAAACTGATGGTATGGTGAACTAAAACCTGTCCTTAGATCTTTGTCAAATGCATTTTTTGGGAGACAGGGAGTTGTCTCGGTTAGGCTAAAAATTGGATGAAGGGTCTATATACTTCCTGACAGGAGATCCCTGCCAGTGTGTGTGTGTTGCTTTGTTCTCACTGTTTAGTTATTCTAAGGCAGATTGCAGTCATTGTAATTTTAAAATATGTGACTTCCCAGTAGCAAGTGGCAAGCCCATGAAGAGGTCAGTGAATAGACATAGGCATCCCTAGTCCAGTTCCAACATTTTATGTCCTGGAGCACCCTGGTTCTCATAATATTTCCCATAGAGTGTACCCTGCCCTTTTATGATTGTCTGTGCAAGGCACTCTATTCACTGACACTATAATAATCAAAAGTATTTATCTTCTGTTTAAAGAATCAGGTTATCCTAGTTTGAACATGCAACTAACAATGAACTATATGCGTAATCAACAGCTGTTTCCCATTTAGTAATGTTTGGATATGCTAATGACATGAACTGCCACTATTAAAGTGTTTAAATAATATCCTAATAAATACCAAACTAATACAAAATTTCTGACATGAGCTTGGGCCAGAAACCATGGTGCAGCAAATATAGTGGGATTCTGCTGACAGTAAGACTTTCCAGTGGGATTCTGCTGACAGTAAGACTGTCATCAGAGGGAAAGGGAGGGAAACCTCCCTCTGTTTCCCCCCTCCCAAAAAAGATTGCTCTAGAGCAGGGGCGTCCAACTCCCAAAAGACTGCGATCTACTCACAGAATAAAAAACTGGCAGTGATCTACCCCATTTTGGGGGGCTTCGGGACAAAGTTGTTGAGCATACCCCGTTTTTGGGGGGTTGAACTCACAGTTGTTGAGCTCTTTTTAGGGAAGAAGATGTCAAAATTGAGGAAAGGACAAAACTCGCTCACCAAAAGATCGCTAAGAAAGCAATCTGCTTCACAGCGAAAAGTCCGTCTTCCGTTACAGCCATCATGCGAAAATGGAGGACAGGCCGACGGGGTGGGGCCAGATGCTCTGATGACAACACAAAGGAAAAGGAGACCGCGATCGACTGGAACCTTCCGGGGATCGACCAGTTGATCCTGGTTGACCTGTTGGACACCCCTGCTCTCTAGAGCAGGCATCCCCAAACTGCGGCCCTCCAGATGTTTTGGCCTACAACTCCCATGATCCCTAGCTAAGAGGACCAGTGGTCAGGGATGATGGGAATTGTAGTCCAAAACATCTGGAGGGCCGAAGTTTGGGGATGCCTGCTCTAGAGGATCCTCCAGTCTGTCAAGAAGGGACTGAGAGGGTCTGCCTTTGTAAATTGCAAACTGCTTATTGAGGAGTCAATGGGTAATGCAAGACCTCTTCGGGAGATGTGAAAAGGAGATCTAGGTATCAGCACTGTGAAACATGACAGGTTTGATAAGGTCTGGCCCTATTTTATAAGTTATATGAATAACTGTAGATCCTCACCTGCATCCACTGCACCATATGACAGTGTGGCGTTACATGGATATGAAATTACCTATGCATTGTTTTGCTTAGTGATCATTGTATTGTAACAGGAAAATATATTTTGCATTTGTATATACATTACCTTTTAAACCACACTGTGTTTGAATTGTTTTATTTTTTAAAAACCTTTAATACAGTGATTCTCAAATGGTGTGGCATTTGACATCAAGTATAGTGGGAAGCTCTTTATGGTCCAGCTCCTTATGAGAGCTGGACCATAAAGAAGGCTGATCGCCGAAGAATTGATACTTTTGAATTATGGTGCTGGAGGAGACTCTTGAGAGTCCCATGGACTGCAAGAAGATCAAACCTATCCATTCTGAAGGAAATGAGCCCTGAGTGCTCACTGGAAGGACAGATCCTAAAGCTGAGGCTCCAATACTTTGGCCACCTCATGAGAAGAGAAGACTCCCTGGAAAAGACCCTGATGTTGGGAAAGATTGAGGGCACAAGGAGAAGGGGACGACAGAGGACGAGATGGTAGGACAGTGTTCTCGAAGCTATGAACATGAGTTTGACCAAACTGCGGGAGGCAGTGGAAGACAGGGAGTGCCTGGTGTGCTCTGGACCATGGGGTCACGAAGAGTCGGACACGACTAAACGACTCAACAACAACAACAAATAGTGGGAAGATTCAATCAAATAAACATTTAAACATTTCAGTGTAGTATAGTACCATAATAATATTTTTTAATTTTCAGACTATGGATAATTTTTTTCCAAAATGAGAGCAAGAATATTGAGGACAATCCTAGTTGTCTTTTATAATTATATTTTGGGAGTTATTCAAGTTCTCATGTAGCTGCATTGCTTTACAATTTCTGGATGTCCCACAATCATATTATAAAATAGTTGTATTCTGTGTTATAAATCAAACACTGCTAGGAGTTGTTTCTTATAAATAAAAAATTTGGTGTGGCACGAGCAAATTTTCTCTGGTACAGAGAAAAAAGTTTGAGAACCACTGCTTTAATAAATACCTTTTGGGGGTGAAATTACTTTCCTCCCAGTATCACTGATTGAAGTCTAACTGTCAGCTGAGCAATACCACTGGATACAATCCACTGTGAATATAAAACTTCGGCAAAGGCTGCCTCCATGATTCTGAAAAGCTGGTACCTATTTATATCCTTCTCATATTTTACATAGTGAATATATATAATAGCTCACATAGTCCTATATATAAAAGAGACTTTTTGTCTATTGTTGAAGCAGTATTGAATATATGCTTCCCCTCCTTATTCTGCTTTCAGATAAGATAGCAATATTGGCAAGTAGGAAGGAATAACGTTGTGGTGAAGTGGTGAAGTGTTGTTTGTCAACAACTGGAATGTGTTCATGTAGTCATGGTTTGTTGCTCAGTCTTAGATTGATGAAGAATTTTTCCTTCAGGTCAAAGTGGTTTGATGAAAAGCCTGCTTAATTTATGCTTTGCTTTTGCATTTTATTGCAGTAACAAGTATGGTTTGCTAGAAGACATCTGCTGGTATGATTAAATCTTTTGAGTCAATAGGCATGTTCTATTTGGCACAGACCATAGATATCATGCTATGGGAGGTGCATAAGCTGCATACTTATAAATGGGGGAAAGAAATGCAGCCACTTAGGCAGAAATGGATTGAGGAATTGAGGGATTTGTATAAGATTTACTGGGTAATCTGTAAAGAAGTGGAAGTAAGGCAATGTTTATACCAGCCTTCTGAATTACCCCTCAAAGTTACTAGCCTGCAAATAAATAAATAACCAACCTACCAGCCTGCCTTGTACTTACTTACAAGAGGAGTTGGTAGAGGAGAGGGATCTTGCTAGCCTTTCTTATGAGTGTAAGGTAGGTGAGGAAAACATTTGAAATGAAGCTGACTACTGTATTGGAGGGCACACACAATGTTCTCTGCCTTGTTCACTCCTCACCTGGATTCTGTGCCAGATGTGCAGAAAGGGGCTTCACTGCCTGGTTGCTGAGCACAGAAGGCTTGTCAGTAAAGGCATGGGTCCCTGTGTCCCTTCATCAGCTCATTATGTTCCTTTGTTGAGCCACACAAGGAACAAAGCACTCTTCTGTGTGTGTCCAGAACAGAAGCTTAGCGGACTATCATAGCAACCCAACCTTCCACTGACAGCCTCCTTGATTTCAGTTCTAGGTGAGGAGGAGGCAAAGTGCCCTCCTATACAACAACATAAAACGGAGCAGAGTGCCAGAAGAAGCAGGGGTGTGTGTGTGTGTGCACGCACACACACGCACACACAAAATAAATAGGTACTGCTCTGGCGGGAAGGTAAACGGCGTTTCTGTGTGCTGCTCTGGTTCGCCAGAAGTGGCTTAGTCATGCTGGCCACATGACCCGGAAAAACTGTCTGCGGACAAACATCGGCTCCCTTGGCCAATAAAATGAGATGAGCGCTGCAACCCCAGAGTCGTCCGTGACTGGACCTAATGGTCAGGGGTCCCTTTACCCTTTACCTAATTATGGAAATAAGACAATTCATTAGGAACTGTCAGAGCTATGTACTTGGGCATGTAAAAGCGTGTCCCACAGAAACTCTGCATGGTACAGTAATCATTCTGCTGTAACTACAAGAACTAAGAGTGATATCTAAGTAAGTCATACTCAGATTAGTGCCATTGAAATCAGTGAACTTGTATAACTTAAGTACATTCTGAGTATGACTAACACTGGATATGACCCTAAATATCAAATTCTCTGGAATAATATTCAGTTTGTCTCCAAATAGTGTTGATAAGCTAATTTTTTTGTGGCTTTTGTCCTGAATACTGTAGGTCCTATGAATTAAGTGAAGCTCAAGTCATCCACTGGTATAAGGATAACTGAACAGGAAACTGTTGAAACCAAAGACAGTTTGTTTTATTTCAGTGATAGACAAAGCTGATAAAGGTTTATTAGAGCTTTCAGAATGAAAGTGGATGAAGCCAGCTTTGACTGTTGTTTTGTTGTCTTTTAGCTTGATTTTTGCTTTGTTGGTGAAACAAGGAACAGCCAGGCTAGAATAATCCTGTGTATTTTGAGTGAAGTAGAAACACTTTTGGAAATAGACCAGTGCAACTATAACTTTACTAACTTCAGTCAGCTGGGCTTATCATGATTGGGGAATCTCATAACTGCAACCAAGCAAGTTGGCAGCATTTTTATGCTTCCTCTTTGGAACAAAAAGTTTCCACTTACAGAGAAACTGTCATCTTTGATACTCTCATAATATTGAGATTTTAATTATTTTAATTTGTTAAATTGTTTAAAACAGGGCAGTTATTTGACAAAGAATGTCACGTGAAGCCATATTTTATCCTGTTATCAAATAAACTGATATTTATTAAAGTGACCGAGCTTCAGACCTGGTATTAAAGGTGAGAGAAATAAACATAACATATTATGGCATTTAATTGCAAACTAAGCCCTCATGCTCTCTGTTATTAAGTTTATTCTGCGTATTACATTCCTGGCAGTTTCAGCTGAAATACGATTTTAAAAAGCCCCCTTTATGTGCAAGATTAGAACAGCCCTGTGCCAACATCATTGCTACTAGTGAGGCAGTCTGTGACGCTGACATGAGTGCCTGTATATATCATATAGATACAGTACCTGCATTGATACAAGTTTGCTGTGCATCAGAGCCAACCATTGGATACTAAGCTAAAAGATATTACATCACTTCTTTCAAGACTTTTTAATATCTTACTGAGCAAATGTATTTGCCCTTAGCTTTCAGAAGCATATATTATATCAGAAATGATCTAAAGGCCTTCAGTTAATTAATGTTGCCTCCTAGGGTGGTGCTCATATTTTAGAAGGGAGGGTAGAACTTAGTCCTTAATAATATGCTGCTGGATTAACATTTTGTGGATTTTGTATTTTCAGTTGTTTTAGGTTTTTTCCTTGTTTTAAATTGTCTTTTACATACTTTTGTCAAGTCGCTTTGAGACTTTATTGTAAAAAGCAATTGATAAATGAAATAAATAATTTGCTCATTTTAGATTATACAAGTTTGTGTAGAAATGCATTAGCTCAGCATTTACATGGTATTTTGAAATGATTTCTTAGATCTGCTGTACTTCTGCTAACTATTTCTGGTGGTAGTTAGGTGGATAGGCATCCTGTTAAATAACAAAGAGCTAGTTATTTATAGCTGTGCTGGAGCTTATTTATCATTCATAGCCAAATATTGGCAAACATAGCTCATGTTGCACCATGTCTAGTTCACTGGCACTGAATGTGCTTTTGCTTATGAAAGCATTTAAACAACAAACCATTCAAAAGCCCTCAAGACCACTGAAATGGTGATTTCCTCTCAAGGAGATACTTCAAAACCCACTACCATTTTTAATAGAATTTTTTAATCTTGTTTTTCTAAGAGCCATATACATTGAAAGCGTGAATGAATGTATTTGTGTTTTGGGCATGAAACATGGCAGTCGGCTATACATTCATTTGATTTGAATAGCACTGTGCTATATCTCAGTGCTTTGCATCCTTTGCTACATGTGCTTTGCATCCTAAAAGTTCCAGGTTAAATCCCTGACATCTTGACATAGATCTGGGAAAGACTCCCTGAAAGTGTTAAACCCTGGAGAGCCACTGCCAGTTGGTGTGAATGGTATTGAACTACATGGACCAATGGTATCACTCAGTATAGCAATTTCCCATGTTCTTAAGAGGACAGTACTATAGTTTAGAACAGGCACCCCCAAACTTCGGCCCTTCAGATGTTTTGGACTACAGTTCCCATCTTCCCTGACCACTGGTCCTGTTAGCTAGGGATCATGGGAGTTGTAGGCCAAAACATCTGGAGAGCCGCAGTTTAGGGATGCCTGGTTTAGAACTTGGGTAATGACAGGGATGAGTAGGAGGAAATGAAACCACATCCAGAAATGGTGCTTGATCCTTCATCCTACCAATTTCCTAGTATGTGTGATGTATGTTTTTTTGTTTTTGTTTTGTCAAATGAAGGTAGAATGACTTTTAAAGATTTGGTTACAGGTAGGTAGCCGTGTTGGTCTGGATCGAAGTAAAATAAAAAAAATTCCTTCAGTAGCACCTTAAAGACCAACTAAGTATTGAACTACATTGAACTTAGTTGGTCTTTAAGGTGCTACTGAAGGAATTTTTTTTATTTTAAAGATTGATATGTAAACTTCTGCCTTTGGGCAAAATTCTAAGTGTTTCAGAATAAATGTTCTCATTGTCATAGAACATGTCAGGTATTGATAGTTGCTGGCTTCTCTTGATAGTTCTTCTGTTATTAATTCAACACCTGTAAGTCTTGTGTTGAGATGCAGGCAATAAACCTTAATATGAATGCATCAGAGTTACTATGTAAGCTACAGTATGCAATCATTTTTATTGTTTCTGTCAGTAATATTTCAGTTTTAGTTAATCATAGTTTTTGATTACTGGAATAGCAGTAAGTATGGTTAGTTTAAATAATCCAGCTTCAGAAACAACAGGTTGAAGGTAGCTTGTTCAGAATTGTTCATCAATGGTCTTCCCCACAATTTGATGTGCCAGACAACACAACAAGCTGATTAGCTATACAATGGTACCTCGACTTACAAACGACTCGACAACTGAATTTTTTGACTTACGAATGGGCGTAATGGCCGCGCGCTTGCGAATGTCTCGACACCCGGAAAAAAACCGTGGCGGTTTTAGATAGGGATTTTTCGACTTATGAATTTTTAGATAGGGTTGCTTTGACTTGTGAATCTTTCCGTTTTCAATGCATTCCTATGGGAAATCGCGTTTCCAATGGCGTTTTTTGACTTACGAATTTTTCGACTTACGAAGGTGCCTTTGGAACGGATTAAATTCGTAAGTCGAGGCACCACTGTAATTGAAAGTAAAACAAAGAAGTACAGTTTAGTTTATAATACTAACTTATGTAGATACACTGTGTTCTGTGCTTCTTAGAATTTCTTAGTTTGCAATTCTGTGTATACTTCGGAGTAAGCACAATGGAAATAAGTGGGATTTACTTCGAAGTGAATGTGTATAGGGTCATGTATATGCTGTTGCTCCCCCCTCACCTGATTCTCAACATTAATCTGGTTTTCTTAGTGAAAAATTAGTAGTTTTGAATTGCAGAATTCAATCAGGCAATCAAATAATTTGTGGCTCTTTACCTAGAACCACAGGCTTCACAGTTGCAAGTTGCTGCCTTCTCTGCTTCACTGTGTTAATTGCATGCTATTCAGGACGCACAGTTCCACCCCAACTTTAGCACCAAAATATATCAGTATCGAACCAGACCTCCCACTGCGTTGCCTTCCCACATCAAGAAATGAAAAGCCCAAATATAACCCATCTTCATGTATTTAATATCAAGTACTAGGATAACCATACTATTAAAGTTACAGTATGCAATATAGAATATTGGGACGCGGGTGGCGCTGTAGGTTAAACCACAGAGCCTAGGGCTTGCCAATCAGAAGGTCGGCGGTTTGAATCCCCGCAACGGGGTGAGCTCCTGTTGCACGGCCCCAGCTCCTGCCAACCTAGCAGTTCGAAAGCACATTGAAGTGCAAGTAGATAAATAGGTACCACAACAGCGGGAAGGTAAACAGCGTTTCCGTGTGCTGCTCTGGTTTGCCAGAAGCGGCTTTGTCATGCTGGCCACATGACCTGGAAGCTGTACGCCGGCTCCCTCGGCCAATAACGTGAGATGAGCGCCGCAACCCCAGAGTCGGTCACAACTTGACCTAATGGTCAGAGGTTCCTTTACCTTTACCTTATGCAATATAGCATACTGCAGTAAAGTACTGTATGCAATAAATCTGTTGTTGCATGTGTTGAAACTACTTCATCTTGGTTTTGAGTTATATTTGGAAGTCACCTTACTTCAGATGACTGTTTCTCATTTCTTCATTAACAATGATTTAGTCTTGCAGCTTTAAAATAAATACTGTAAGTAGAGTTTAATTTTTCAAAATCAACCTTTCAATAGATGATGGCAGTGAAAGAGTGTACCGGTATTTAACTCTGGTTTTAACACTTACTGTGTCACCTCATTTGATCTTCAGTGGTGTTTATCCTTCTACCTTCCAAGTATATTTGCCTGAGGACAAGCTTAAGGTTTGAAAAGTCACCTCCAATGTTGGTTTCTAAAGATAATTTGCTTTCTAAAGCTTTTGCTTTTGTTATAAAGCTTCTAATTTAGTAAATAACTGTTGCCATTTTGCCTGCTTAAAGGTTAATTAAAGTTACTAAGTTGTTTGCCTTTCAAATAATACTTTTTAATATAAAAGCTAAATATAGCTAGAGCAATTTCATGATTTCCTAATGCATTCTGTCATTAATATGCATAGTAATATTTCGCATTCTGGAAAAATGGTGCATTCTGTTTAAAAATGCTGGGTTGTACCCAACACTGGTATTCCGCAGACTTCCACTTGCACAACAAAGTTTTCCCCTTCTCTCCTCCTCCTTGCAGCCCTGGCATACCCTCCACATCCGCTCTAGTGGGTTGCAGTACCCTCTGGAGAATATTTTGATGGTGTGTGGGGAGGGGAGGGGAGGGGAAGTCCCATTATGTGATAATAATGCTGCACACTAAGCATTAGATATAATCCATTACTTATATTCTAGTTTATAAAGGAAGGTGTTACTGAGAAGGCAAGGGATTATACAAAATATGTAAAGTGAGATTTATTCCACTAGCTGTTAATGGTTAGGCAAGATTCTGTTTTGTGATGAACTTTTGTGAGCTTTCCAGAACCTTTGAGAGTTTACTTGGCTCAATCTGTAACAGGGAGGAGTGGATTGACTATAAATATTCTGTGAAATAAGCCATCAGACAGATTTTTCTTGTGAAGAAGCTCTTCACTGTGCCCCATCAAGTGGTTATTAGTGGCAGTTAAACTTATTGCTCTGCAAATCTTGGAGCGGGCGCATACCTATGTGTTTAGAAGATACTGCAGATTAAATAATCTCTCTTTATAAAAGGAGTGGGGAACTGAGGGCTGCATTTTCTCATGGAAGAACTTCTGGGGGCTTCATGCCACTGATGGATGAGGCCAGAGGCAAAAATGGATTGTGACTCTTGTCTTCTATAGTAGGCTACTATCCAGTCACACAAAAGTCAGAGGTTCTATACCCACCCACTCACACCCTCCATCTAGGTTACCAAGAAGCATTATTAGAAGTCAAGGGCATATTCCAGCCAGGCAGAAGCACTCAAATGTGGGTGCAGAGCAGGCCTGGGGAGGGGTGTAGACTGGGGAGAGGGACTTGCCCAGGATGAATGCCAAGGGTGAGACAGAGGCTTAGAGGGCTATATTTGGCCTCTGGGCCTACGGTTCCCCACCCACACTGTATAAGGTAAGTGAATTTCATGGAGATTCCACAACTTAACATCCTTCTGCTTATAACAGACTGACAGCCTAGGCAGAAGTCAAACTATTGTGAAAAAAGTGTTAATTGAAGTTGACCTAAGAGGTATCCAGCTTTGTGATCAGAAGTGTACTCATCTACTGAAGGTTGCAGGACTCAGGAAAGGCCCAGTATGTGACACGGGCTGCAGTGGGAGGGGGCAATGACCAAAAATTAGATGGAGGCAGGTTGCACATGGTATCGCTCTAGAGGACTTTTGGGAAAGAAAACTGGTGGCCGTTGTGAATTAACCCCCCCTTCCAAATTTGTTGTCTACCCTGCCCTCACCTTGGAAATCCAAACTAAAATTCAGCCCTAATTGAAAGTAAGGCAGTGTTCTGAACATGATACAATCTTAGTGTGACTTTGCACTCAGCACACCGCGTTCACAAACTTTCTTGTAAGTAGAATCTTATTTCTTAACTTAGATGCTTCATTGACCTTAAGGGGAATCCTTTTAGATTTATGGCTTATACAGTGGTACCTCTACTTATGAATTTAATGCGTTCCAAACGCACATTTGTAAGTAGAAAAAAATTGTAAGTTGAATCCCGTAGGAATGCATTGGGAGAAAAAATTCGTAAGTAGAAAAAATCCTATCTAAAAATTCGTAAGTAGAAAAAATCCTATCTAAACCGCATCCAAGATGGCGGACGAAGCTCCATTCGTAAGTAGAAACATTCGTAAGTAGAGGTACCACTGTATTTAGAGCAGTAGGTCAAATTAAAGCAGTGTTCTGTTATGTCAGATGTCAGTAAGCCTGTTTTATAAGGGAAACCTTCCAAGTTCTTAACCCAAAAGGATGAGAAGCTCCAATTCAGGGAGGAAGTGTAGGCATTTTTAGAGGTTGTTGTAAATTTGGAGATGTTTACTGAAATGTGTATTTAGAGTAGAAATGTCATTTTTAGGGAACCTAGAAACAGCAAAGCTGAGAGCATGCTACGGAGGATGGACACCAAGGAGGCTCTGTTGGGGACAGAAAGAAAGAAAAATGAGGTAGATCAAACGTAGATGGCAATTGTTGTATATGGGAATGTGTGTTCATAGGCTGGCTGGTGGGAGGTGATTTGAATAACCATAAAAAATAGAAAGCCGAAGTTAATAACTTGTCTAATTTGATAAAAACCTTTGATTCTCTTCTAGATCGGCCTATTTTAATTATGCAGGTAACATGATCTAAGAGTAGGAGTTCGTTTAAATAATGCTTTGTGGTTTTACATATCAAAGTAATTGCATAAGTTTTACCAGTGTCATATCTGTAAGGCAAGTTGTAGTGAGAGGCATTCCCTATCTTAAAAAGAATGCACCAGAGGGTATTAAGGGGGAGGGGGATTCAAAAGACTGTCCAGGGGACAACCCTTCATCAGTTCCTTTACCTCTGTACCATTTAGGTAATCAAATTGTTTTTGTTCATAGCAACATGAACTGTGAAGACCGGAATGCGCTGCGTATCAAAGAAAGAGAGAGGCGTAATCAAGAAATTCAGCAGGGTGAAGAAGCCTTTCCACCTAACTCTCCTCTCTTTGCTGAACCATATAAAGTTGTAAGTGCATGAGGTTTTTTAAAAATGCAGTTTTTATCTCACTCCAAATTAAAATGGTTTGAGTTTTTTTCCTGTAATACAACTTCGGTATCATATGGTTTCATTAAAATATGAAGAAATGTCATTTATATAGTGGTTCCAAGTCTTACATCCTCAAAATTCCTATGATGTAGGCTAGAGTCTACAAGAGACTTGACTGTGGAAAAGATTAAGACCTTGTGCTCTACCGGTAGATCTAGAAAAAATAAAGAAATCTCGGAGTTTTGTTGTTATGATTTGAACATTTTAAAAGTAATATTGCTGAAATATAAGATTACTAGAATTTTATGACTGCTCTGGTTTTAATACAAGGACACTGTATCAACATTTTTTTAAAAAAGAAAGAATTAAATATCTCATTACGCTAATATCAATAACTATCCACACTTGAAACCAGCTTGCAGTTGAACAGCCTAAATGTGAAATTATAGATATGATAAATGTGAATTAGAGCCTTAAAGTATTTGAACAGATAATTGTTATAAAGTACTCTTGCCTTTGTAGTAAAAGAGTAATACAGCATATTAACATTTTTGAGCTTTGTAGACAATAGTCTGTTAATTACAAGTAATTGTTAGAGCTTGATGTTTTTAGTCTAGTGTATGGTTCACTAGTTAATATTGCTAATTTGCTTTGTTCATGCAGTTAAATCTAATTTAGCCATTGTGGGTAAGATTGAAACCAAACTACAAGGAAGACTGGGTTATGAAATACTGTCAGTCTGAGAAATTTGGGTTTTGTTTTGTTTTAAATACTGACTTGTTTTTGTGAGGCTACAAAGTATCCCCGTACATCTCTCTTTCTGGCAACAGATTGGTTAAAGGTTTTTTAAGTTGTGTGTCATTTAGCTTGTGCATTTCACTAACAGTGACATATTTTCTGCATATCCCTGAATTTAAAGTTAACTTGGGCACATGTTTCCCTTCCTTCTCAATACCATATATCTTCTCTGTGTTCTTCAAGGTGTGGTTACTGGACAATCAATACCATCTAATTTTGGTCTGTGATTTTTAGTAGTTAGCGACTCATTCAAGGTGCTTGTCTCAAAGTGTGTGCTGTTTATTACAAAAAATACGTATGGTGAAGGGATTTGTGTTAATTAGTAAACGTTTGATATCAGGCAGCCTACAGAATACATTGCTATCCATGGTACGGTGGGGGTGAGGAGACCCGCTGTCTCCTTTGCCATTTGTGTGTACATCAGGTTAAAATTGTTTTCTTTCAGGAGGTGTTTGCATTATGGGCAGGGCTGGCTCTAGGTAGACCCCCGGCGGCGGCACCATGGTGCTGGCCCGCCAGGAGGGCGCCGCGAGCTGCGCCCGCTGGCCGGCCACTCCGCTGGTCCGACAACCGCGCTGTGCCCGCCCGCCGCGGCGCCGCGCAGCACTGCCTGTGGCAGCCGCGCTGCGCCCGCCCGCCCACCGCGCTGGGAAACGGGGCAGGGGGGGCGCTGGAGGGATCCGTCGCTCCACGGCGCCAGGGGCGCTTAAGACGGCCCTGATTATGGGTGCTGTTTTCTGCTCTCTTGTATTTTAATCTATGTTTTAATTTTTTTCGGTTTCATGCTTCATTAATTATTTTTGTAAGCAGCTTTGTGATACATAGTAAAAAGTGTGGTATAAATTTCTTAAATAATAATACATGAAACATGAGGGAAGGAGGGCACAATGACCTGTCTGTCTGATCTTGTTCCTCCTTCAGCCACATTACATTTAAAAATGCCACTTAAGATATCTGTAACACTGCTCTAGTATAGGCGCTTAGCCATGTTATACAGTGGAACCTCGGTTTATGAACACCTCGGTTTATGAATTTTCGGTTTATGAACACCGTGGACCCATCTGGAACGGATTAATTCATTTTCCATTACTTTCAATGGGAAAGTTCACTTCAGTTTATGAACAGACTTCCGGAACCAATTAAACCCATGCTTCAGTTTATGAACGCTTCAGTTTAAGTACTCCGCGGACCCGTCTGGAACGGATTAATCCACTTTCCATTACTTTCAATGGGAAAGTTTGCTTCAGTTTATGAACGCTTCAGTTTAAGTACTCTGCGGACCGTCTGGAATGGATTAATCCACTTTCCATTACTTTCAATGGAAAAGTTCGCTTCAGTTTATGAACGCTTCAGTTTATGAACAGACTTCCGGAACCAATTGTGTTCATAAACCGAGGTACCACTGTATATGGATTGGCCTGGGAAACGGGGGCAGTTCTAGAAGGGCTGAATTCACCTCCTTCTGAATTGACCAGTGCTGGTTTTGACTAACAGTCACTGGACAGAAAGAAAAACTGAAATCTTCCTTGCTTCTTCCATCCTTTAAAAATATTCATAGGAGTAGAAGAAGCTGAAAGAAGGGAAAGTAGTCATTTATGTTTTTAGTCTTGTTTTTTAAAAGTACCTGCATGATGGAAAGTATACAGTACAGTGTACTGAAATACTAAGTAAGAGGAGTGCAGCTTAAATTACCTGATAGGCATGTGAGTAGAGATTATAATAATAAATGAGCTTCAGTTATTTAAGAGGCTTTATTATCTATTAATCTTTATTTCTTGAGTTTTACTACTTTTAAAAGTCTGGTTGGTTTCTAAATGTGCAAAAATCAGTTTTCAAACTGTGTCTTCTAGCATAAGAAGCTTTTAGAGCAGGCACCCCCAAACTTCCGCCTTCCAGATGTTTTGGACCATAATTCCTATCATCCCTGACCACTGGTCCTGTTAGCTAGGGATCATGGGAGTTGTAGGCCAAAACATCTGGAGGGCCGCAGTTTGGGGATGCCTGTTTTAGAGCCTTTCTCATTATGCTCTCAGAGCCATACAAATCCTAAATGAATGTGACGTCTTGGGAATTCCTAAGAAAGCATCCTGAAAGCCTCTGTAAATTGAGATTTTGCCTTTTGGTCCTTTGAACAGTTACTTAGCAGAACCAGGAAAGACCCTTATATATTCTGGTTGAGAGACATGTAGAGGGACCGCTTGTCATGGCCCCTTTGTTTGGTGAATGGTAGAGTTAGAAGGAAAATCTGGTTAGGGTTTTACAGAGAATCATTTTTGCATTACTGGAATGATAAATATACAGTGGTACCTCTAGTTGTGGACTTAATCCGTTTTGGGGTGCCGTTCACACCCCGAAAAGTTTGCAACTAGAGCGCCTCTTCGAAGCATGTGTGTGGCGCAATCGAACACTTCTGCGTGTGCGTGCAGATCGCTACTACGCATGCGCAAAGCGCAGAGATCGCTCTGTGCAGAAGCGATCTCTACACTTTGCGCACGCGTGGGTGGCGAACCCGGAAGTAAACACTTCCAGGTTTGCCACGTTCGTAAGCTGAAGTCCGTAAGAAGAGCAGAACGCAACACGAGGTATGACTGTAATTGGTGATATCCAATGGTGCCAATTCACAAGCGGAACATATTTCTGCAAGAACAGTGTGACTTCTCTCCTCCTACAGCTCCCTGCATGCCCCCCCCCAAGGTCTGCTCTAGAGAGTTGAGGAACCCTCCAGTACATTGGAGAGCACTAAGGCTGCAGGGGAGGACAAAAGAAAGGGGTATTCCACTGGTGCAGTGTTGGATATTTCCTAATGACTACGCTGTTGGATTCCTTAACTGCAAGTGTTGTTTCTGTACTGTAGGGGTGAGGAACCATATCAATGTGGTATCAAAGGAACAACTGGAACCTTAAAGTGAGTTCCCTCTTGTTCCTTTGCTGGAACAAGACATGCTCCAGGAGCAGCAAGTAGTTTGCATTGAAACCACAGCTAAAATGGGAGACTTTAGTTGAATGGGAGACAGTTAGTTGAAACTGCTTCCTGCTGCTAAATCAAGCCCCTTTTAAAGCGCACTGGGAGCACATATTCAGAGGGGCTCACCTTTGACTAACAGATGGGTAGCCCCACCCACAACTCAGATTTAGCTGGGGGGTGGGTGGGTACAGCAGATACTGATCTAGACTGCTGGGGAAAACAGTCTGCCACCCCTGCTGTATAGGATGTCAGTATGATATGAAAATATTCTTCTGTTTTAGAAAAGAGATGTTTCTAATATATTATTTATACTGCACATCTGAACTGAGGCTTCTTTTGAGCTTTCCAAAGGAAAGGACTTTCACAGGAGTGGAATAAATTGTAATTTAATAAACAACCAGTCATTGCTGGATCTTGAATATTTTTGTCATGAATATGGAGTTTGTGGAGTATTCCATCTTCTAGTAAGAAACAATATGATTCAATATGATTGAAGAGCTAGATATAATTTATATTGGTTTTAGTAATAAACAATAGAGGGAGCCTCATCAGTTAATTAAACTTTAGTTTACTGGTGGCAATTAATCAATAAAAGTGCACAGTACTGTTAGTATATTCATGACAAAATGAATTTTGGTGAAATCAGTAAGCATTAGCCATTGTGGATGGCGGATTAAGTGGTTCCCAAGTTAATTTTATTTTCGGTGCAAAATAAAGACTGACCGCTTTATTATGTAGATAAATTTCAAATATATGTTATCATAAGGACAATCAGCTGACCCAAAAGTTTAATTGCAGAAGGAGTGTATTTTAAAATAAATGTCTGCATCATGTTTTTGTTCCTTACACAGACCAGCAAAGAAGATAAATTATCTAGCCGTATCCAAAGCATGCTTGGAAACTATGATGAAATGAAGGATTTTATAGGTGACCGGTCCCTCCAGAAGCTTGTTGAAATTCCTAAACCAACAGTACCATCAACAACAGATGAAAAATCAAACCAAAGTTTCTTTGGTGATCAGAGGCACAGTACTGGCTCTCATCAGAGCAGCAAATGGACGCCTGTAGGTCCAGCGCCTAGCACTTCTTCCCAGTCGCAGAAGCGTTCCATAGGTTTACAGAGTGGACATGGTAGCCAGCGCAACAGTGGCAATAACACTAGCAGTGGTGGGCAAAGGCATGAGCGTGACTCGTATAGCAGTAGTGGGAGCAGCAGTAGCCGTAAAAAAGCCCAGCATGGATCTGAACATTCAAAGTCCCGTTCTTCCAGCCCTGGAAAACCACCTGCTGTTTCTTCTCTGAACTCCAGTCATTCCAGGTCTCATGGAAATGATCATCACAGCAAGGAACATCAGCGCTCCAAATCTCCGCGAGACCCTGATGCCAACTGGGACTCACCCTCCCGTGTACCTTCCTTTTCTAGTGGTAGTCAGGCTTTCCCTCCTTCACTTATGTCTAAATCTAACACAATGTTGCAGAAGCCTACTGCCTATGTAAGGCCTATGGATGGTCAGGAGTCCATGGAACCAAAGCTATCTTCTGAACACTACAGTAGCCAGACACATAGCAACAATATGAATGAACTGAAACCTGGCAAAGCACATCTAACAAAGCTGAAAATTCCGTCTCAGCCGCTTGATGTAAGTTGCCTAATATATATATATGTATATATTAAAGCTCATTTGCGCTTATTCCATGGATAAGAGAGACTGATTAGAAAAATACTTTTATTGACATCTGAGTCGTATGTAAGGAACACACCTAACTAAAATGCAAGAATTTCTTTCAATTTCAGTTTCTTTGACAATTGAAGGATTTGTAGCTTTCTGATCTGCCAAGATTATAATAACTGGGCATTTATGCTGGACTGGCCCAGCACATGTTTTTGCTTTCAGCTTTAAATAAACACTAATGTGACATTATTATTATTATTATTATTATTATTATTATTATTATTATTATTATTATTTTATTTATAACTCAGGCTGAGGATCTGCTCAGTCATAGTGGAAAATAACATTGTGCTAAATATTAACTTTTAATAACGTTGTTTTATTAACAAGCGTATAGCAGCTTCATCTACTTCCCATTCACAAATGAATGGTTGGAATTCATTGCTTCATTAATGGACTTGCACTTGAACAACAGGACTTTCCCTTCCTTTCCTTCCTCTGCAAGCCCCGCCCCCTCCGGTGCCCAAAACACTTTCCTGGAGGGTTTCCAGGCTTTGAGGGGGAGTTCAGGAGACTGCAGGGGCAAATGAAGTCGCATTGCACAAGCAAACGTCCATTCTGCTCACACACAGACAGTATTGGATACAACCCTCCCACTTGGCCATACTCAGAGCAGAATAATTGAAAACAGTGTAATTGAACTATTAAAGGTTAATTTGAATAGATTTCAGTGGGTCAACTATGGATATAACAGACTTGGATATAACACCCCATTTGAAAAGAAAAAATGAGAGAATGTGTCCTGTCATTGTTCTGTAATGTCTTGCACTTTAAGATATAATTAAGATGCTATCTGATATTTAATTTCAAGTATGAAACAGTATTCATATGGGCATTTAATTCTTCATAGATTACTTTTTCCTTTTTCCTTTTTTTGTGCTGGATCTGACAGTGCAAAAAGAAATGGATATGAGAAACTGGGTTCTACCAAAACATTCATGGAACAGGAACATTAAAATTACATTGCTTAGATTACCATTTTTCTCAAAAAATAAAAAGTTAACAATAGTTTCTCTCAGCTGCATACATTTTAGGGAACTTTTATGAGAAATACAAAGGTGTGAACAAGTTATGAAAAGATGTTTGTGGATCTACCGTGTTTCCCCTTTTTTAAGACACCGTCTTATAACTTTTTTCCCTCAAAAAAACACAGGGTGGCTTACTTTCAGTGGGATGTCTTATTTTTATTGCATCAGTATGGTACGGTACAGCAATCTACATTTATTCAATTAAAATTAAGTCATCTTCTTCTGGAGCATACAACAATCAACATTTATTCAATTATAGTTAAGTCGTCTTCTTCTGGAACATCATCATAACACTCCAAACCCGGAATTCCATCCTTCATTTCTTGCAATTCCAGTTCCTTTAGAACCATTGGCCCCAATCTTTCATGTTGAGCGATAGAGCTCTCAGTAAATGAGCACCTCTTATCCAGGTAACCTGCTCGGAGTGCATTGGCAACAACACTTTCAGTGATTTTATCCCATGAATTCTTCACCCAATTCACGACCTCTTGCAGGTTAGGTTTCACAAAGTTTCCACGCTGATTTCTTGTCATTCTATTTTCAATGTAGTCGTTGATTTCCATACGCAAATGGTCTTTGAATGGCTTGTTTATTGCAATATCAAGAGTCTGCAGATAGGCAGTCATTCCTGCAGGAATCATTATTTGATCTATTCTTCTCTCTGCAAGGAACTTCTTCATGTCTTTAGCGCGGTGAGTGCTGGCTGAATCCCAGACTAGCAGACCTCTTTGACCACCTCGCGTAACAAGTGGCAGCATTAAATCAAGCCACCTCCTTATAACTGCTTGTGTGCACCAGGCTTTTTCGGATTCCAGAACATAAATGCCAGAAACACGTTCAATCTTATCTTTCTTGCCCTTAGCGATGATAACAGGTGTGGCTTTCTTTCCATCCAGACGAATTGCCAAAATACAGGTAACTCGAGAACTTTCATGACCAGTGGAGGGAACGTAGATTGAGGAGGCACCCCTCTGTTCAATTGTTGTTTGGGCTCCTTGGCCCATAAACACTGCAGTTTCATCCATAGCAATCATGTTGCAAAGTTGGTATTTAGAAAAGTCGATGCCATCAACAAAGGACTTGAATGCAAGTGCTCGCTTAACAACTTCAGCATCTTCCAACCTAAACAGTGTTGTTGATTTTCTGAGAGACAGTTCATATCGCTGAAGGAAGCCATCCAGCCAGTGTTGTGATGCTTTGAATTCAGGGGATACTTCAAATTGTGATGCCATTGCTAGGGCAAATGCTTGAATATCAGCCCTGCGCACAACCAAAGCCTTTGCTCTCCTTTCAGCGATCCACTCACTGATCATGTCTTCCAGCTCAGGAACTGAAGGTTGCCGACCTGCACCACACTTACGCTTCTTAGCATTTCCTATGACCACCTGTAGACTGAGGTTATCGTATTCTGCCCGCCATTTTTGGACCATTCGGATATCCAAATTCTTCTCCTTGCAGAAAGCTGTAAGATTCTTGCCCTGGGAGTCCTCCACAATTCCTTTCTTGTACTCAACTGTATAGCTCCTTCTTTTTGCAGCCATATTGTCTGGGGGTTGTTTCTGGCTGGTTATGGGGGGATAGAGAAAAATGTTAAATGGCTGCTTTTAGGTGTCCAGAAATGGCTAAAAAGATTAAATTTTGGCACCTCAGGACAGGGGACTCAAGAGCATATTGCAATTTTAAGTTTGGCACAATTAAAGTGGATTAAAGAGCTGAGTTGTCCTAGTGCAACAAAACCACTTTGTTGTTTTTATTGGAACTTTGTGTTGTTTGGAAACTTGAAATCCACTGAGAACTGTGGGATGAACAAATTGTCAATGGAAAAACCTGCAAACACCCTCCACAAGCAAGTTGGAATGAATGCTTGCTCAATGAAGTCTGGATGATAAAGACTAAAAGCTTTGAGTTTGAATGCCAACAAACAGGTCATATGGAAAAGCCCTTGGTTGTTTTTTAAAATAAATGGAAGAGGGAGGGGAGGAGAGAAGCTTCCCTGTCCTCCTCCATAAAGATCTGTTTCCTCGGCAGATTTTTAAGGAATCACCCCTCCTTCAGCCACAAACACCAGTGGCTGGGCAGGGATAAGCAGGAGGAAATCTGCCTTCAGGCAAAGCTGCCTTGATAAACGCAAGGAGGGAGAGGGAAAAAAACTTCTCTGTCCTCCATAAGGATCGTTTCCTCGGCAGATTTTTAAGGAATCACCCCTCCTTCAGCCACAAACACCAGTGGCTGGGCAGGGATAAGCAGGAGGAAATCTGCCTTCAGGCAAAGCTGCCTTGATAAACGCAAGGAGGGAGAGGGAAAAAAACTTCTCTGTCCTCCATAAGGATCGTTTCCTCGGCAGATTTTTAAGGAATCACCCCTCCTTCAGCCACAAACACCAGTGGCTGGGCAGGGATAAGCAGGAGGAAATCTGCCTTCAGGCAAAGCTGCCTTGATAAACGCAAGGAGGGAGAGGGAAAAAAACTTCCCTGTCCTCCATAAGGATCGTTTCCTCGGCAGATTTTTAAGGAATCACCCCTCCTTCAGCCACAAACACCAGTGGCTGGGCAGGGATAAGCAGGAGGAAATCTGCCTTCAGGCAAAGCTGCCTTGATAAACGCAAGGAGGGAGAGGGAAAAAAACTTCCCTGTCCTCCATAAGGATCGTTTCCTCGGCAGATTTTTAAGGAATCACCCCTCCTTCAGCCACAAATCAGCTGGGCAAGGAGGAGCAGGAGCAAAGCGATCCTTGGGGCAATGCTACCTTAAAAAAACGGGAGGAGGGAAAGAAGGAGAGAAGCTTCAAAAGCGCCAAGTTCTCAACAGGGGTTCCTTACAGTTTTTATCTCCTATATTTATCTCCTTGCACGCGACAGTGCTTCTCGCTCCTTCAGTCGTCTTTGTCGGCAAGTTTCCTCTGAGTCCCGGTGGCGGCAGGGCTCGGGCAAGAGGAGTCTTTTTTTTTCCCCACCTCTCGCTCTCTGGCTCCCTGCACGCTAGAAGCAGGCTGCAGAACTCCGGCAAGAGGCGCCTTTTTCTCCCGCGCCTCTCGCTGGTTTGCTGCTCCCGGCAGGAACAGGAAGTGGCGTCTTTTTTTCCTCGCCTCTCCCTTTTGTTCTCCCCGCGAGTCAGGAGCAGGCGGGGCAGAACTCCGGCAAGAGGCGTCTCCCTCCCCCCCACGCCTCTACCGGTAGCTGCTTTGCTGGCGATGGGGACAATGGCGGCACTATGGCTTACTTTCAGGGTACGTCTTATTTCTCCTACTTCTAAAAAAACCCTGCCATGTCTTACTTTCTGACTACGTCTTAAAAAAGGGGAAACACGGTATTTTCATCTGCAGTATGAAAACTGCTCTTTGTACCTTAATACTGAATTTGAATCACATCTTAAGTAATTTTAGAATAATTGAATTTTCTAGAAGTTTTATACCGTAACACTGAAGTACAAATATGCCAGTTAAATTCTGATCATTCATTTGTAGGCATCAGCATCCAGTGACATGAGCAGTGTGGATGAAATTCTCAAAGTAAGTTGTTCTCTTATTCTGGCTTTTGAGATTTTCTTGCTTAAATGTGTTGATTTTTTAAAAATCCAAAATCAATTGCCCCAGTATATTGCTTAACATTTCATTAAAAAATTATTATCACTTTTCCCCCTCTTCTGTGTACCATTGGTATCCACCAGTTTGTTCTCTATTTTTAATAATACTTTCAGTTTATTTTTCTGAAGTCTTTGTATATATTTTTAAAGAATATTTTCCTGTATATGCAAATCAATATGTTTTGTTATTGTATTTTCCCTTCAGAAATTAAATAAAAAGGTTATTTACTCAAAAAAGTTTTTGATTGAATATTCTTAGCAGAAAAACATATCAGTATATTAAATTAGCAATAAAACTGATGGATCCAATAAATAGATCTTTTGTTTTCCTTGGAAGGTTTCCTTAGTCAATCAAATAATTTTTGTGGTATCCTACATAAAAATGACATTGACGTAATTCTGAAAGACTAAACGCAGTCAGTCTTGAAAGAAGATTATGTTGTAACTTCCTCTCCACTTACTCCTTCCATTTCTCTCTCATAAACCTAAAGCTTTTAGGCTATTTGGTAAATATAGCAGGTTCATTTAAGATTCTTAATACAAATGAGGTATAATCCGATGGGTGTTACTATTCTGAAGAATGACATATACCAGCAGGACAGTGAGGGAGACAATTCATTCTCTCCTTTGAAGCCCCCCATTTTTGGGGGGAGGGGCGATGACGACAATGATGACTGTCATGGTTAGATAGGAGCAAGGGAGAATGCAAGAAATGGTTATTGAAAATGTCTCCATCTCTTTTTTCCTGATGGATGCCTTTTGTCAGTAGAACAACATCCATTGGATTCCACCCATAGTTGGTTGAATTTATCCCTGTTCGCAAGGCTAACAATTATTTTTAAATTCTCTGATCACAATGTTTTGTTGGGATTGGTCAGTGATAGCATTGTAGTAAAGCAAATACTTCGGCTTGTGCAGCCCCTTGTGCAGCCCCCTACATCCTGCAAAATCCACTTTGGAGCTTTTGGGGAACCTTCCGGTCAATCAGTAGGAAACAGAAGACTGCAGGGGGCAGGAGAAGAGTAAATCTTATTACAGTGGTGCCTTGCTAGACGAATTTAATTCGTTCCACGGGTCTTTTCTTATAATGAAAAATTCGTCTAGCGAATCCCATAGGAATGCATTGAATTTTTTTTTAAAAAAATTGCCCATAGGAACGCATTAATTGAATTTCAATGCATTTCTATGGGAAACCGCGATTCGCTAGACGAATTTTTCGTAAAACGCATTTGTCTAGCGAGGCAACCTCCGCTAGAAAAAACCTTTCATTAAGCGGAAATTTCGTTAAGCAGGGCATTCGTTAAGCGAGGCACTACTGTACATGAATTGGCATCTTTCCCCATTATGTTAATTTAAAACACTTGTAAGTTGTGCTTTTTGGTTTGCATTAAGTTAAAGGTATAATGGTTTCTGGAATCTTTGGTTTGTGTTCCCAACAGGAGATGACCCATATTTGGCCACCGCCATTGACAGCTATTCACACACCTTGCAAAACTGAACCTTCAAAGTTTCCATTCCCAACAAAGGTCAGTGGATAACAGAAAGATCATGATTGCACACAGCAGTTGGCTGATTCTAAAATAAGGAAGCTATCTTTTGTGGATCAAGATTTTCATCATTTAATTATAATTATTACAGCATTGTTCGCTCTTTGTTTTTATTGGCTTTATGTTATATTGTTTGCTTGAAACTTCTGCTTTGGCTTTATTTTTCTTTAACTCTGTTTGCCTTTCATATTGAACTTATTATAATTGTGTCCTGTTCTTTCATCTAGAACAAATTTACATACCCTTTTTAACAGGCATGTTATTTCATGCATTCAGAACATTAGGTCATATGAATTGTTCAAATTCTCTTCCTGTCAGAAAGCTCCAGCTATGCTGTTTCCATACACAATACTTTGTGTTCTTTTAGACATCTTAAAATCTGGTGCAGCCACTTCAACAATAGTGATCCTGGGTTGATTTGTGTGGTTTATCAACAGCAATTTGTATTGAGCAGGTGACTGAATTGATGCTTAAGAAAACCCTTTTCCTGGGTAAACTCTTCTCCCACGAATACCGCAGTAGCTGTCTATATGCATATTGGAGGCTAGAAATGGACTTTAAAATTATTCAAAGAAGGCAGGACTTCTTCAAAATGCTCCTGTTTTGTAGCATTTTTTTTAAAAAAATAGCTGTGCTATTTGCTTTCATTTTTGTTCAGTTCATATATTAGTTTGTGGAGTGATCTCTCCATGTTAAAAGAGATCATGTTGTGGGAAAACTCTTAATATCCTTTGCTTGAAAGACTTTATGACAACACATCAAGAGATTATAGCATGTATTTTTTCAGTACTATGTTTTAACGTATCCTGAGGAGTCAAACATGATACAATTGTATTGTTCTTGGCCCATGGTTTCTAATGGTGCCTAGGGCAAAGGTTTATTACTTACATAAATATGTTACAATTGTACCTCGACTTACAAACGACTCGACAACTGAATTTTTCGACTTACGAATGGGGGTAATGGCCGCGCACTTACGAATGTCTCGACATCCGAAAGGAAACCGCGGCGGTTTTAGATAGGGATTTTTCGACTTAAGAATTTTTCCGTTTCCTATGCATTCCTATGGGAAATCGCGTTTCCAATGGCGCTTTTCGACTTACGGATTTTTAGACCTATGAAGGTGTCTTTGGAACAGATTAAATTTGTAAGTCGGGGCACCACTGTACTTTCATAAACCTAGCGTTTGTTAGTCCTTAATAGACTCTGTTATTCAACTTCAATTTTTCATATAACTCCATGAAGCACTGGCAGTAGTGAATTTCTCAAAGTCATCTTAGATGGTTAGCAGTGGCAATACCTTAGTTTTGTCATTATATTCTTTCTACTGTTCTTGAAAAGGAAAGTCCTAGGTTCATTGGTTCCATGTAATCAAGCACAAACACAGTATGTAGTACCTACATCATTATGACAAATATGAATCACCTCCAGGCACGGAAACTTTTGTAGAGAGACTATTTAGTTGACTATTTAGTCAACTATCATCACTTTAAATCTGATTCATATTCATATTTATTCATATTCAGTGGGTTGCACTTAAGAACATGTTTGGGGACAGCACTGTGTGTGTTCATTTAAAAAAAGGATGAGAAACTTTACCATGTGATCAGTGCCTTAAACCATAGGAAAGAAGGCATCAGCTTTTAGGATTCTCTTGACTCTAAAGTCTGGGGAAGATTCAGATAGGCTTGGATAACACTTCAAAGGAATCGTTGTAGTTTTTTCTAAAATTTAAATAATCAAGCACAACTAAAGCACTTCCTCTTTTAGCAGTCTCTGTTAAACAGATAAGTAACCTTTTTGTATTTTTACAGGAAGCTCAGCAATCTAATTTTGGCACTGGAGAACAAAGTAAGTGTGTGTTTATATTATTTATGTACTGAATTTCTCTGTGTTTTTTAAAAAAAGAATTTACAATAAAATTCTCTTTTAGATGCTTTTCTTGAAGAAAAGTTCTATTGATAGTTTTTCTGGTCTTGTGGCTAGGATGCCTGGCCCAATAAAAGACCTGAATCAGAATGTTAATGTATTCTAATTTTATCTATTTTTTGTGTGTGTGCTTACTGTACTAGGAAGGTATGATTTGAGAATTACTGCTTGTTATTTTTGTTCCCTTTGAAAGTTGTAGCACATTTTGAGAAATCTTTGCCGTTACATTCTGAATGCTTTCATAACTCCTGTTTGTGAGAATTAAGGAAGTTCAGCTGGTTAAGGCACCCTGGAGAATGAGCTTAAAGTAATCTCTAGGTGAGAAGGATAAGCAACAGAACAGCTTCACTTCTAGCTTACTTGTGTTTCCCTTATTGGGACATAACTCAGAGCAGTCCTTGCCTGTCTCAGTAGCTTGTGTGAGACTGTGCCAATTTCTATTATTCTCTGCCCTTGGAGTGCTTCCATTCTTTAAACAAAGGCTGTTCTTTTTAAGAACTGGCTTTCTTCAAAATAATAATTATGACTAGGAATGCAGTCACTGTGAATAAAACGGGACTGCACCATGTAATTCACAACATCTGACTTAATGTCTTCTGTAACTAGGATAACTAATTAATTAAGTAGTAAAAGCATAAGTAGTTATTGATATACTGTGACTCCATTTAGATGGCACAGAGCTGATTGTCAAACCATTACTTTGGCATTTGGGCACATGTCTGTAAGCTTACAAACTACTTCCCCTTCTTCTTCACAGGGTTCTATAGTATGAGATAATTGTTGCTTTGTTACATGTGAATGATGTCTAAATCAGACAAATTGGTTATTTCTAAGATTAACTGGCCTTTATGCCAGCACCAGTTTAAAGTCTTGCCTCTCTTGCTGCTCTTCTTTTATTAGAAGAATTTTACTGGAAAAGTAAACTTGAAAAGGTCACCGGGCCCCAACCTACTATTTGTATTTTACATCAGGACCTCCAACAAATGTGTGCATTGTTTCCTGATCCATAACAAGTGCATCTGTTTCCCCTCCCTCTCAAAAAGCACCACTCTGTTTATATGGCCTGTTGTCAGTTGCTTCCATGTACTTAAGAGATTCCCGAAAATGATCGGCCTTCTTCTGGTGGCAACACAGTTGCTGGATTGACCAATGAATTGCTAACATTGTCCAATTTCTTCAAACCATTGCATGACTCAGCATCCCCAAAGTGTAAACATTTCTCATTGAGATAGCAAAGAAGCTCAAAACAGTTACATTAGGCTGCAGTCCTAACCCTGTTTCCCTAGAAGTAAACCCCATTGATTAAAATAGGATTTACTTCTGAAAAGACATTATTAGACTTGTGATAATAGTTACTAGGTCTGAAGCATGTGATATTTTAACTTTAGGAAACATGATAGGATGAGGTATTTTGAAACGTTGCTTATTACTTTTGCCTTTGAGAACAAAAGGTTCATTACTCACCTTCTGCAAGCAGGGTTGATGATGAAACTCTTGCTAAGATAACAGCATTACTAGCCAAATCATTAAGTAGCTGTGTGAAATAATAAACAGCACATTTTTGTCTGAAACAATATCTACCAGTACTTTATGTTAAGAGAAGCACTCGTTTAAGTTTGTAAAACTAACAAGTCAAACTACTGAATCACTTCCTAGTCTGTGAATGAAGTAGTTGATTTACTGTTAGTCTTTCACTCTCCTTTTTATTTTTATTTTAAGAAATCAGGTAAAAATATAGCTAGAGTAGTAAGTTTAGCATGTAAGTCAGAAAAGAAAGGGCTACTGAATACAGTGGGTTAGCCCAGTCTTGCAGTCCGCATCTGAGTCATGCTTGCCTCCATATATATCATTTGGGTGACATAAATGTTTTTATAACTTAGTGTTCAGCAATTATTTTATCTTTCTCACCTCCAGAAAGATACAATCCTTCATCAAAAACATCTAATGTCCACCAGTCTAAATCGTAAGTATGTCCTATAATTTTCTTTGCAATATTTACAGTAATATTCTGAAAATGTATATATGTATGATAGAAATGGCCATATTGATTCATAGAGATGGAACTGCTACAGACAGAAAATCTATATAGTTGCATCATACATTTCTTTACTTTTAATATGCTCACTTTCAATATATGCTTATGAGTAAATGGGATTCCTTAATCAGGTTAGTACCATAATTCAACATGAAATCAGTGAGTCGTGCTTCTTGATTATTTACTGCACAAGGACTTTCACTTTCACTTGAACTTTATATACCCAGGTGCACTTAATTCTCAGTACTTCACAGCCATAAAAGAACGTGGTTTACACTTGAGGAAGGGGGACTATTATGGTCAAGGCTACACAATTTTTGCTTAGCTTGAGTAGCAAAGCCTAACTTTGCGATCCCCAGGCCCTCCCCATCTGTCCTTTGTTCATGACATTGCTTTGTTCAATGTCAAAGACAATCCCCTCCAATCCAGCTTCAGTTTTGGAGCTGGAGAATAGCCCATTTGAGTTTGTTCCCATAAGGATAGCCTGCTGGACCAGGCCAATGGCTCATCTAATCCAGCATCCTTTTCTCACAGTGGCTAACCAGAAGTCTGTGGGAAACAAGCAGGATCTGAGCACAAGAGCACTCTTCCTCCTATGGTATCCAGCAACTGGTATTCAGTAGCATTACTGCCTCGAGCTGTGGAGGCAGAGCACAGATTGCATATTGAGTATTCCAACAATTGCACTGGGATTCGAAAACAGTTAGATTACCTTGGCAGCCCAGAACAATTGTGCAGTCAGTCTCTCCCCAATTTTGCTCCAAACCTGAAGCTAAGGGAGAGCATAGAATTGATTGAGCACTGGGTTGTTGAGATATACTAAGGACTTTGGTATCCCATCACCAAAAGGATAGCCCTAGTCGTCTTCTGAAAGATCACATCAATTTTTGTCTTGTGCTTCTAAGCTTGAGGATGAACCCCAGCTCCTTTCTAGTTCTAAGCTGGGACCTCTATTGTCATGTTTGCTCAGAAGGTGATGAAAAGCATTCTGAGCAGAATGGCAGACCCCCTAACTGATCTTCAGAAGTATTGAGAGTTAACACACCTCCCTCCCCTGAATTTATCCAACAACTTAACTTGGGAAATAATGTCTAATAATTAGTTTTTGTTGGTAATACTATCCATGTACCCAGTACTATGCAGGGAATAAGAGGGCAAGTCCTTGCTCAAGGAGCTTACAATCTAGAAAAATCCTGTATTTGAAATAAAAACAGAGATGGCATATTTGGCCTTAATAAAACTGACCTCATTTCCTTGCAACTGCAAATTCATTTCATTGAATAATAAGCAACCAGCACTTTTGGAGAGACTCACCTGGAGTGCCCAACTGTCTCTTAGTGCCCCCTTGGTAATCCAACTGCCCTTTAGGGGGAAGTACTGTCCACTTTAGCAGGACGCGGGTGGCGCTGTCGGTTAAACCACAGAGCCTAGGGCTTGCCGATCAGAAGGTCGGTGGTTCGAATCCCCGCAACGGGGTGAGCTCCTGTTGCTTGGTCCCAGCTCCTGCCAACCTAGCAATTTGAAAGCACGTCAAAGTGCAAGTAGATAAATAGGTACCGCTACAGTGGGAAGGTAAATGGCATTTCCGTGCACTGTTCTGGTTCGCCAGAAGCGGCTTTGTCATGCTGGCCACATGACCTGGAAGCTGTACGCCGGCTGCCTCGGCCAGTAAAGCGAGATGAGCGCTTCAACCCCAGAGTCGGTCACGACTGGACCTAATGGTCACGGGTCCCTTTACCTTTACTGTCCACTTTGGGAACCATTGCCTTGATGAACATCATTCTGCTGCATGAATAGTCCTAAACTAGATATAGCAAGCTAACATTGCCAAGCAACTTTTATTTTACTGCAGAACTACCCAGAAGGTTGAATAATTTTAACCGTATTTCTGTTTTCCCCCAGGTGTGAATCAAACCAGACAAAGTAAGATGCTATGTTACTGATGCTTTTAAATTCTTGCTAATGCCAGAATTTTATTTGTATTTAGTTATACGGTATGCAGAATGTTAATTCACATCCGAGCGCTTGGAGAATTCATAGTAAAGCATGAAAGAATTCAAGTTAATATCCTTGAATTATGTTTTTAAAATATAGCAGTGATTCTTAAGCAAATGGTAAAACTAAAAATGACTTACCATTAGTTTATGCCAGAATTTATGAAGCCTACTCTGTATTTCATTTCCCTGTCAACTAACTTTTTGGTGTTGTGTGGTCATGCACAGTCTATACTCTTAAAAGTTCAGTCTTAGGTTTTTTCAAAGTACATTTTGCCTGTGATGTACTGGCCTTTGCACTTGATGACTCCATTTCCAGTCTGGTATTAATGTGTAGTGGTGGTAGTAGCAGCAGCAACAGCAGCACTGCACTGGTGCCTATGAGTTCCCTAACCTTGTTAATTGGGGTAGGATTCTGCTTAATTCAGGCCCACAGTGTGTTCCTCCTTCTCTGCCTATATGTGACTTGCATGGTGCCCCATTCAGTGTTCCTACAGTGATTCAATGTCTTGTGTGTTTTCCTTGTTCCATCAGGACAACTATGCTACTTAATATAACAGCTCTTTGGAGCCTATCATTTTGTCACCCACCACAAGGATGTTAAGTGTATTAATTTCCTCTGTTGCCCTTGTAATGGTGTAAGCACTACAGGATTTTCAGTATGCTTCTTCAATGGAGCGTCAATCCATTATGTAAAGGGAGGAAAATTAATGGCAATAATCACAGATTAGGTTAAATTGTTATGCTAGTACAGTATTATTTGGTAAAAACACTCCAAAACTATTCCTTTTTCTGTTTGTTCCTAGCGTTCTTATAAATGACTTGAAAATCAGCAGCAGTGAAGACAGTGATGGCGAGCAGGTTATTATTGTGTTTTTTTTTAATTTCTGTCCTGCCTTTCTACCAAGCTACACGGGGGATCTGATAGCACCATCAAAATAAAGTAATGCAAAGCACAACATTTAAAAAGGCAAAAACTAAAAATGGATATAAACAAGCAACTAATACACTGTTTTAAAATAGTGTGGGAATTTCAACCCTGGGCACCCAATTCCTAGTCCAATTCTCTTAACAACTACATCATGCTGGCTCTCAGTATTGAGAGTGTAGGAAGGGCTAGCTGGACTGCTTTGCAAGTGAAAGGGAGAAAAATACTTGCAAATGATCATACCAAGTGAGATTCAAAACCTGTGAAACAACATTTGAAATAGTATAACCCTGCTAGGATGGCTGATGGATCTCATATTATGTTTGTCCATAGCTTGCTTGTAAACTTTGGCCAATTATGCAATATTTTTCCTAGTTTTCATTCTTATAGATGGATAATGTTCATGTCAGTGAAAGACAGTAAAATATGTTATTCCAGTACCCTTGCTGAGTGTGTTATACCTGTTACAAGGACACTAATTCTAGTTGGGATCTTTTTTTTTCAATTATAGGATTCTGATAAGACTGTGCCAAGAGGTACACCTGGAAGGTAAATATTGGTTGATACACCTGGCATTATAAAACTATGTTGAACTGGTATTGGTGTAACAATTTAACTGTGGGGAATTAAGACGTCTGTTTAAAGTAAGAGCCAGTTAGGATTTCATCTTCAATTTAATTGCCAGGGCTCTTCAAATGGTTGGGTAAAACATTAAAATATTTCTTAATCTTTCTTCTTTGGCGATCACTTGTAGCCGAGTAAGATTGTCTTCCATAAACACGATTTTATGGGTCCGTAAGTGACTGTGGAGGCCAATTCTGGATCCACACGTCCTTCCACAGTGGGGACATTGGTTTCCAGGTGTGGATTTGCCAAGCGTGCCTTCCTCTTAGCACGTTTCTCCCTTGCGTCCTGAGATTGAGTTTCTTCAAAGCCCATGGCACCTTTGGTAAAGGCTGTTCTCCAACTGGAGCGCTCGTAGCCCAGTGTTTCCCAGTTGTCAGTGCACACATAAAACAAAATCACGCACAGGCGTCTTCCAAAAACCCAACCCATTTGTTAATAGTCTTATGCGTAAACTATTTTATCCATAGTTTGAAAGTAACTATGGATAAAATCCTATAGCTTCATTTGATTTTTGTTCTACCTTTCCCCCCCAGTAATTCTGAACCTTCCCAGCATACAAGTGAAGGAGCTGATAATTCTAGGGATGACTCAAGCAGCCATAGCGGATCTGAAAGCAGTTCTGGTTCAGACTCTGAAAGTGAAAGTAGTTCAAGTGACAGTGAGGCAAATGAGCCATCCCAGAGTGCGTCACCTGAGGTACGATTTTTTTCCTCCCTTGCATCTGGTCTTCTTATTTCCCATATGTGTTTATAGCAAAACAATAATATGACAAAAGGGGGAATATGAATGTTAGAGACTATGCACTGTTTATACCCAGCTTATTAATGTTCATTGATCTTCTTTCATTTTAGAAGTAATCATATCCAATAATTAAGGTGGAACAGGACTTCCTATGTGTTCAGAAGTATACATAGAAACACAATCCAGCATGGCCTCTAAGTTTCTGGGACTTGTGGAATGCTGAGTGCGTTGTCTATAGGGAGATCCTCTGAATTCACACTGAACTCCTGTTCCACCTTGTTGGCCCGTCACAACGAAGCAAATCTCCATTGTTTTCTGTGAGCTGTTTCTTGCTTCTGTCCTTGGGAATGGGACAAAAAGGGGCCAAGGGGACCAGAGGTTAGGTTGTCTGTGAATCATTTAGTCTGCATTCAAGACATGGAATATTACATTGGCGGTTTGGAGAGAAATGTAAGGCAAAGGGCTCATGCCTAGCAGCTTAAGACTATATTGGAGAGGGGGATTAGTGTTGGGGAGCATGTGTGCCATGAGGTTAAAAAATTCCCTTCAATGAACTATGCAGGGTTGTTTCAGGCAGAAGGAGATGAAAATATGAATTCCACCTTTCCCACTCTCTAGGCACCACTACCACCTATAGAACAATAAAACTGTCAGCCAGCCAGAACATGGCTTCTGCTCTGTGCTGGCTGGGGCCTTCATAGTATTCCTATTTAAGGCTCCTGCTAATGTGGTACCCGGGGGTGGGATATCCTTTTTAACATTTTGCTGCAGGGCCTACTTGTTTGTTTTACAGTTAACTAAGTCAGCCATGCAGTTTGACAGTAATCTGCTGCCCTGAGCAGGGGAGCAGTTGATCCCAGATGAGTAGATAAGTGGCAAGCTGCCCCCACTCAACTGATGAAGAAAACCTAGCACCTTGTGGCAGTCCCCTGTCCTGTTGTGACATGGCTAGGCTTATGGACTTTTCCGTCCATAAGATGCCCCCTTGTATAAGGGACCTCCCCATTTTAAGAATATGAGGGGAGATGGCCCAAAGCTGTTGAGCCTTTCCCCCCCACGCAGCTGTGGGCAGGAAACACTCCCTAGATCGTTTCCCACATGCAGCGGCATTGGGGGAATTTGTGCTTCCTCTAGCCATCTGGATGTCCCCAGCTTTTTTACGTGATTTTTGAGTCAAAAAACCTCGACCAAAACACGAAAAAATACGGTACTTCAAAACCAGCAGTTTCTTCATTATTCTGTAGTAGCAGAGGAGTAAACTGCATAATGGATGGCCCACGTTCCAAATTTGCAAGCTTATAATAAAATGTTTCCTATTTATTCTTTTGTGCAGCTTGTTAGCCAGTTGGAAATGGAGGGAATGTAGGTATTGACTTTTAAGATTCCCTGTTTTTCATTCTTTAGCCAGAACCACCTCCAACAAACAAGTGGCAGCTGGACAACTGGCTGAACAAGGTGAATCCACATAAAGTATCACCAGCTTCTTCTGTGGACAGTAACATCCCATCAACACAAGGCTACAAAAATGAGGGCAGAGATCAGAGCACAGGGAGTGGATATGCAGATCAGAGTGGATCTAAAGAATCAATTTCTTCCACTCCTGGGAGGGATTCAAAAACCAGCCAGAAAGGATCAGAGAGCAATCGGGGTAGACAAAAGTCACCTGCTCAGAGTGACAGCATGACCCAAAGGAGGACTGTAGGTAAAAAACAGCCCAAAAAGACTGACAAACCATCTGTGGAAGAGCCCAGAGGGGGACTGAAAATAGAAAGTGAAACTCCAGTGGACATGACAACAAATATACCCTCTAACAGACACAAGGCAGCCACAAAAGGCTCTAGAAAGCCCAACATAAAGAAGGAGCCCAAATCTTCCCCTCGGCCTACAACCGAGAAAAAGAAGTGCAAGGTTGCAAACAAGTCCTCCCAGAAATCCAAGGAATTCATAGAAACAGATACCTCATCCTCTGATTCTGATGAGAATGAAAGCTTGCCTCCTTCATCACAAACCCCCAAATATTCTGAGAGCAATAGGACTCCTGTTAAACCCTCCATGGAGGAGGATGACAGCTTTTTACGGCAACGAATGTTCTCTCCTATGGAAGAGAAGGAACTCCTTTCACCACTCAGTGATCCTGATGAAAGGTATCCCCTTATTGTGAAGATTGACTTGAGCCTCTTAACCAGAATACCAGGGAAGCCTTTCAAAGACACAGACCCATCAAAAGTTGAGAGGAAGAATGTGTCTGAGAAGCATTCAAGAGAGCCCCAGAAAACATCCTCCGACAAAGGTTCCACCAAGGGCAAGCGGAAGCATAAGTTATGTCAGGTCAGTTTTCAGTATGTTGTTTTAGTGTCATCATCCAAATGGAGGGTTAAGGGAGTAGTCTTTCAAAACCTAGTGTCCTCTGTGCAATCAAAGATGTGTAGAAAAATGTAATGAACTGATTTAGCATTTTTAATTTTAGTTTTAAGGTCAGTTCTATGAAGGAAATAAAAAAATTAAGCAAAAGAATAAGAAAACATTATAATTCAGTTGCAATATTTGCATATTGCTGTAAACTAGCAATAGGTGTAACTCATACCCCAACCAACATTGCCAGTAGTCATGATTGTTTGGATCTGCAGTCCAGCAATATCTGGCTTTCCCTGTTGTTAAACCATAATTAAAAGTTTTCCATGAGCATGCAGATGGCTTCTGCTTTGTTCTTTTTAGTGGGAGCTACAAACCATAGTCCTTGGCTTAGTGCTTCATCATGTGAAGCCAAGATTTGTTCTTGATTTACTATGATCTCCTTGTTTGGATGTAATACTGAGCAAATGATCCAAACCACTAAATATTGTTTACTATAGTATGCAAACTGGGCCATTGCAATGTGATTTTTGCATTTAAGTTCACCTCAAATTTCTGTGGTTGGTTATAAATGTTGCCAGTAGTACTTCAGCCAGTAAGTAGTCTGACTAAAATGTATGTTGATATTTGCTTGATCTTTAATGTGAATGTAGCAAGATATCCATTAGCCAATAATCTATGTGCTAAACGGGAAGTTAATCGGTTTAAAAGGTAGTGAAATATGGAAAACTACACCCCATACATTGTTTATAGATACATGCTTAGAGGATTTAATTGTTACATATAGTCCTGTGTTGGTAAGAAAATGGGCTTGTGTGATCTTATCCATTTCTTGCATTATAGAGTTTTGCAACTTTATGGCATCATGCCAGTAGATGCCCTGTTTACATGGATAAAAATGTCTGCCTGAAAGTTACGCAAGGGAGCCTTAATCACACTTGTAGGCTTGGGTTGAAAATTTCTTTGGTGATTCTTCTTTTGTGAATGTTTTTCAGACCCAAGATAAGACGTTGTCAGTGTGCAGTGGCTATAGTAAAGCAGCTACACAACCAATGAGTTGGTGGTGGCTTAATAAAGTTATATATGTTAAAAACTATGCTGAATTTGGAACAAATACATGGCCATCTGTTTGGAATTAATGGCATGCATTTCAACCATTCCCTCTTGATAGTTGATCCACAGCTAAGCTAGCTATAGTTCGAGGACTCAAAGTGTCTTAAAAGTTGGGAAGGAAAAAAACAGCTCAGTAAAGATTGAGAGGCTTGGGTGAAATCCAGTGGCATCTGTCCAACAGCAGAGCAGGCACTGTTGGCAGATTCCAGATTCTCTTTCCCTACATCTTCTGCATGCCTCCAAAATCTTCTCCAGGGGGTTGGGTGATCCTTTGGAGCAAATTGGGAGGGACTTTGGGGAAGGCTGCAGGAGGAATGGGAAGTCCCGTCAAATAAGTGAATGACCACAGTGATGGCTATAGTCAGTGTAAGAAGCTCAGATGTATAAGCTAGGCACCAAATGGCATCTTAAACCTAGCTTGCTGTCACCGCAACAGAATGCCTATTCGCCAGGGGGTTGGACGGGATGACTCTAGGGTCCCCTTTCAATGCTATGATTCTATGATCTCAACTGCATTGCTTGACTGTAGCCTGTCCTTACAACAATTCACTTGTCCCAGTATGCAAGAAGGAGAAACACACACAGTAGAAATGGAAATGATATTAAATGTGAACTAAGGCAGATGTTTTTAAACTGTGGACGCCAACCTGGTGCCCAGGAATATCCTTGTAGGCATAATTGGACCCACACACCTGGGGAATATTGAACACTGACTATTGCCAATTGTTTGTTCTGACTGTCTTCCAACAATTTAAATACACTTAGTTCTTTTGCCTTTAATTTTAAAAGTGGGGCAAAATGTTATCTGAATGAGTGCACAAAGTGTTCACACTCCACTTCCCATATATATGAATTCTAAATGTGAAACCCCCCCCCCATTTTTCTTGTGTAAAAAGCTTCATTAAATAATTCTAGTTGTTATTGTGACTGTGTTGGTGGGGCCACTCTAAATTTAAGCTGGGTCAGTTGTGTCACAGCTATTGCCAAAATCCTCTCAGCAACTATATGCACAATCTTTCATTAAAGGGTTATTAGGATTAATAAGATTTTTATAGAGTGTTTAAGGCATGTCTCAAAAATTCTCAATTCTGTTAGTCATTTGTGAAGCCCAGTCTAACAGCAATGTTAGTATATGTATTTATTTTTAAAAGCCATGTTTTATCACACAATGACGTCAATAGACACATCATATGTCAGGGCAATAAGCCAAGGTATAAACAATGGAGGCAGGAGAAAATTGCTGCATTCCAGTTCAAACACTTCCTAACTTACAACTGTTCCTCACTACAAAAGATTCTTCGTAGTCTTCTAAGACTCCATGAGACTAAGCATCTTGCAGGCCAGAAACAGCAAGATAGAGAAAGATGTTGAAATCATCAAGCTCAGCCCAGAAGGGATCGCCACTATCTCCCAATACTTTATGATGTGGCTATCTTCCTTATAGCTGTACACCTTAAGAATTTGTTGCAAACAACAGTAATTCAGACAACAGTAATTTTTAAAATGGGGGTGGTGGACTAGAACTAATGTCCTGTAACCAGCCCACTAAGACTTTTTTTACTGGCCCACCAGATACCTTCCACTTTTTCATGGTGGTAGTGGTGGTGGTGGTTACAAAAGAGAACACACATGCTGCAGTGTTCCCAGCAATTCTTCTTTCTCCTGTCTCCCTGTATTCTGTCTTTGCCAGTGTTTCCAGAGCCCTCAACTCTCATTGAACCAATTCTTGGCTAGCATTCCCTTTGCCTTCAGGAGTACTCGGCTTTCATTGCCCATGCTCGGAGGTGACTGGGAATTGCCAGAGGTTCCACCCACCTCCAAGTTTCATGAACAGCAAACAGCAGAGATCTTAAGAGTAATTTAAATCAATTAAGAGCCAGTGGGGCAAGTTAGGTCAGATAGCAAATTAGCAGGCACATCCCTCTTATAGTGGCTGTGTTTGCATGACCAAATCCTGGGTTAATATGTCAGGACATGTATGAGCTTGGTGCATTGGCAATTTCTCTCTTTTGTTGTCTCTTGACTTCTTCCCCCAGACAAGCAGTTAATCATAGTTTTCAATTATTATGTGTGAACTGAGAGCTATGGTTAATAGCATCCAAATAAACAGGATTCAAAAGCCAACTTTAAACCAGCTCGTGCATATTCTGGCTTGTTTTCCAGTTTTGCATGCCAAATTTGAAATATATAATATTGGAAGACTTGTAGTGCTGCATCGCAACCCTTTATTTGCATGAAGTCAAATAATAACTCCCATGGAAGGATTTGCATGAAATCACTATCCTCGATTTGCATGAAATCAGGATAGAGGAAAGGAGCAAAAAAGAAAGTAGAAGATGGACACACAGGAAAATGGAGGCTTTAAACAACAGCAGAGGTTTGAGTAAAGCAGAGATGGAACCAAACTGAGGGGGGTGGGGTGGTGATTTTAACCAGTGGCAGAGGTTTGAGTAGAGTGAACAGGGAGTAACACTGAGATGTGAAAGTGGCAGTTTAAAATGTTTTTAGTACTGTACAATGAAAATGAAACTGGGAAAGGTTCTGTTGCATTAGCTTTTTGATGTTTTCTTTTCTATTTTCCTTACCTGCTATTTCTTCATGTTAAAACTATTAGGTTTTTTTAAAAAATAATAAAAAAAACACCTCAGCATGCCCTTCTTCCTGATTTATTTAAACCTCTGATGTTGTTTAAAACTTCATTTCAGTGCCCCTATATTCCTGCTTTACTTTAAATTTCTGCCCTTGTTTGAGTACAGCGAGAAGATGGAAGCAATTGGGGGGGGGGAGAGGAATGGCTGCTTTAACCTTCTTCCTCTTCCATTCCTTAGCTGCCTCATGTGATATGGATCCCTCAAGTATTCCACAGTACCTTCCCACAAAGCATTTCACTCTTGGTACCGCATGTTGCCTTATTGAAGTTCCACATTCAATGTAGTAATTTGGAAGATACACCCATATTTGGACAACATCCGTCAACTGAATTTAACTTTCCCTCACTAAACAAGCTGACAGGCTTGTTCGTTATGATTCTGTTAATCTAAAAGATACAGTAGCATGTATCATTATGGGATGTGTGCACCAAGGGAGCACCAAGGGACAAGGCATGGAAAATGAGTGATCTGTGTTCAAGAGAGAGCTGAAAAAGTGGGAAGAGTAAAAGGGAAAAAAGGTGTGAATGTGAAAATGGGGTGGCAAAAAGGAGGTAATAGGAAGCATAGGCATGGGGTTAAATGTGGAAGCAAGGGAATGAAAGGTTCTGCAAAATATGAGGAGAAGGGGAAGCTCTAGGGCAGGGGTCCCCAGACTACGGCCCGGGGGCCGGATGCGGCCCAATTGGCCTGCCAATCCTGCCCGCGACGACGCCCGCCGCCCGCTCTTATGGCGCGCAGCGCGGCAGCGCTCTTCCGGGTCGGGAAAAAAGCGCCGAAAATCCTTTGTGCGCATGCGTATGGGCCTCTCCCGACCCGGAAGAGGTCATTTCTGGTGCACTTCCGGGTTGGGGGAGGCCCATATGCATGCGCACAACGGATTTTTGGCGCTTTTCCACCCTGGAAGGGCGCCGCCGCTCCAGTAAGCGCCCGTGCGCATGCGCACGGGCGCGCACTCCCCCGTCCTCCGGCCCGCCGCGCGATTGGCGCGGTGGGAACCGGCCCAAATGCCGGTAAGTCTGGGGACCCCTGCTCTAGGGTCTTAATGAGGATGGCAGGGGCTTGGTAAGCGGAGTGAGCGGGGCCACAGTACCTAGTACATTTATGTTATTTCATTTATATTTTTACCACATTAATGAACACGCTTAAAAAGTAATTTAGGCTTAACATGTGCATTTGCAAGGAGCAGTTTACAAATAGTAAGTGTGTATTTTGCTAAATATTAAAGTAAGGCTTTAAATTGCACATTTCTTAGCATAGTAAATAGGATTACATTTTCGCTGGTGAGATCCAGTATAGAGACTCTCGTGTCAGCATGACAAGACCAGTTGCTGTTTTGACAGTCTATAGTGGGAGTAAACTGAGCTGTCACATTTTTGCATGCATGAAGCTATTAAAGCCACACTTAGTTCTCCTTGTATTGCAGCAGTATGACAGCTACAATTCTTCAGCCTTATGTTCATTTTGTCAGTAGGATTTATTGACACTATCTTGTACAGTTCCTGCAGGGAATGTTTTTATTAGTCGCTGTATTATTATCTTTATCCTGTAAGTGGCTTGTTAAATCATTGTGGTGGTCTGTGAAACATAGCTGCACTTATTTAATGTGAGATCATCAAACTTTGTGGTTGTTTCATTTTAGAATGCAGAAGAAAGCCGAGGCGTTGAAAGCAAGAAAACTAAACTAGAAGAAAAGGCTCCTTCAGCACACAAAACTTCCAGTAACAGAGAGTGAGTGCCTGTCTACACTATGTAAGATCTGAAATGCATGAAGCAGAAGGTTTGCTCAGAGCACACAGTTTTAAAAGTGGTCCATTTGCACACAAAGTTCCAGTTTTTGTTTGATCAGTTGCCCCTGCAGAATTGTCAGATTGCTTTCTTTAAAAGAAATCTCAATTTTGGGTTGACACAGCACTTGTTCAAAGGTAAAATTGGGGGTAAATGTATATCTGCTTTTAGCAAGTATTTCTTATAAAAAAGCTGCCATGTCAAATGCCCCACCACACGTTTAACATTTGGTAGTTTAAATTGCAGTTTGTCCATTCTGAAGAGACAGCTTATAAGAGCTCCATTTTTTTTTGTAAGTGGGCACCTTTCTGGATTATAGCTCATCATCTCTACCTTTTTAGATCGGGTCACCATCCTTTTTCAAGCAGTGGGAATATTTGAATTTTGAGAATGCTTTGGGCAGCAGTCCCAAATTGTTGCACTGCAATCCCCATAATCTCTAACCATTTGCATCAAACAACATCCCGGGACGGGGGTGTCACAAGCTCCTATTCTTGATTTAGAGGAAGATTTTTCTGTTTAATGTACTTTTAGAGCTGCCATATTTTCTTCAATCTTACATGGGATATTTTTGCTAGTGTTACTTGAACCATGGAATGGGTTTGCATAGGTTCATGGTGGCAATAACTTGCATTGGTTATTTCCCCCCCCTTCCCCGTGGGGCAGATCATCAAAGCAGAGTGCTGTTAAGGAGAAGGATCATCTTCCGTCTCCAGCCACAACCCCAGCCACCCAGAAGGATTCCAAGCAAGAGCATGGCTCTCGGAAGAGAACCGTCAGTCAGTCGTCTTCCTTGAAATCAAGCAGTAACAATAACAAGGAGAGTAGCAGCAGCAAAGGTAGCTCTTCTAAACAAAAGAAGACTGAAGGGAAGGCCTCAAGTAATACCAAGGAAGCAAAGGTAAAAAGATTATACTTCCATCATAGTTTTCCCTTGCCCATAATCTTTTGTTTGCACTTTTTGTAAAACCAAGCCCTCTTCAGAAGAAACCCTTACATGTTGAACAAAAAATGGGAGCAGGGCTGCATTGACTGACCTGACATCACACATGCTAGCTTGGCCTGCCCTCTTGTCCATGCCCACATCACAGACATTTGCAAGGAGGTAGCCTTCCTTTGTGTACTCTTGTACCAGCAAAGGCATCCATGTAATGTGGAACCAGTAGAATTTCAGGTTGCATGGATGCCTTTGTTAGTACAGCTGTAAGCACAACGGGTTTCTCTTTGCAGACAGTCATGCTATATGCTTTTAGACGTCAGAGGGTGGGGCTTGTTTTCCACTCAGACATTGTAGGAGTATTTGACTGTTTTGTCTGGCTAAGGCTAGAATTTCACAGCTTTTGAGTTCTCTAATTGAGACACGACAGCTTGGGGTTTATATGATACCTGTTGGAGCAGGGTGGTCCAATGCGTGGCCCAGGGGGTGTATATGACCCTCAATGCCTTTTGGGGTTCCCCTGGCAACATTTGATGTCCCCTCCAAAGGAGAAGGTGTGAGGGCTCTGACAGGGTCCTAGAGTCTGCACAAGGGCTGGTTGGGCGAGGCGGGTGTGTGTGTGTCAGATTTTGGCCTTGCTTCCCCCACCCCATGTGACGAGGCAGTGTGTAGCCTGTGGATTATTTGCTGAAGTGATATGAAAAGTTGTACCACCCTGTGTTAGAGGAACCTTTGTGGACATGAGCACACCTTTAAGTAGACAACAGAGTTGATATGTTGCTTGCTGGTAGTTCCTAGACTGCAAATGTTACTCTGAATTGGAGGTTTTCTGTTCATCAGTGGTCAGTGTTTTAATAATAGGAACACAGTACTAGATAAACTAGCAAGTGAAAGTAAATTTGCTTATGCCTGAGGCAAAACTGGAGCATTGTAGAAACTAGGACAATGGGAGGATCTTAGAAAGTAAACAAGTGGCTAAATACTTTACCAAGGAATGCAGCTCCAAAAGTCTTGATTTTTTGAGCCAACTAGAGTTGGACTAAACAGTGCCTTCATGGGGGAAATTCCAAAGAGCTTGTGTATGTGGCAGGAGTTGGTTTTTAATAGATTTTTTGGCACCCTTCTTTTAAGCCTACACTGAGTCATGTCTGGACCAATTTAAAATTAGGGTAATTAGTTTCCCCTCATAGTTCTGCTGGGTTTTAATAATCCTCCTGCTAGGGTAGTATTGATGTGTTCTATTAATGCATTAGCCTAGTTGGCCGAGTTTCATTATTGAAGCAGAATTTGGTTTACCTGTTTTGTAAACAATTTAACATACAGATGATGATTGAAAGAAAAACTAAAGTTGAATAAAAAGAAGACTGTAGACTCCTTTCAGATGTTAAAAGGGCAGTGTGACGCTTCTTGCTCCCCATGTTCCCTGTGAACCCGGTTCCAGGTGAACCCTTAGGAGTCTCAAGCTAGAGGGTTTTCTTTTTTTCTGTCATTGGGCACCTTGGCTATCATGCTTCTCTGTTTCCTTGGTTTATCAGCTGCCATTGGCGTAATTAACACTAGAGATCCTTTGTATCCCCCTGCCTTTGTTTGTTCCCTCTCATGGAGGAAGTACAAGCCAGTTAAACTTGTGTTGTATGAAACTCCCTCCCTTCCTTTCACACCTTCTAACTATCATTTTCCTCGTGATTTCACACAGACTCCCAAGTTCAAGTGCACACACAAGGTTTCTCTCTCTTTGTATCATTGCTTGTAACCTTTCGATTTGCGTGCTTTCACACCCCAGCTCCATACCTTTCTCTGCCTCTCGCTGTTTTTCTCTACATTCCTCACTTACAAGCTCTCTCCCTGCTGCTTTTCCCAGCAGCCAATCAGCCCATTTCCTCCCCCTTCCTTTTTCCCCTCTCACTGCGCCTACAAGCACACACAGTTGCTTGTTCTGCTGCGTTTCCCTCTTTTTGCTTCCACTTCCCTCCAGAGTCTCTTGCTGTTGGTGAGCTTTAGGACCCACCCCACTGGCTGCTTGTGCCTCTTTAATCCTGACAGGGTGGGACAGGTCAGCGCCTTCAAAGCCCTTGACACCCCCCAGCCTTCCAACTGGGCCCCTCCCTTCCCGGGCAGATTGACAGCTAGAAAGACTGCTTCTCTGCTGCCACCTCTACTCACAAAAGTACGGGAGGAACAGAGAGGTGCTAAAAGCCCTGGGAGTGGGGTTGGCACATTGCACCTCTGCATTACTGTGATGTATTTTAAGTTCAAGTTCAATAGGGGAAACAGCTGTTGGAAAGTTGGAAGAGGGAGTGAGACATAACAGTGATTACGGAGAACTGTTGGGGACGCGGGAGCAGTGATAAGAATGGTGGGCACCTGAAAAGTTTGCTGTAGTCATTAAATTTCAGAACTTTGGCCACCCTGGAACTTGTAGCTTTCTTTGGAAAAAAGTATTGCACTTCGTCTGGAAAGTAAAATATCTTTGGTTGCATGCTGCACTGTTACATAATGGCAATATTCAGCCCTTGCTCAGGCATCTGACTGTAACTTGATCCTTCCTGCATAATTCTACTGCAGCATAGGTTGGAACAGCACTGAGAGCGGAGACCTAACAAAGCTGTATAGCTGTGAGCATTAGAAAATGCCTAATTGTATTAATTAATTATATGCAAACAATAACAGTTTGTCCCTAATCGAAAAGTGCCCCTGTTGTGTTTTGAATCTGTTGGAGTCCATATGGCAACATCTGTGTCGGTCAAGCTATATATGTGGTAAACATGAATGGTGGTACACATCTGGATTGCATTTAGCCAGCCTGAGCTCAGCAAGTGAAGCACAAGCAGTGAATATTTGTTCGCCAAAAAAAATCAGTGTTTTAACTAATTGTGGTCTGTCTTCTTTCAAGGAGAAGCTTTTAAATAATTCTTCAAACTGCCCTTCTGCCTCCACCATGACTACAGATAACTCGAAGTCCCGGAGAGCAAAGCTAGTGTTTGATGACAGGTGAGAACAGATAGAAGTCAGGCAGTTGATCTCTATGTTACCAAGAATGTGTGATGAATATTTTTACTGATATCTATGTGTCATCCATTTTAGGCTTTTTGCTCTGTTTTTCTGACATGATAGTTTGGGTACCTTTGCACTCATCTGTTGCAAGGAGTTACAGCTGCCAGGGATGAAAAGCAGCATGATGCCGTCTATTTCTGCAAACCTGCAGATCTTCTCTGAGCTGAATTAGTTCCTGTCTCCTCCCAAAAATACACTGTTTGCCAGAGAAGGGGCACAGCTCAATGGCACAGCATATGCTTCGCACGAGAAGGGTCCCAGGTTCAATCCCAGACATTTCCTTCAGGGAGGGCTGAGATAGATTCCAGCCTGAAACCCTGGAGAGCCTCTGCCAGTCATTGCAGATCAGGGGCTGGGACCACCAGCCCAATCTTGGCCTGCCAGAAAATCCACTTTGGCCCACAAGGCCATTTTCCTTAAACCATGCCCACCAGTCCAAACATGTTTTGTTGTGGAATCGAAGGCTAGTACTATGTATCTGCTGTGCAAAGCTAGTAACACAGACCCAACACCAGTACCAAAGCAAATGTAATTCCTTTGCTCCAGAACAGTGAGACCACATTGTAAGCCAAAGTGCCACTGTATGGATGCAATGCATTGTGCCTGTGCACGAGGGGTGTGTTGCGAGCATTGTCAGGCCAGGAAATTAGGGCTCCTCACACTGTATCCTGCAGCTTAGAGCTCCTAGATAACCCTCAATAAATGGGAAAGGCACCAAAGGGTAAGACTGCTCTGATATTATCAGTCTCATAGATTTCATTTTATGTTGCAGGACTTACTCAGCAGATCACTACTTGCAAGAAGCAAAGAAATTAAAGCACAATGCTGATGCATTGGTAAGGAAAATGCTAAACTGTTGTTTACTTAGAGGCATTGCTTATTGTCCTAGGTTGGCATGATTCCCCCCCCCCCAAACTATTTTCCTGACACTGTAGTAGTAATCCTCACTTTTATGAGTTGGTTATCAAAAGGCTTTATATTTTTTCAGTCTGACAGGTTTGAGAAAGCTGTGTACTACCTTGATGCCGTAGTGTCGTTCATTGAATGTGGGAATGCATTGGAGAAAAATGCTCAGGAATCAAAGTCCCCGTTCCCTATGTATTCTGAAACTGTGGAGCTGATCAAGTAAGTGATACAGAACATGCAAAAAGCATTGTCATCAAAATGTGGATTAGAAGGTCTGGCACGAGTGCCTTAGTAAAACATTGAACAAAAATATTCCACACTCGGTATTTTTCATTTTGGGGTTAACTACAGATTTTCTGGCACAAAGAAGAAAGCACGAATCTCACATTTTTGCATTAAAGAATTGTGAATAAGAACTGAATGTTTTGACCTGACAATTGTTTACATTATTTTTTGGTTGCAGGTACACTATGAAACTGAAGAATTACTCAGCACCAGATGCTACTGCAGCAGACAAAAGGCTAGCAGTGCTGTGGTATGTACAGTTTGAGCAATTACGGTACAGTTAAATAGCCTTGAAGGCAGATTATACCTGTATAATAGACATTTTGTGATAAGGAAAAAACCAAGGTTTACTATCCAGCCCAATACTGTTTGTTCTTGACTGGCAAAAGCTCTTCAAGATGTCAAGGAGAAGTCCATGCTTCTACTTGGGATTCAGTATCACTTTAATCTTCTTTGAATTCCAACTGTTCTAGTACTCTTGCTTATGTGACAGAAGTGCACTGTACATTCCCATCACATAGCTGTTATCATTTGTACTGCCAGTGGCAATATTCCAAAGCAATAGATATTTTACAAGTTTACTGTAGTCACCTCATTATTATGTGCCATAAAATAATACATTTAATATTTTACTCCCCCCAGGCCAATTTTTGGTTAGTCATGTCATGTTTTATTATTTGTTTGCACAATTTCGTAACAAGAGAATTATATATATATATTAAAGTGATGGTGTTATTTCTTTTACTAGTCTTAGATGCCAGTCCCTGTTATACTTAAGACTTTTCAAATTGAAGAAGGAGAGTGCCCTGAAGTATTCCAAGACATTGACTGAACATCTAAAGGTAAAAAACAAGTTCAATGTAGCTTTGGAAAGAAATTGCCTAACCCAAAGGGTTATTCATTGTGATCATCATGCTCCTCTATGCAGGAGTGGTTTTGGGAGCGGTATAGTTAAACTTGATGAATTGTGTGTGTAAGACATTTCGTATTGGGCGTCTAATAAATCAAATGAATAATAGTACATCAACATACTTGGTGACTCTGCTGTATTTTCCAGATTTTATTGTACAATTTATTGAATGGGTTGTTTTTCCTCAACAGAATTCCTATAACAATTCTCAAGCACCATCACCTGGTTTGGGAAGGTAAGTGTTTCTTTAATATACTATACTGGGTTTTATCCAATGATGCCATTCAGAAAGGCCTCTGTCAGCGGAACAGGGAGGAAAGCATTTTTCAGCAACCACTCCTCCATTCTGTGCTCCATAGTTGTCTCTGGAGAGCCACACAAGCTTCTAGAGCAGATTTGGGGTTTGGTGCAGCAGCATGAGGAAACACTGAAAATTTCTATCCTCCCTGTTTGCTGATGGAAGCCTTACAGTCAGTTGAACAGCACTGTTGGATACAACCAAAATGAGAAATCTAGCTGTTGATACTTGGATCATCAGATAAGTGGTGGTTTCTGTCTTCTCTCATATTCCTTCATTTTCTCTAAGGGTCTGTGCACTGTTGCATTCTGAGGCTTTAATGTGGTAGACTTTTTTTTCTTCTAGAAAAACATGCAGATTTTCAAGATTTATTTCCATTTCTCAAAGGACTGTATTCAGTCTCCCACAAATTTAGAGGGATGAGCACTAATAATTAACTGACAAGATTATCACAACATTAATGTTACTCGTAGCACTTACTGGAAGTACAACATGGTTTAAATAAGAGTTTGCACACTTGGGTCTAGTAGCAATAATATATTGGCAATATATTTGTATGCAGTGTTACATAAACCTCCAGGAAGATTTAGCCCCCTCTGTGTCAGGGTGTATGAATGCAAAAGGTTGCTATATGGGTGGTTAATCCCATATCTAGCATCCTGGACTGTACACAATGTGATATGTGCTGAATTAGATCTATAAGTAATGGGTGACGTCAATTTTAATACTGGTAGTTCTAATTGTCCCTATAGAGTGAATGTCAGAATATAGTTTTAATATTACATAACTTTGTCAGTATCACATATCTTCTCTTTTGGCTTAATGTTGATGGTGGCAAACAAATGTGTGTGATGTTTTTAATTGTTAGCAAACCAGTCAGCATGCCGTCTCCAGTCTCTCCGAAGTTGTCTCCGGGAAATTCAGGAAATTACTCTTCAGGGTCAACCAACCCTTCAGGGAGCACATCTTCAGTTACTATTCCACAACGGATACACCAGATGGCAGCCAGCTATGTCCAGGTTACTTCCAATTTTCTGTATGCCACTGAAATTTGGGACCAAGCTGATCAGCTTGCCAGAGAGCAAAAGGGTAAGACTTGGCTGCGTTAATCTACCATCAGGTCTAGTCAAATAGACCATGACATTTAGAGTTTTGTTTAATCAGTACTTAAATTATTGCTGGTGTTGGTTCAGTCTTCAGATGCACAAAGATCAGAGGTGGGTTTCAAGCTCATTCAGTAGCACACTTAGAAACCCTCCCACTATCAGGAATCATGTATTGTCAGATCACAGGGAGAATTTCTAAGCTTGTTCAGTGAAACCCTCTTCAGATACTCACTTGTCTGGAGGACTACCCCATAAGGCCAGTGAATGTTAGGAGACAGCTCCATCCCCATTGTTACAGCTCATGTATTCAGCTGTCTGCAGTGGATCTCCATTCGTATAATGCTCTCCCCAGTGAGGTTCATCTAGTGCCTTCATCAATAAAAAATATTGGTGGGTGGGGGTGCACGTACACGCACACACACACATCAATATTTTTTTCTATATAGTTATGTGAAATGTTCTGAGGCTTAGAGAAAATTGACCAATATTAGGACGTATTGTTTAAATGTTATATGGAACTTTGAGCACTTTGTTCTATCTAAAGTACACTAAGATCCCACTCTGTGAACGCTTGTTATATAAACCTTCAATTATCTGCACTTGAAAGATTTCTACCCTAATATCACTAAATAAACATCTGATTTAGATGCCCCAACATACAAATCAGTTAGCAGTTGCTCAGAGCCCGGAAAGGTTTTCTGACTGAGTGTGAATCCTGCAAGAGTAGTTAGAGATTCAGAGAATCAAAGTTCTCCATCCCTTGCTTTTTTATTTTGTTTAGCATTGCAGTAAAAAAACAACACCTATTTTAATGTGAATTTTCCATCGTTTTAATCTTGGGGAATATGTTGCGTAAAGGTATATTTCAATCTGGTTGTTTCTTCTTTTTTGTAGAATTCTTTGCTGAACTGGATAAAGTGATGGGCCCTCTGATCTTTAATGCAAGTGTCATGACAGACCTAGTACGTTACACAAGACAGGGACTGCATTGGTTGCGTTTGGATGCCAAGTGATAACTGGACTAAAGAAATCTAAAGCATAGAAGATACTTTTCTTGCTGCCTCTGATTTTTTTTCAACACTGTGTCATAAAAAAATAAGGAAGACTGCCATAATGCATTGCTTAGTGGACACTGAGATTAAGGAATGCTTTCATGTCTCTCCCAGCATCATGTGTTTGAGAACCTCCCAACCATCATGTTAATGAACTTTTTCAGTTGTTCCATTTTTAAGGTATTTAAAAAATAGTTTAAACTCTGCAACGTTTTAATGTAAGATGGATTCATTGAGCTGCAATTGGATTGGAATTCTAGTAATTATGCCTAACAAATCTGTTTTAAAACCTATTTATTTTAATTTGTTTTTGAAAGCTCTATTTTGGGGCTTTTTAAGATTTAGCAGTTTTTCCTATAAATTTTACCTGATCAAGTACTTAGTGACGATAAAATGTAGACACTTTATTTAAGTATTTTGTGAGCTTTGTTATTCTGTAATGTCTTGTGGTGGTAGAGCTTGTAAGAGAAAGTCAGGGTTGATAGATTCTAAAGTGTAGGGACATATTTTTGTGAATATCTCACTTAAACCCCTAAATGACAGCCACAGGTTTACTATTGTACTAAGTTCCAAGGATGTTGTTCTATACATTAAGCCATTTTATTTAAGTGAGATGTTAAAAAAAAAAAATCTCTATGGACACTTAGCTTCAAAACACATGTCTTAACACTAATAATCTCAAAACCTTCCAGGAAGTTGCATTTAATGCAATATCAAAGTGATGTGGGTCTCTCAATTGAGCTTCAGTCTGCAGGTGTAGACCAGAAATGGTTTCAAATGGACAATCTTCTGCTTTAGTGCAGCCTCTTGTTTCCTTGCTTGTCTTTATTAGACACTGAAGCCACTAACTAACTCACTCCTACATGGAAATGATGCTTGTCTCATTTCCAGTGGTAAATCAGAAAATGTGAGCAGTAACTTAACACCCTTGGTTTTCTCACAGATAGGAGTACGCAATGGGCAACAGGGGGTTGAGAGTAGACCTATGATTACAGGGACATTTTAAACTGTTAACATCCAGTTGATTTAAAATCCTGCTTTTACCCCATTTTACGACACCTTCCTTAATGTTAAGTGTTTGTGATGGGAACAGAATCTTTAATTTTCAAGGAAATAACTGTGATCAGCTAAAATTATGCATGGAATTCTAAGTGACTGCTTGAAGGTTACTAACCAGATCACCTTTCCTGACGAAAAGAATACTGTTTAGCATCCCTAACATGTCTGGTGTGCCTTATGCCTTTTTAGACTAAGATTTTGAATACTGTTTACAAGAGGTTTTACACTTAGGACCTGGTATACTGTATCCAGTTGGTCTCCTGCAGTACTTTGGTAAAATTCCGCTTCCTTTTCCTGGTAACTAGTGGCTGTCATTTGTTGAGAATACACACATTGGTTATTTGTTAGAGTCAAACTCTGAACCCCTCTCTGTGTGGGGTTGTGGAATGCTGCTTTACCTGCCCTTGTCCCTGAACCCTACCCCAGATGTAAATGTGCATGTTCAAGAAAATGATTGCACTAAATTTATGTCTAGCTGTATAGCTATGTGCCAAAATGATGGCGAACGTTGAAAGAAGGAATAGAATTCTACATTGATTAGTACTGCAGTGTGTCCTTGGGACGTTGAGAAACTTCATAAATTATAGTCACTAAACTATAGCTTGCATAGTCACGGAGCCTTGTGTTCGGATGTTTTGTACTTCAAGGAATGCACAGGTTCTCTTACCTTGATACTTTGAATTGTTTCCGCTGAAATCAACTATCCCTTGGTTCTGTATTCACAATCATTAATGCTGTTATACTGTTGCACTCTTATCCACAAGAATGCATTGTAAGAGTGGAGAAAAAAATACGAAGTCGCACCCATGCATACAAAAGATGATAAATCAAACAATATTTGAGAAAATGATGCAGCCTAGGATGATTTACTATGGGCAAACTGAATTTCAGTTAAGCAGTAATGGGTGATGATGTATTAAATGGCTACATATTCTTTTGATGTCGCTGTTTGGCCATGCGAATACAACTGCTGTCATATGGAACCTTCTTTAAACCGCTTCCTTGGCAAGCAGTTTATTGTGTATGTGCCCGGCACACAGACTAAGAGAGTTCCAGATTATTTTTTAAAAAATGAAATGGTTTCTGTGGTCCATTTCATGTGAGCTGCTTATGTAGAGGTACCAGTCGCGTGAAGCAGTTTTAAAGCAGGCGCATTTTCATGTGCTTTGGTCCCAAGATGTATAGCACAGATGCTAACTCAGATCCAATGGGTAGGTTTTTCCTTAACATTCAGAAGTGCCTGGCACACTTATCATACCGAAGCCTCTACACTGTTAGCAGGAGTTGGATTACAAGCTCACTTGCTGTGTAGTGCTGCAGTGATCAGCAGGGTGATTTGGCTTGTTTTTGTACCCAGTTACCATAACTGCCAGTGGGGAAATCTCTCTCGTTTTTTTTTTTAAAAAAAACATTGTTTTCAGAAGTAGAATACTCTATATCAGATTGGATTTTTTTAAAGAAGCTTCTTCAGATGAATCCTAGACATTTGTATGTTTAATAATTTAGCAAGGCCTCTGTAGTTTTAAATGTAGACCTAAGCTAGCAAGCATTATCTTTTGTAATATATGCCTCCCAGAGGTATTATTTGTATTTCCTAAATATGAGCAGTTCTTTTCCTTCATGAATGCAAACTGTCTAGCAGTTTCCAACCAGTTAAATTAGGAGTTGACAAAATTTCAAAATGCCATCGAACTTTGAATTCCTTTGTCTCTGATCTGAAGTGCATGAGTAATTTGCCAAAGTTAATTGTTAAATGCAAACACATCATGAGCTTTTCCTTCTCTTCTCAAAGAGCAAAAGCAAGCTTAACATCTGCCCTTAAGATGCATTATGTGTATATTTTGAGCACTGGCATTGTGCTGTTGTCTCTGTGTGGAAACTCTGGAATAAGGGGTTTTATGGTTATGTATTTACGCATATCAATGTTGCTGTGTATCCCAGTGATGAGCCTTTTAGAACTGCTTAATAGTCGGACTAGGCTTGCTCAGGTGTTCAAGTAATTCTGAATTTTCTCTCAAAAGTTGCAGGGTCATAGGAGAGCAATTCATGAATGGTGGCACGAAATCCACCAGTGGAATTCTTTTGGGTGTTTCACCAGCCTGCTGGCAGTGAGTGGGTGAGACACTGTAGCATTAGAAGCTACAAACGTTTCACCTTATCAGTCTATTCTGACTAGCATGTCCCCAAACTAAAGAACAATTCTGATGGCAGATCCCCTTAATAAAATGCCTAGGAAACGCCGACCTTGTTGACACTTAGCTACTTCATTTTGTATCTTAAATGAACATTCAGGGTACCAGACTAAGATGACCCAGCGTGTTCAGTTCAATATGATTTAAATCTCTTGGCTGTAAAGCAGAGCAAGTGGCTCTTGACCTTTGACAGCAGTATGCAATTTGTAATATACATGTTTCTAATACATATATCTACATACATATATAAATGAATGAACTCAAGTCTGTCCAAAGTTTGTTATACTTGTGTTAGGTTATAGTACAGCTGACTATATCAATATATTTATTGAGTGCTGAGCCATCCTCATTTTGGTGATGGTGATAAACTTTGCATATTATGCTGGAGTGCTATCAGTTTCTTTTAGATTATTGAAGCTTGATTGCTGTGATTTTATACACGAGAAAACCTGTAGTGTGTGTTATGAGCAGCCACAGCAGGTAGGGAGTCTGGATATAATGGAGGGATTGCCAAAGGCAAGTAAGACACAGCTGTAGGCAGATAACCATGAAGATTGCCAAATCTGGCAAATATCGGGAAAGACTACTTTTGCTATATATAGTAACATTTCCCTGCACTGTAAACTTTGCAGTATTTTGTATTAAGGGGGTTTCGATGGACCTGAGCAAATCAAGTCTGAATACATTTTACCCATACAAGGAGTAAGCAACAACCAGACCACATGGCAGAGTCCAGAATGGCAAATATTTCATAAATATTTGCTTCAAGGACAGAATGACGTTAAATTGAGTGGAAATCAGTATTGTGGGAAGTTTGGGTTTTCGGAAGCTAAGTTAATGTTGGAGATCTTTCAACAAAGTGTAGCCAAAGCTTTTACTGGTGTGGTCCATTCAGCAACTTCCCCCCAAGACCTAGAAAATGCAGGTTAACTGTAAGAGTATGAGAAATCAGTTTATTTGGGTGGGTACTGGGGTGTTTATGGCATTTTAAAAATAGCAGTTATGGGAAATGGGTTGATTATAACATTCTCACCAGAGTTAAGTTTTTTGTAGAAACCCGATTGTTTTTACATTATGGCTTCTCCCAATTCACCTAAGCTTTAAGCAAACTCAGCCGAAGACATTTTGTTGCTTCCCGCTCAGATTAATTGTCAAAGTGGATCTAATTTTGGCTTGTCTTCCCAATTCCATGTGTAAATGTATTGACAAAGCATTTGTTTCTGGTAATGTAACTGTACAGAACTGGTGTTGGCAAAGTGGACTCAGACGTTTTCCTTCTCCTAGTTCATAGATCACATCAGTATTGGCAGCCAACATTCCAAGATGGTTGCACTAAAATAACATAGAACTTGGCTTCATGAGCCAGGCCAAAAGCCTCTGCAAGCACAGTTGCTGGCATATGTATCTGGTTCCATTTTTAAATGGTTTTAAGAAGTTTTGTATATGGAGGATAAAGTGCTTATATATTTATTAAAGATCCTTTATCATATTTGAAATTATTTGGTAAAGGTGGCTTTTCTTTTCCTTTTGGGGGCAAATGTGTCGGGAGGGGGGAAGTTGTTTTTAACCTTTGGCTTATCAATTTAAAAATATATAAAAAAATCCCTTCTTCAGCATGCAGCTTGGTACTGAACATGATTGGCAGGATGGCTCTCTGTTGTATGCTTTGTACATGACATGTCCATGTCTTATACATTTTGTTACTTATCAATGTATTAGTCATCTGTTTTCAACCAAAACTAAACTTTTAAAACAAAACTGTGATCCCCCCCTTTACTTTGCAATATATTTGAAATTTCAAAAGGGTACTTTGGGGCTCCAAATTAGGATTTCTAAGTCAGTATGTGCATTTCACGTATGTTAATGGTGAGCAAAGTATTATATACTAACTAGATTTCCCCCCCACATCTGTATAGTATATCTATGTATTTTGTGGTATTGAGATTATAGAAAGTTTAGTGTCTGAAATATGCGTTTAATGTGTATTTTTAAACAAATTTATGGCAATTAAATATTTGGAGAAAAGGGTATCACATTTCAATTTGTAAAGATCTTTTTAACTACTGTGTCATTAAAATGCTTTGTACAATGCAAAACTGTAACTGGAGAAACTAAGTTTAATAAATATCAAATAGATTTTCTGTATTAAACTTTATAAGCACTGTGCTTGAATTAATCCTTTTGTATGGGCCTTTCTACAAGAGCATTACACATTGGTTCAGAAAGAATTGTTCTGTTGTAACTGGCTTAATAGTAAGCCAGTTAATAGTTCTGATGTAGCTGGCTTAATAGTAAGGAACTGGGAGTTTTCCCCACTTGGAACATATGGGAGCAGCATACCACTTGTGGGCAAAGTGGTATGCTGCTCCCATATGTTCCAAGTGGGGAAAACTCCCAGTTCCTTACTATTAAGCCAGCTACATCATTCCCCACCACAAAATTAAAGTTTGAAAGGCAAACATTGGAAAAGAGATAGCATCAATTGTGGTACTGAGGTGCTTATTGCCCTTACGCTTTTTTTTATTTACCAGGGTTAAATAATTGCTTGAGGATTTAATGGGGAAAAACCTGTATCATTCCCTTAGCTCCTGTAGAATGGTAAAGATCTATAGTTCAGCTTTGCTCAAAGTACTTCCAGGGTATCTTCCCAGACTTGGCTTTCCCTTTTGGCTGGCATACAAGGCACATAGCAAAGTGTGTTTGCTTAACAGCTATTTAATGTCTTGCATAGAAAAACATGATAAACAGTACAAAAAATAAGATCGGTTTAAGCTACTTTAGCTTCCTCTAAAGGACCGGTGATGGAAAGATGTAGCCTAATTAAAATGTGCTTCTGACACGTTGAAGTCCTTTGTAGGTGTCCATACAACAGAAGCTTTCATTGAAAATCTTTGAGCACATGATGTCAGGAGAGGTGATAATAAATAAACAGGGAGGAACATTCTCAAAAGCAGCAGCAGTTTCTTCACCTTAGTGAACAATCACTCCTGCGATACTCTTAAAGAACAGTGTTTGTTTCTGAAAAAGAAAAAAGCAATATACAGAGAGGAATTAATATACTTTAATACAGCTCTGTAATATGAAAGCAAAGTTAAACATGATGGTTTTTATTTTAAAAAAATCTGATCAGTCTCTGGTATTTGTCTTAAGGGGAGAGCAAATAGTGCCACCAGCAGACATTTCATTAGCACAGAGTAGTTTTGTTTTTAGAACTGCAAACCAAAAATAATTTTTTCTTTTAGTTTTTGGTGCTCAGTTGATGTACATTTTCAGGAAATATTCTAATGACTAGCATAAATATAAATAGCTTTATTGATTAGTCTGTGTTTTAGTGTCTTGATCCTAAACTATTTTCACAATTGACATCTCTCTTATATTTAAAATATTACCAGATAATCTAGATTGTATTAAAGGCTGTGTCGTTTAAAGTTTATTCAATTTAAAATTGGACAGTCTAGATTTGCAATTCCTATCATTCTGATTTTTTTTTGTGGGATTTGGAAGCCCAAAGAGTCACATATGTTCCTCATTTCTGTTCAGGATGACTCGAATGGCTGCCCCAGACATCATGGAATTCATTTCAAGGAGTGAGATAGAAATTACCTGCATAGTCTTGTGGCACATTCACTGTTATCCCTGCATGCTGCGCCAATTGGTCTTGAGATCCCTCTCCAGAAGGGTGTCATTCTCTTTGGCCTTGATAGCTGAGATTTTTGTGGATGCAGAGAGGCACAGTGTGTCTGAAACAGAATTGTAGGCAGCTGTTATATATGTTGTTGAGTTCCATTTAGCTATTAAGCTCTTCTGATTCTCTGCAGAATTTGACTGAAGTCTGACATTTCTATATGGAAGCTATTGTTTATTGCTGTTTCTGCACAACCATTCTCCAGACCAGTAGGAATTTCAAAACCTAACACTTCATACATCCAAAAATACACAACTCAGTGGAGTCCCTAAGTACACAGTTTTACTTTCCAGTACAAGTTACTGGTTGGCATTCATTTCTATGGGACAAAAGTAGAGCTTGGGGCTCTGTTGCAGTAAAGGCAAAACAGGCCTTTGCCTGGCCCAGTTAACACACACAACCTGTGTGGCAACACAACATGTCTGCTCCAAAGTCTGCTTGTAATAGCCAAACCCTCCTTCCAAACATGCATGGCATAATGATGAGTGGAATGCTAATAACAGCTATCAGTCGTGCTGTCTTGGTACGGCTGGTAATACTGGTCTCTATGCTTGGCTATGTCAAGTTAACAAAGACACCTGAAATGCATGCCATGCAAATAAGCTAGCATCTCCCTCCACTTTGGAATTGAAATGCCAGAAGTGTTCTTACCTGAGTCAGCAGGACTGAACAAGCGACGATGACTGCCACAACTTTCAAACACTGCATCATCTTTGGATAGCTGTCGTACGACAATTTTTCCCAAATGATGTTAAGTCTATTTCAGACATACTTGTCCAGCTGTTCTGCTTGGACTTTTATAGATGCAAATTGGCATTGCATCAGCTTATTAAAGGAGCAAAGATCACCCTGAGAGGCAAAGGGATTTCATAAGTTAATGTCTACTAAACTGATAGTCCAAGGTCTGTCCTGGAGGCTAAATATATTTACTTTTCCAGCACTTGTACTTTGATCAATGTATCAAACATGCCAACCGCTCCTTTTTTTAAACCTAGATCTCATCCAATGTTTCACAGTGTACCTGCAAAAGGGTCAATGGTCAGAGCAGAAAGCTTTTTTTACACACAGTTTCTTGGGGTTAAATGAAAAGAAGTGGGGTGATGGTAAGAGAGAGGGGATTCAAGCAATTTGGTTTTACCGGAGGGTGGTGTCTTTTTGCAGTCTCTGGATGCCCATCCAAAGGGCTACTGTTTTTTTTTTTAATGATTCAATTTTTATTTGATTTTCAAAAATATAAACCTACAACAAAAAACTATTCAAAATCCAAATATCAAGATTACTCTGAATCTCCTGACTCCCCCCCCCCATCCCTTCCACTGGTCTTGTTGATAATATTTTCAACTGCGTATCAGTACAGTACCTCTCCAATTCTTTGTTATTCTAAATTATACATACATTCCATTCCATTACAAGTGTGGTTAAAATCCTGACTGTGTTTTAACCTGCTTACAATGATCTTGTATATAAATTAGAAACTTTTCCCATTCTCTTTTAAAGTTCTTGTCGTCTTGATTTCTGAACTTCCCAGTTAATTTTGCCATTTCGGCAGAGTCCGTCATCAGTCTTTTACCCTCTGTAAATTTGCTGGATGGGTTATAGATCAATCCTACACCGTCCAGCCTTTAAAGTGTACTTTTCAGAATGTGTGCTAATTTGCAACCACCCTTGAATGGCACAGGCTGGCACCGTCCCACAGTTACGGAAATCAGCTAGGCTGAAGGGAAGCCTGGTCAATGAAGGGCCGACAGAGTTACCCCTATACTTGTTGAAGTGGCTTCCTTCAAACTGAACTGATCATACTTTGACCAGGCACACTTTCCCACTAGTTCTTATCATGTTTGGTATCTTTAGGTGCCAAATGCCTGAATAGGGAATCATAACTTCCGAATATGCAGCAACAACACTGTGCGTCAAACCTCTTCTATACAGCATCAGAGCACCTAGAGCAGGGTTTGCCAAACTTGGGTCTCCAGCTGTTTTGGGATTACAGTTCTCATCATTGCTGACCACTGGTCCTGCTAGCTATGATGGGAGTTGTAGCCCAAAAACAACTGGAGACCTAAGTTTGGGAAACCTCAACCTAGAGCAGGAATCCCCAAACTGCGGCCCTCCAGATGTTTTGGCCTACAACTCCCAAGATCCCTAGCTAACAGGACCAGTGGTCAGGGATGATGGGAATTGTAATCCAAAACATCTGGAGGGCCGAAGTTTGGGAATGCCTGAACTAGAGACATAGCACAGTAGGAATTCTCCAACCATTAACTCCAAGACAAGCCATTGTCTCTCATCTCAGCCCTCTCTCCCTGCCTGGAAAACGGGAATAAGATCAAACTGCCCTATCTGCTAGAGCTGCAAAAGCTGCTGGAATCATTGCGTTTGTGGCCTGGCTCTTTTCTCCAAGGCCCTTCCTTGCAGCCCTGATTCTTCCCAGCAAATCAATTTTCCAGACCAGGCTCTGCGGGAGTGTGCAGAGTCAAGTGCAGATGAAGGCCTCTTCATCTCCATCACCTTTCAAGTACCTCACCAAAGACTTTTGAGTAAGCTTAGCAGTCATGGAATAAGAGGTCCTCTGCAAGAAGCAGAGAGTAGGAATAAATGGACAGTTCTGCAGTGGAGGGATGTAGACAGCAGGGTCCCCCAAGTATCAGTTTTGAGGCCTGTGCTTTTTATTTGTTCATAACTGGTCTAAAGTTAGTGAAGTAGTCAAGTTTGCTGATTATACTTAACTGTTCAAGATGGGCTTTTTAAAAGGATTGTGAAGAGCTGCAAAAGGATTTATCCTGAATGAATCGGCTGTAAAACGGCAAATGCAATTCATTGTGAACAACTGTAAAGTGATACATATTTGGGAAAAAAAACCTAATTGCACATATTTACATACAGAAAGTTGAGAAGGAGGGGCTCAAGTTAAAAAAGAAACCTTGAATGCTGCTCTGGGTGGTGGGAAGGACAAGTTAAAATAAAACAGGTCTGAAAGGGAGCAAACAGGCAGTGAGCTGCATGTCGGGAGAATGCTGAAGCAGTGCCTGGCTGACCCCAGCTGAATGAGGACACCAGTGGCAAAGAACAGGTTGTGGCGGAACCTGGCTGTGACGTGGCATGATCTTATCTCAATTAAGCACTCACTTGGCACTGTTCAGTATCTCTCTCCTGAGCAATTCTAGGAAACCGATAACCTCTCCATTTCAAAACTGGGTTGAGTTTGCTGTCTGAGGAAAAGGACAAGATGGTGCCTCCCCCTTTAAAAAGCAGAAGTTGACTAGACTGGCAGGTGAATCTTCAACAATAGCAATAGGATGGAGTTCCCCACCACACCTTGAAGTGTAGTGGTTGTGTGGCAAACCAGCCAGGGGGCTCAGGAGGAACAGCTGCTAGAGGGTTGCTAGCCCACAGCATCTGTCACCTCGGGCTCTTGCTTCACTGTGCCTAATTGTAGGTTCAGCCCTGTGAGATTTTGCTTAATGGAATGCACAGGAAGTAATTTAATACACTCCCTACAAACCTGCTCTAGGGGAGCAGAAAAGGCACATCTCCTTTCTATCCTGTTTGCCTGGGAGGTTTCACTGCTGAGGTGAAAGGAAGATATGGCAAATGGGTTTGTGGAGACAGGTGCACACACACCCTTGTTGCGACCACATCAGAAACATAATAATGAAAAGAGCAGTAAAACCCCTGTTTTACAGACGAGCTTGCAAGGTTTTTATTTGATTCCATGCTACAAAGCTAAGATTCATCAAATTTCTGAGCTGTCGGCATCAGATTTTGATGTTACAAGTTACAAAGTGTATTCTTTATGTACCTTGTGTTTTGGACACTAGAGTACAAAACGTATTCCCTGTTTTATATTAGCTGTACAATCTTGCATTCACATTTAGGAATGGGAGCAAATTATGTTTCTTGCTTTTGATATTTGCCCTAGGTACTGTAATTAATTATGGGGGGTGTGTGTGTGTAGAGCATGCATAGATATTGGCTGTGTGTACTTCAGAAACACAAAAGTGGAGGGTTTAAGTGTGGCTGACTCTGCAATCCTATGCATGTTTGCTCAGAGCTTAAGTCGCACAGTGCAAGTTCCACCCAGATACATGTGCACCAAAATCTTTGTTCTTTTTGCACACATTGCACATCATACTGTGTACTAGTACAGGAACAAAAGTTTATGCAATTTAACTCAAAACCCATACTCATGTTCTAAAGCCAGTAAATATTTTTAAAGTACTGTTTTGTTTCATCTTATTGTTTCAAAGATTTGTTTGAGTGTTATTTTTATCAATTCCAACTAAAGACTTGCTTTTTTTTTTTGAAGTCCAGTAGTAGGGTTTTGGATTTTTTAAAAAGACAGGTGATAAACGTAACAATAATAATAATGTCAACAACATATGAAGTGTTATATCAAAAGATAACACTTCATATGTTGTTGGCATCATTAGTACATTTATTACCTGTCTTTCACCAGCAGGTCCCTGGGTGGCCTACAGCAACTTTAAATTCAGTATTATAAACAGTTAAAACAAGTTACAGAAATAGCATTATTTTTAGTTTTTATCTTGGTTATTACTGGAATCAGCCCTCTTGGGTTTCCACCAATCCCATTTCAAAGATAAGGAACTGAAACTGACAGGAACTCTTTAGAACTCGCTGTGAATACAGTTTCGCCATCACTTGTCTACTCAGGAGGCAGTACTGTCCCAGTACTTTTGCACTTGACACAATTGCTGTGTGTGTACTCTCACCAGAATTCTTCCCTTTCAGCAAGAGGGTTCAAGCCCTCAAGCCCAAGTGAGACTCCAGAAATGGTTTATCTTTGTTAGAATTGAGTTACCAAAAATTAAAGAGCCACGTATGAATCTTTAGAAGCTTCAGTATGCACCGTGGAGCAGAGAGTGTTTTCAAAAAATAAGAAAACTGGGGCGTGGGGGCATTGCTCACCCCTGTCCCACCCTCAGGGCTGGTGCTAGGGTTTTTTGCGCCCTAGGCGAGATCACCTTCTGACGCCCCCCCCTTAATAAAAAACAAACAAACAAATAAATAAAAATAGAAAAAATAAAAAATAAAAAAGTATCATCATGGGGCTATAAAATCTTTATAGAGATTTGGCTGGGAAATGGGTAGATTTCAGTGGAGTGATTTATTGAGCTATTTTTAAAAAAGAGAGAAACGCACAACCTGTACTTTGAAGTAATGACATCACAGCATTAAAAATGAAGCGAAGTTATATTTGAGATGCGAGGAGCCCAAAGAATTCACTTTTCTTGCCACATGGGGGTCAGTCAGGGAGCCCCTTTCCCAAAGCGATGCAACGGGTGGGACTGGCTGTGACCCTCACGAAGCGAGGCACGAGGGGAACTTTGTCCACGCTCAGAGGCAACTTGTCTCTCTTTTTTTTACTACTAAAAACACTGACCTCGCAAGCCCTCGAGTGAGCCCCGGCAAGAGCAAGCGCTGGGGATCTTCATCTGTCCCGGCCCTTCCCCTCACAGATGGCGGTTGCTGGGGGAAGCAGGTGGCGGCGGAGCCTCTCGTGGCAGAGGAGGAGGCGGCCATACCAGGCTTGGTGCTCCGCTGCGCTCCCCCTTCCTTCCAGCTCAGGGCGGCCCTGCCCTCGCCTGCCCCTCAGAGCTGGGGCGTCACGTGGGGCTGGGCCTCGGAAACGGCGGCGTCCTCTCCTCCTCCTCCTCCTAGCCATGCATCAGCCATCTATTCGGTGGGTGAGCATACACAATACTTCACATACAGAAGTCCATTGCTGTATAGATAATGTTTTGTGTAAAATACTATTTTGGCAGAACTGACTGCACTCTCTCTCTCTCTCTCTCTGCCTGCCCTTGCCTGTTTTCCATCTCTCTTGTTCCCTTGCCTGTTTCCACTCCCACCCACAAATCCATCGACTGGGCTTCAGATGTATTTCACCCTAATTTGAACAGAGCATGGACAGACAACCACTGAAATAAATGTCTTTCAAATATTTGGGCATTTATTTTGTGACTGGCAAATAAAACCTGAGGAATCCAGTATATAAGATTCAAAGCATCCCTTCCTCCACAGCATTCCAGCATTTCTGTGGAAGCGATGGCGGAAATCTGACCAATGCTGATCAGTCTCTTTGAAGCCAAAGTAATTTCCTGTACCTTGTAGTACAGGGGTATGGGGTGGGTAGTGTGCATATTTGCTTGAATGCCAAGGTTTTAAAATAGTAACACCTCTCAGGATGGGGTGGACTCCCCTTGGAGGTTTTAAAGCCGAGGTTGGATGGCCATCTGTCATGGATGCTTTAGCTGAGATTCCTGAATTGCAGGGGGTTGGACTAGATGACCCTTGGGGTCCCTTCCATCTCTACAGTTCTATGAGTCTATGATTTTTGAGTGCTTTGGTACAAAGGCAGCATATAAATGTAGTTAAAATGAATCACACTTTGCTCCCACTTCCAAGACGTTACCAGAAACGACTGTGTTTTTGTGTAGGGTTGCCATATTTTGGAAATTCCCCTCGGATGTCGTTTCAGCCTTTGGGATCCTGCTAATGTCCGGGAAAATCCAGACATATGGCACATATATGTTTGTATCAAAGATTCACCATTGCCTCTCTGGAAGTTCTTACTCATGAAACAAAGAAAAGACACTTGCTTTTAAAATCCCTATTAGGGTGATAACATCATTAAGCCAACAAAGATATAACAACATATTGTGAAAAAGTTTCCAGTTCTCCAAACACTTCATCTGGCTCAGAAGCAGGCAACTGGGCACAACTCCCATCAGCCCCAACCAGTATAAACAGTGATCGGAGATAATGCAGGTTTGTAGTCCAGCAACATGTGGAGGGCACAGAGTTTGCTACCCCTGTTGTAGGATGGTAAACGGAGAAAGGGCGGGAGGGGAGAAAGCAGCTTATAGTGATGTTATGGATTCTGCATCTGTTAAAAGACTTTAGATGGGATCATAGAGGAGCTGGCATACTGTACATTCGAGTGAGCCTCTGTTAGGTGCTGGTTTCCCGTTGCCTGTAGGGATGCTGGGAAGGTGGAACACACAACAGTTGTGTGTCAATAACTGAAACCCACTTGTAACCATGGTCTCCCGCTGCCTAGTCTGAAAAGGAGTTCTGTAGAACTTGAAAGCTAACACACTGCTCTAATATGGCTTTCGGAATTTTTCGTGTGGGCTAGCACAGATACCTTTACCTTTTGGGTTGCTTTTTAAATTTATCATTCAGCAGCAAGCAGACAGATCAAGAGAATTTTTTTATTTCGTTTCGACTACGTCAGACCAACATAGCTACCTACCTGTAACTAGATCAAGAGAGGTTTGTAAACAGATGCACTCATGAAGCTATTCAAGCAAAGGATGTGCAAGTATTTTATGCCTCTGATTACCAAGGAAATTGAGATAGTGCAAATGGCAACATACCGTATATTCTGGTGTATAAGACTGGGCGTATAAGACGACCCCCAACTTTTCCAGCTAAAATATAGAGTTTGGGATATACTCGCCGTATAAGAAATACAACCGGCATATAAAATGACCCCCGACATTTGAGAAGATTTTCCTGGGTTAAAAAGTAGTCTTATACGGCAGAAGCTTAAGTAGTACAGTTAATGGTTCATCTCTTGCTTTACAGCCATTAACTAGCCAATGTGATGTGGCTACCTTTTTTTGCTCTGAGGGCCACATTGATCCTTGTCCCGCCTTCCAGGGGTCACATGGCAGTGGTGGGTGTGGCCACCCCACATTTGCCCACACAGTCTTGCAGACACACACACAGAGGCACACAGCTTCCCCTTCTCAGCTGGTCCATGCAGGTCATATGAGGAAAGGGCCTATCCCCCTATCAAATATTTGATTTTATGACCCAGGGAGGATGCCAGGCTCTGCTCACCCTGTCATGATGTTTACTGCCACTCCCTTTTTAGAACTGCCAAAAGCTCAGTCATGGGAGGGTGGAGATAAAAATTGCTCGGGCTGGATCAGGCAACTGCTTTACAGCTTAGGAAGCAGTGGCTCCATTTTGAAAGAAGTGCTAGGTTCTGCTGAAGTTCAAGTGGCACTGTGGAAAAGGATTCTGCTGAAAATGCACAATGGTCTGTAGGTATCCAGAAGAAAGTGGTTAGAGATGTGAGCATCTCATGGAGGGTGAGGCAGAAGATCTCAGCAACAACAAAGGGCCTGAAGCAAACTTTTTCAGCAGGGGGCCGGTCCACTGTCCCTCAGACCTTGTGGGGTGTGTGTGGACTATAATATATATTTTTTGGGGGGGGGGAATGAACGAATTCCTATGCCCCACAAATAACCCAGAGATGCATTTTAAATAAAAGGGCACATTCTACTCATGTAAAAACATGCTGATTCCCAGACCGTCCGTGGGCCGGATTTAGAAGGCGATTAGATAGGCCTTAGTTTGCCTACCCATGGTCTAATGCAGGGGTGGCCAACTCCCAAGAGACTGTGATCTACTCACAGAGTTAAAATCTGGTGGTGATCTGGGGGTTCAGGTCAAAATTGTTGAGCTTTTTTTAGGAAGGAGGAAGGCCCATTTTTTAAGGGTTCAGGTCAAAGTTGTAGGGCTTTTTTTAGGGGGAAGGAAAGCCTTGTTTCTTTGGGGTGCAGGGCAAAACTTTTGAGCTTTTTTGGTGGGAGCCAAAGTTGTTGAGCTTCTTTGGGGGGAGCCAGTGATCTACCAGTGATCTACCACAAACATCCAGTGATCTACCAGTAGATCACGATCTACCTGTTGTACGTGCCTGGTCTAATTGAATCAGTTTAAGACTTGTTGTTGTTCTCAAAATAGCCACAGGCACAAGGCAGCACAAAGGGGAACTAGCCTGAATGATGTTGTTTGTCCATTTGCAAGGTGAATGAACATTAGCACACTTGGCAAAGCCTATGTTTAAAATTACACAGAACAGGGTGATAAGAGGATGATTACTTGTAAATACAAGTGAGATCTGCAGCTAAGTTCTGCAGTGTGGAGTGTTCCTTGTTTTTGGCTGGCTGGGCTAGTACCCTGTACTCTTCCAGTCCATACCATTCCCCATCTCTTCCCTTGACCTCACCTAAAGATTTAGCAATCCTCCATTGACCTTACTCACGTCTTCTTTGGGCTGTTTTATGGGAGGGCTGGTCTTCCCCTACAGGCTTTTTCTGAAGTGTTCTGTCTCCCCCACTGTCAGCAGTCAGCCAGCTTTCTGTGGGCACTTAAGCATGATCTCATTGTGTTGGTTTAGGGGGTTTCCTCCCCCTTTGTCCCCCCCTCTAAACATTGTTTTTTTCTGCAAACCTTGAGGTTGCCTCAAGCATGCTAATTCCTTGTGTGTGTCTATTGCACTTTTGACTACATAAGCAATGGCACTGAGAGAAGTAAATCAGAATTAGAATTCAAGCTGATAGATTGACTTGTCATGATAATGGAGCTCATTTTTATACTGGCTGCTTTCAAGCCAATACTGAAATATCTACCCAACATGTATGAACAATCTGTGGATGAGTGGAGAGGAGGATAGGGGAAAGCTCACCTCAATGAATCATAACCCCCAAATTCCCATCTTATTTTTTAAAAAAAATTCTAGCTACTTGAGGTATGTGGGGAAATGTACAGGCACTATTGCTGCTAGAAACTAGCCTACTCCCTCATTCTCCCCACCTGCTTTGCTCCAACCCCCAGGAAAAACTCCTGCAGAAACATATGCCTCCAGCCATTGCAGGACTACAGGTCACATCACTCCTGACCATTGGCTACAGTGGCTGGGGCTGATGGGAGATGAAGTTCAATAATATCTGGAGAGCCAAAGGTACCCTACCACCACTTAAAAAACACACACAAGTATAATACATGCTGCAACAGCACATGGATGTGGGTGTGCTCACCTTACACACACACAAAAAAAGATGAACTAGTATGGTTGGGACAGCGGGTGGCGCTGTGGGTTAAACCACAGAGCCTAGGGCTTGCTGATCAGAAGGTCAGCGGTTCAAATCCCCGCGACGGGGTGAGCTCCCGTTGCTGGGACCCAGCTCCTGCCAACCTAGCAGTTCGAAAGCACATCAAAGTGCAAGTAGATAAATAGGTACCACTCCGGTGGGAAGGTAAACGGCGTTTCCGTGTGCTGCTCTGGTTCACCAGAAGTGGCTTTGTCATGCTGGCCACATGACCTGGAAGCTGTACACTGGCTCCCTCGGCCAATAAAGCGAGATGAGCACCGCAACCCCAGGGTCGGTCACAACTGGACCTAATGGTCAGGGGTCTCTTTACCTTTACCTAGCATGGTTGCTGAAACTGACTACTCTCACCAGCCCACCAAAGTCTCATAGCAAACTTGGGAGAGCAGACTTCAAAAATCTCTCCTGTCAAACGGTTTGAAGGCACACATTGAAATTATACCATTGCACTGAAGTAAGTTAAGCATCCATTTGTATGAGAGACTGTACGTAGTCTGCTATGGCCCTCTTTGGAGGAACAGTAGGATGTGTGGCATATGGAAAAAAGCTTATCTACAGTTTGCCTTGACTGGTCAACTTCAGCCAGTCATCTCGGTAGATGGATGAGCTATGGATTTAGGATCACAGCAGACTCTGCATAATGGAGACAGGCCATTTGTCATTAGCTACACAGTAGTATCAACATTCCAGATAGTACTCCAGAAACCAACACCCTGCCTTTAACCAGCCTTTGCCAATCTGGTGCCTCCCCCTTAGCCCCAACAGCACACTTCCTTTCTCTTGCTAACTCCTTTTAATTATGTGGTTCACCCCCCTTCTAATGCTCTTGGACAAAAAGGTATCTGCAGCTTGAAGAATTAGATTATCCCCCCACTTTTATTGTCCATTCTGGGTCGCCCAACCACTGCACAGGGTCCTTTCTCTTGGCAGATCAAGATGAGCAGGTGACAGCAAAGGTTGCAAGGTTTTTAGCTGGGGCAATCAGAATAAGATCAACTGTTGAATAATTGATTCAAAACCCTAAAATGTATTTTATATAATTGACTTTTTATTTCTATTCTTTGTATATCGTATTGTTATTTTATTGCTATGGCCGATGGCTGATGCAAATGAAGTTTCACTCATTCATTCATTGTCTGCAACTTTTATTCCACAACGTGCGTTATGGTCACAATTCAGAGAAACACACATCTAGTTGTGCATGCCCGGTATTTTATTTTTATTTAACAAAATTTATATATCACTTGATTGCACCAAAACAGAGTCTAAACAGTTTACAGACTCGAGGCAAAACAAAACAAAACTGCAGTCACCCGTGCTGCGTGGCAAGCTTAGAGGAGCTTCAAAAAAAGCCACTGGCAGTGCAGCACGGAGGGAGAGGGTAGGAAGCAGAAAAATGCTGAATGTTAAAGCTTGCTGAACAGGCTTAAGCCCTTAATTCAGGGATGGATGTGCAACCTGTGACTTTCTGGATGTCATCGGACCCCAATTCCCATCAGACCCAGTCAATATGACCAGTGGTCTGAAGGATGGAAGTTAGAGAGACCAGAGTCATCTGGAAGACCACAGGTCCCCCACCCCTAAGAAACTCTGGATTCACACACTTCTTAGTGCATTGTCTCACCCACTGGAATGATTTCTGTGGTGTTATATGGATAAGCAAGGCAGTTGAAGTGTGCTGTTGGTATTTTCAGGTTTTATTTTACATTGTAGGGGGAAAACAACTAAGCGATCTAAAAGTTGGAAATGTAAATGTAAATTTTGCTGGGCAGAGCCTTGGCAGCTTTTGACTCAAAACTTCCAGAATGGTGGTAGCAGCAGAGAATTACAGCTGGAATCCTGCCAAGGCTTACTTGGGACCTAACTTCCGAGTAAACATGAATAAGATGGAGTCGCGCCTGCCTGAGTTTCATAGTCATTTCCCTCTCTCCAGGAACCAGAGAAATTAGAAACAAGAGCAGGGCACTCTCAGCAAACTACATTTCCCAGAATTCTTTGGGGGGGGGAAGCCATTAGAGGTTTCAGCAAAATATGGGTTCGGCACGCAGATATACTCAAAGAATGCCCTTAAGGTGCAGAAGTGACGGGTGTGTGTGTGTGTGTGTTAAAGTCTTGTACAAACGTGTTATAACCAGTCAAGCAATGCTCCCGTCTGCCTGTAAGCAAACTCTTTAGAACAAAAGCAATCGCGGGTGATAAAGTCACAGGTCGCGTCAGCTCACTGGCCATTTTCAATAGTCTTGCGGGCGGCCCTTTAAAGAGTCACGCATTTATGAGGCCATTAGCAATCTGTTAGCCTTTGGCGGTGCCAAAACACTACAAGCAGGCTAAGGCTCCGTCGTTGTTATAAGCCTGCTGCGGACTTTTTGCCTGTCCCAGCCTTTATTCTTAGAATTTTCTCAGAAATAAACGGACTGGGCTGGGCGAGGCGCGCGTTGCGGCCGCTGTTTCGTGCAGGGCGAGAAGCCCGGGCGCCCCCCTCGCGCGCCGGATCGACGTGGGCTCGGTGCGCCCTCTGCAGGACTCCAGCGGGACTCTGCAGGACTTCACACGCCTAAGGGGGGCCCGAGACCTCTCAGCCGTTGCTTTCCACTCTCTTCCATCCAATGCCCTTGAATGGCTCCAGGAAGAGAGTGGAAAGGAAACTTATCGCCGCCACAAACCCCCCTCGCCCCTACCAGCACTTTGACAGCTTCCCCACAGGTGTGGCGAGTAAGTAGGGGTTAGCCAAAACACGAACCAGGTAGGTCCAAGAATGACTGCCTATTTGAAACCCTGGAAAACAGCTGCCTGCCAGCTAGTGTAGAAAACACTGATGGACTACTGGTGTGGCTGTGCAAAGCAGCTTCTGGTGCTCCTATCATGAAAGTGGACAGTAGGCATTTATCCCATATATGTACATATATCAAATTCAACTTTTTAGCAAATCAGAGACATGCTATCATATGCTTTGGCCAGTGTTGGATTTACGTATAAGCTAAACAAGCTATATATAGCTTAGGGCCCCACTCTCTTGCCCCCCCCCCCAAAAAAAAATTAAGGAAAAAACCTTGATGTAGATTTCCAAATTATAAGATAAAAAACAAATAAAATAAAACCTACATACAGCAACAGTGGCAAATGGCTTTAGATACCTATTAGGTCCATAAATTACCATATAGCATATATTCAACACAAAAAGCGGTGACAATTTGTTGTTGACGAAGGGCAGCTGGACATATAAGGGGCCCCATTACCCTCAGTAGCTCAGGGCCTCATCAAACCTAAATCTGGCCCTGTTTGCATCACTGAGTGCTATGCTGTGTTACATATGCTGTTCCACTGCTATTATTTTTCTGTCTGTGCAACAACTTGTTATAGTTTACTCACATATGTTTAAAGGAACTTTACCCTGAAATTATGTAATTCAAAGGTAAACTCTACAGCTGCAGACAAGAATAGGCATTCCATTTATCTTTGCCGCTTTTCTATCCTGCATTAAAATTGGTGTGCAGCACAGTAGCATGAAGGCACCTTTTTTAGCGTGTTATGTAAAAACTAATACTGAGGCACGTGCATGTCCAAAAAGAGCCAAATGTGTGTGTGTGCATGCTTTCTGTACTAAATTTAGCTTGGGTGCCCCATGCACTGGCAGAGCTTCATGCGCTGGCACTGTGGGGTGGAGAGCAGGCGGGGGTGGGGCTGGCATGCATCCCAGGGCCGTGGTGTGTGTCCTGGGTGTGTGGCACCCAGCACAGGCAGGGGGGCAGCCGCGATGGCACCCCACTGGGATCACGCTGCCGGGGGCAGTGCATTCCCACTGCACTCCTCTTCCTCCGCCAGTGGGCCCATGGTCACTGTACATCTCAGCTGCAAGAGCTGACTCATTAATTGTACTATTCTGCATAGAGAACTGGTACTTGTTTATATATTGCTATTCTGCACATTTGGGATATTAAAAAAAAACCATTTAGATGGAGACAGATTTGGCAATCAGGGTCATGGGGACCTGCAGCCATTATAGCAGAGTGCAAAGGTGAGGAATCAGCCTAACACTGGTTTGCAGCCCAGCACCATAGCATGACTGAGCAAGCACATAAAGAACTTCACTTTTAGAATAAGACTACAGAATTTAGAATCAAAAGGCCCACAAAAAAGTGTGTCAGTATATCCCCAGCCACCAACATGAAACAGGAGTTGAAACTCAGAGAATTCCCTTTATATTTCCCATCAGCCTGAAACCTTCCCTCACTGGGCTACATCAATGAAAAAGGGCTTAGGTTTGAGGTTGGCTGCCAGTTCTGAAATTAAATGCTTTATTTATACCTAGCTAGGGAAAAATCTAATAAGGAGAATTAATCAAATGGAATATATTTGAGTGGATAAACTTTTCCAGCCAGATGTAGGACTAGTCCGTGCTCTGCAGGCCCCTTTTGTTAAGGGGTGGGACTGCCTACCTGTTGATCAGCTGACATCATCATGACATCAGGCAACAGCTTCAAAAAGGCCCTTTGAAATTATGCAGTCACTCCAGTCAGCTGATTGGAGCCTGACCCCCATTTTGTTTGGCACTGGTATACAAAAGAATCTGGGTTTTCTATAGCCATACAGCATAAAGAGAATTATGAAATGAGTACACAGATGTATCCAAGTCAATGGCAAACTTGGGAAATCTATAAGGGGAAGGAAAGCATTGGATGCTATAAGCAACAAAAAGGAGGCTTGTTTCATATGTGGTTGGTATGTAAAAGGCAGCCAAATATTGGAGAATAGTGTTGGGGTTAATTGGACAAACACATGAAATGAAGCTAGACCTAGACCCAGGTATATATTTAACTACATTAAATATAATGTCTGAGATGAAAAACGTACAGATCTCACTATTTTATATGAGAAAACATGGAAAAGTCATTTATGTCTCCAAGACTGAACTACTGTAACACAAAAACTTTGAAAGCAACTTTAAATTATCAAATTGACAGTTCTCTTAAGGGGGAGCACTATATAAAGAAGTTGCAGGAATGGATCGGTGATCTGGTAGGCAGGCTTTAGAGGACTGAAGATAAAAATGTATCATTCAAAGTAATTGTCACGGTGGCCGGAGTGGACTACTTCAGAGTAACGACGCCACGCAGCTCTGCATTTTATTCTTTTATTGGTGCTGCGTATTTACAGTGCTCAAGTCATTGCTATTTACACGGAGTGATGTGGTCAGTCGGTTTCAGAACCTCCTAATGGCTTTTGGCGCGTCTTTCTCCAACACAAAAGCTTTGGCAGACCCATCCTCTTGCCCCTCCTCTTCCTGCGTAATTCTGGAGTTGGGGGGATGGGTCTTCCCCCCTTGCTTGCCCCTTCCTGTCCCACCTGGGACCCTGGCTCCTCTACCTTGCCTGAGCCTCGGACACGACTTCCTGCTTCCCCACTGGAATCGGAACTCTCCCTGCTTTCCCCTTTGCTCGGGGACGGGCTTGAACTCAGGAGGGGAGGGACTTCGCGATATCCCCTGTCCCTCACATCCACCCCCCTCCCAAGCTCTCCTTCACCCCTCCCCAGGCCCCCCCCATGTGTTGGTGACGACTGGAAGCCTAAGAACTCAGTGCTCTCCGAGCCCGTTGGTGTGAATACCTCCCCCCAGTCCTGCGAGCCCCCCCCTTCCGCCTGGGCGGACGGGAATCCCAAAAAGTCCGTGGCGTCAGAGCTGGTGGGGGTAAAAACGTTCTGCCAATCTGCTCCTTCCTCTGACTGGGTGGATCTCGGTGACACCCATACCTCATCCTCTGGTTCCTCAAACTCCGCTTCCCAGCGCCATGGTGAGCTGCTCTCCCGTGCCTCCTCCTCCTCCCCCTCCCTTTCCATGTGCCAGGGCTTGGGTCTGTGGGGAAAGAGGGCGTGAAATTCTTCCACCAAGAATTCCTCCTGTATCTGAGTGGCTGGGACCCATTCATTCTGGGACGGTGGAGCATCCTCCCATGCCATGAGGTACTCCAGTCCCCCCACCCCCCACCTTGAATCCAGGATGGCCGTGGCCTCATTGAGTTGCTCCCTGCCTTCCCTCTCCCCCCCTCCCTCGGGGGTTTGTTCGCTGTCTCGGAGCCTGCTGCTTTCCCTGTACGGCGACAGCAGCGATCTATGAAACACTGGATGCACCCTCATGTCCTCTGGCAGTGCCAGCCTGTATGCCACCGGGTTGACCTGTTGCGTGACCGTGAAGGGGCCCAGCCTTTTGGGTGCCAGCTTTTTGCACCTCCCTCTGGTGGGAAGGCCCTCCGAGGACAACCACACCTTGTCCCCCACCCTGATGACCTCCCCTAGTCGCCTGTGGCGATCTGCCCCCTTTTTGTACGCTTCCTTGGCCCTCTCCAAGTGTTCTCTGAGCTGCTGGTGCACCGTCTCCAGTTCCTCTGCCCAATCCTCAGCCTGTGGGCCCTCCTCCTCCTCCTCCCCCTCCCTCTCTGGGAAAGATCTGAGGTCGCGCCCGTAATTGGCCTTAAAGGGCGACACCCCTGTGGAGACGTGCACTGCATTGTTGTAGGCAAATTCTGCTAGTGGCAGGCGATCCACCCAGTCCGTTTGCCTCTGGCTGACGTAGCATCTCAGGTACTGCTGCAGAATGGCGTTGACCCTCTCCGCTTGTCCGTTGGTCTGCGGGTGTCTAGCCGTCGACAAGCTGACCTCCACCTGCAGGAGGTTCATGAGCCGCCGCCAGAACCTGGAAACAAATTGGCGGCCACGATCCGAAATAACCCTTAAAGGTAATCCATGCAGTCTGAAAACGTGATCAACAAACAGTTTGGCTGTCTCTTCTGCAGAGACTGCCCTGGCACACGGTATAAAGTGGCACATTTTGGACATGAGGTCCACCACCACCAACACTGCGGTCTTACCCCGGGAAGAAGGCAGATCTGTGATGAAGTCCATGGACAGCACTTCCCACGGCCTGTGTGGCGTGGCTAAGGGCTCCAGCAACCCTGGTGGCGCTGCTCTGACCACCTTTGCCCGCTGGCAGGTGTCACAGCCCCGTACATAGTCTCGAACATCTTCCCTCACCCCTGGCCACCAGAAGTGTCTCATGACTAGGTGAGTGGTCTTGTCCCTTCCAAAATGCCCCGCCGTTGGGTTGTCGTGCATCTGTTTGAGGACCGTACGTCTGAGCTGGGTGGTGGGCAGGTACAGTGCCCCCTTGTAGAAAAGCAGCCCTCTGCGTTCTGCAAAGTCTTTTGCCTGCTCCCTCCCCCCTCTCAGTTCTCTGAAGATGCGGTTGGCAAAGTCATCCGCTGCCGTCAGTGCTGTGAGTTCTGCCTCGCTCACCACTGCTGCTCCGCAGGACCATGCCGACGGGGGGAAAATGTGCCTTGGGGCTGGTGGCTCCTCCTCCTCCATGTACTCTGGCTTGCGGGAGAGGGCATCCGCCCTGACGTTCTGCTCTCCCGGGATGTAGTGTATGGAGAAGTTGAAGTTCGAGAAGAACTCTGCCCACCGTATCTGCCGCTGGTTGAGCACCCTGGCAGTTCTCCAGAACTCCAGGTTCTTGTGGTCTGTGCACACCTGGATGGGGTGCTTGGCGCCCACCAGGAAGTGTCTCCAATGTTTGAACGCAGCGTGGATCGCAAGAAGTTCTTTGTCAAACACGGTGTAGTTGCGCTCGGGCTGTGTCAACTTCCTGGAGAAGAAGGCACAGGGTCTCCACTCCCTGTTGGTGTCCAGTTGCAACAAAATGGCGCCCACAGCTTTCTCAGAAGCATCTGTCTCAATGCGTAGGGGCGCGTCCTGGACCACGTGGAACAGGTTCTGGTCCGAGGCGAACACCCTCTTGAGGCTTTCGAACGCTGCTTGCGCCTCTGGTGTCCACCTGAACTTCTGCTTACCTCTCAGGCAGTCAGTGATGGGAGCCGTAACGCGAGAGAAGTTCTTGATGAACTTCCTGTAGAAGTTGGCGAAGCCTAGTAGGCGTTGGGCATCTTTGCGCGTCCTGGGGCTGTGCCAGTCCAGGATGGCCTGCACCTTGTCCTTGTCCATCGCCAGCCCCTTGTCTGACAGCTTGTAGCCCAGGAAGTCCACCTCCTTGGTGTGAAACTTGCACTTCTCCAGCTTCACATACAGGTGGTTCTCCTTCAGGCGCTGCAACACTTCCCTGACATCTTTCACATGCTGCACTGGGTCATTGGAATAGATAAGGATGTCATCCAGAAAGACCAGGCAGTTCTTGAAGAGGAGGGACCCCAGGACGTGGTGCATGAAGGCCTGGAAGCATGCTGAGCCCCCTTGCAAACCGAAGGGCATCACCAGATATTCAAAAGAGCCGAGAGGCGTGAACATCGTGGTCTTCCACTCATCGCCTTCCCGGATCCTGATCAAGTTGTACGCCCCCCTCAGGTCTAGCTTGGTGAAAATCTTGCCCCTGCGTGCTGCTGTCAGGAGATCATCCACTCTGGGCATGGGGAAAGCCACTGGCTCTGTCACCGAATTCAGCCGTCTAAAATCCACCACCAGGCGGCGCTGTTGCGTGTCTTTCTTGTCCACCCAGAAGACCGGGCTGCCCCCTGCTGCCTTGCTTTCTCTGATGAACCCCCGCTTGAGGTTCTTGTCGATGAAAGCGCGCAGATCCTCCAGTTCCTGGTCTGACATGGCGTACAGCTTGGCTGGGGGTATAGTTGCCCCTGGCACCAGGTTGATCTGGCAGTCAAAAGGCCTGTGTGGGGGTAGGTGGTCGGACTCCGCTTCGCTGAAGACCTCCTGCAGGTCCCAGTACGGCTTGGGTATCGCCTCGCCCCCTTTGACGTGCATGGTGGCCACCGTGGCTATCGGAGGCCCCTCCCCTGGTTGGTGCTGCATGCAATGTTCCAGGCAAAAGTCCGATCCAAAAGTGATGCATCTCTGGTGCCAACTGATGGAGGGGTCGTGGCGCGCCAGCCAGCTCATGCCCAAGACGATGGGGGGGTCTGAGATGGTGGTGACGTTGAATGCCAGTGTCTCTGAGTGCCTTCCCACCGTCATTCTCATGGGGGGGGTTTGATGAGTGATGGCCCCCCCCCAGCAGCTCTCTGCCGTCAATGGTTGCCACGTGAAGGGGAAAATCCAGCTGCAGAAGCTGGATCTGGTGCTCTTCTGCAAAGTTTCTCGAGAAGAAGTTCGCTGAGGCACCACTGTCAATTAAGGCAAGGACTGTCAGGGGATAGCCATTAGGGAGCGTTAGCGTGACTTCTAGAACCACTCCTGCTCTGGGAGGGGTGGGCTGGCTCTGCTCCTCTCTGTGCGGGTGGGTGGGCTGGGGCTGTTGTCTGCTGACTGTGCCTGGCTGCTGCCCCTTGTCTCCTGCAGCCAGGCTTTCCCGTTTCCCTGCTGTGGTGCTGCGTCAGTGGGGGAGGGCACCACCGTTCCCGCCCTTCCTTGCCACTCCCTGCGATGTGGGCAGTCTCTGACGAGATGCTGGGGGGAGTTGCAGAGAAAGCAATTCCCGCCCTTTCCCTCCTTGCGTCTTGGCGCCGCTGGGGTTTGAAAAGCCCGCGCGCGCGCGCTATCAATCTGCATGGGTTCCTGGTCCTGGCTGGCCCCAGGCGTGGCTTGAAAGGGTTGTTGGGGGAGTGGTTTCTCCTGCGACCGTGGGAACCAAGCCCGCTTTGCGCGCGTTGCTTGTTTGTCGCTCCACCGGGATTCCTGTCTCACCCCCACCGCCAGAGCCGCTTTGCTCAGCTGATCCATATCACTGGGCTTTGGACCTCTCGAGAGCTCATCCTTCACCTCCTCATGCAACCCCAAGTAGAACGCCGCTTGCATTGGGGGGGACCCCAGTTCCCACCCCAATCTGTGCACCAGCATGGTGAATTTCGCCCAATACGCGCGAACTGTCATATTTCCTTGGCGTAAATTATGAAGTTCCTCCTTAGTCTGGTCCATATGACTATCGGACGAATACATCGTTTTCAAACCTTCTAGAAATAGTTTGACATTCTTCATGCAAGGATTCCTTGTTGCAATTAACGGTCTTAGCCACTCCCTGGCTGCCCCGGTAAGGTGCTCCACAATAAACGCTACTCTGTGCTCATCATCAGGGAACTCATCGTGGTGCAGCTCAAGAGCATACACAATCTCAGTCTCAAAGCCTTGAAATTCCTTCGGGTCTCCATTGAACTTGCTAACTAGGGTCCCAGCTCTCCTTCCTGGCAGCACTTGGACTTGGGGTGCCCCTCCCGCCTTGTTTTTCTCTGCATCCAGCTTGTTTTGGAGGTCTACCGCCACCGCCCTTAATTGCTGCTCTTTTTCCTGAAGCTCTCTCACCTGTTCCGCAAGTTGTAGCCGGTCGTCCTGGACCTTCTTAGTCTCCTCTTTAGCTGCCTTCAATTCTCCCTGCGCCTGCAGCGACAGCTGCTGCAGTTCTAGCTGGGCTTGCTCCGCGATCTGCCGCCACTTCTCCGCCTCTGACACGCTCATCCCGGCAACTCCAAAGTAGCCCAAAAATGATTAGGAGGTTGCTGTCACGGTGGCCGGAGTGGACTACTTCAGAGTAACGACGCCACGCAGCTCTGCATTTTATTCTTTTATTGGTGCTGCGTATTTACAGTGCTCAAGTCATTGCTATTTACACGGAGTGATGTGGTCAGTCGGTTTCAGAACCTCCTAATGGCTTTTGGCGCGTCTTTCTCCAACACAAAAGCTTTGGCAGACCCATCCTCTTGCCCCTCCTCTTCCTGCGTAATTCTGGAGTTGGGGGGATGGGTCTTCCCCCCTTGCTTGCCCCTTCCTGTCCCACCTGGGACCCTGGCTCCTCTACCTTGCCTGAGCCTCGGACACGACTTCCTGCTTCCCCACTGGAATCGGAACTCTCCCTGCTTTCCCCTTTGCTCGGGGACGGGCTTGAACTCAGGAGGGGAGGGACTTCGCGATATCCCCTGTCCCTCACAGTAATATTCTGTGTGTCTACCTTCTGTACATACACAATGTGCTGCATAATAATGATTTGCTTATTGGCTTTTTAGAGAGATGAAGTCCGATGAGGTGACATTGGAAGCAAGTTCTTCAGAATAGCAGCAGAAGCAACCCATGTACATACTGTTTAGTAAGGAGAACACAGCTAAGAACTAATTAACCACCTCTTGTCACAGCACCCACCTCCGTTCTCACAGAGGCCTGCCTATGGTATTCATTGCAAAAATCTTAGGTAGCCAACAAAGACCTACTTTTAAAAAAAATTAGCACTATTTGTTTCTTTAGCATGGGCAGGAGCATTGAACTTCATAATGTGCACCTCACAGATCTTGAGCAGTTACGGGGCTTAAGCATGCCTTATCTCTCTCTTCGCTTCCATTTTCCTGTCCTCCACCCCAAACCATCAGCACCCCATGTTTCAACTTCCCCAACCACATATTTAATTGCTCAACGCACAAGCCCTATGCATGCATTCAAAAGAACATCAATTCAAAGGACCATGCATTGTCATAATGTACCAACCCCTCCCTTTGCAGTTAAGCTCTCACACCGTTTTTTGTACATGCAAACAAGGCTATAGTCTTCCAGTTCCTTTAGACCCCCCCCCTGTGGTGGCAGTGAGAACTGTCCATAGAAAACAATGGCAAAATCCAGGATTTTTGTTCAGCTGTGACTGTGCAGCAATGTGTCCTCTTTGTCCCCCCCAACCGCTGCCTCCCTAAACGAAGGGAGAGCAAAGAGCGGGATTTGGTGTTCAGCAGGAACCCCAAAGTTTCCTCTCCATGTAGCTGATGAGTTATAGAGGTTTCTTCTCTCTCTTTAAACATCCCATAAGTTATTTGTGTTTTGTTTTTGGTTAGCTAGTTAGTTCACATGTCTGGGGAGTCCCTCCCACCCAAGGGTGTAGAAGTCACTACCTTGTTTTGGTGTGGCGGCATTTCCCCTCTAACTGAGATCGTGAACTTGGGTTGTCAGTGGCCTGTTAAAGAAAATGAGTGAAACACAATTATTCTCTGGAAAGAGCAAACAAACAAGCCAAGCTATAACTGCTTCACATTTATTTCCAGCAAGTGTTCAGGTTTACAAATACATTCAGACAGAATTTCAGTTCAGCAACAGAAGAAAGGAATCATTAAAATGCTTTGAGCTAGCTTATCACTGGAGAACCCACCTACTTTTCATTTACAGACACGCTTACCTATTACACTAGAATGTAACTTTGTATTTTAATTTTGTGTTTAGGTGAATTTTGTTTCCTGTTCATAAACCAACCAGAATAGAAGACAGCAAGCATTTGAACATTTCCGAATGCCATATTTAACAGAGCTCATCAATCCAATCTGATGTAGGCTCATGGACAAGTTCAACAGATTCCTTCCCAGCGCCCTCCATTCAATTGACAGAAATGTGGGCCACTTCCCACACCGATCTGTTTGAAGGCACTTCTGTGTAGAACTTAGCATGAAACTTGCATGAAGCCATGCCTGTGTTACATGTAGAAAGCTGCATGTATGATCTGCATGCAGGTTACAGGTTACTGCCCACTCAGAAGTGTCTTCACACAGGATTTTGCAACGTGTTTAGCCACCCTAGTAAGGTATTTCCTAGACACACAACTAGGACATTTTTTTACGATTACATTCTTTTGTAACATGAGAGCCTTCAAAGTTAAACAAAAGGTTATTCATTGCTTTAAACGAACCTTTACATCTGGTAGTCATCATAATAAAGAACAGGAGCTGTCTCAGACAACCAGTTTCAATCACTAAAAGTACTTATTAAAACTAAGTGATTGAGCAGTTAGCAATAATAAAACCTTCTGTGCCCAAACACTTGTCATAAAATTTCTTCAAAATAAAAAATATTTTCAACATGAGGATTAAAGAAGAATACTACCAAAGTGCCATGAAAGGACAGGTATTCTACTTTTTTGCTTATCTAGAGAAACAGTGCTCCCCCCTCCCCCTAGCCAAAACATTTCACAATTCATGTCTTTTTTCCCATTTTGAAGAAAAAAGGAAACCTCCTTATGCCCATACTTTGCCTCTTTCAAATCAGAAGGGGCTAATTAAATGCTGTCCTGAAAATACCTGCCTCAGTACACCATTCTAAGTCTTCTTCTTTTTTAACCAACATTCATTCTACCGTTAAGGGAAAACACCATATTGCAATTATTAATAAATCAGGACTGGCTTTATCGGCAAGTGCACTTGGTAGCAATCATATCCGCATATTCTTTGTACACAATTGATCCATCAGGCTCTACCTTCAAGACACTCAGGGGGCTGTATTCAGCAGGAATGCAGGAGGGCCTGGGGACAGAGGGGTTTATTTTTTCATGTATGAGGTTCTGTACCATCGAGTGTACAGGGGAGCCGTAGCGATGCCTAAGTACTCTTGGACAGTCACCTTTGCAATAGCGAGGATTGTATCTGTGTGGGGCAATTATCCAACTGTCCCAGCCCAGCTGGCTGAATTGCAGCCTGAAGTCGTGAAGTTTACATTCATTTTGTGGGAAAAGATACTGTTCGTAGTACTTACGTAAGTTGTCTATGGAAACTGATATGTTTTCCTCTTGCCCATCTCCATCTCTTCGGCGACGAGGCTTTCTCGTGCTCTGTTTGAGGTCTTTTCCTGCCTCTCCTCCAAGACCTGCGAAAGGACCCCTCTCCAGCCTGGCTCCCATGAAGTTCCTTCTCCTGTGCTTGAGAAAATCCCATGTACGGTAAGCTTGCTCACTGGTGTCATTGAGGTACAGGAGAAGAGAAAGTGATGCCCGTGTAATATTAAAGGGATCCTGTTTGGAGTTGGAGGGCTGGTCATTCGGGCAAACAATATTCACAGCCATGGAAACGCTTCTATTGTTAGAGGCTATCAGAGGCCAGATAAAAGAGGTCACATCAATCTCTGCCCGTTTGTGTCCAAGTTGAAAATGGAAAGTCATGGCATGTTCAATATTGGGGTGTGAATGACCAGAGGCACCATCCATATTTACAACTAGATTACCTGTACATGTAACAGCCCATGATTTAGAAAATGGTTTATCAAATGAGTAGAGTAAGACTGACTTGACTAAGTGCTCCAAAGCAGTAACACGGTCCAAGCTGAAGAGGAAGTCTGGAGAACGAAGGTCTCCTGCCAAAAGAAAGAAAAAAACACTTTGTACCAATGATAGCAATTTGTTCCTAATATTATGTTATTTAAGCAGCAAATTCCTCACAACTCCAGCTTTCCCATAGCATTGTAAGTATCAGGGAAGATTTCAATTGCCTGTCTTACTCTAAAGATGCAGTTTATTCCTAGAGCAACCCCAGAATGTTTTAGAGGGACCAAAAACTTGCATTTCTTTCTCTTGACTTTCCAGGCTGTAACAGTGCCATTAGAATATAGTGGTGCCTTGGAAGTCTAACAGAATCCGTTCCGGAAATCCTTTCGACCTCCAAAAAATTTGGAAACCAAGGAGCAGCTTCCAATTGACTGCAGGAAGCTCCTGCAGCCAATCGGAAGTCACGTTGGATGTTTGGGTTCCAAAGAACGTTCACAAAACGAAACTCTCATGAGCCAAAATGTTCAACTCGCAAGGTGTTCAGGATCCAAGGTATGACTAATAGGTTTGGATCCTAACTAGGGCTCAATTGTTACAAGTTATTAAATCCAAACTGCTAACAGACAGTGCTAAACAGATATAAATGCCACCAAAATTACTACATAGGGGAAAATCAATCATTAAAAAACAATTGAATGCACACACAATCTAATAAAGCATACAGATCATTTCAATAAAAACATCACAGCTCAATCCTTTTTCTTAAAAATGGGCAGTTCCTAAAAGCCTGTTGCAACAAAAAAGCCTACACCTGCCAGCATATGGACAACAACCCTGTTTCTCATATTTTAAGACATACCCATAAAATAAGCCATAGCAGGATTTTTAAGCATTCAAGGAATATAAGCCATACCCCGAAAATAAGACATAGTGATAGGCGCAGCAGCAATGCTGGCCGCGGCAGGAGAAGGAGGAAAAAAAATAAGACATCCCTTGAAAATAAGCCATAGTGTGTTTTTTTGAGGGAAAAATAAATATAAGACATGTCTTATAATATGAGAAACACGGAAGGAAGGAGCAAGTCTAATTTCTCTAGGAAGGGAGTTGTAAAGTTTGGGAGCAGCCACCAAGAAGGCCCTCTTCTTGTGTCCCAAGCATGCTTGTGAGGGTAGTGGGACCAAGAGACGGGCCTCCCCTGCAGATCTAAGAGCTCAGGCAGGTTTGTATGGGAAATAGGGTCTTTTGGTTAGCCTGGACTGAATCCACATAGGACTTGATATGTGACAACCAGCACTTTGAATGGTGCCCAGAAGAAGCCATATGCTCCCTATAACCAGCGCGTCACCAGTCTGGCTACAGCTCTTTGAGCAAGTTGCAGTTTCTAAGCACTTTTCAAAGGCAGCCCCATGAAGAGCACATTACAGTAATCCAAACTGTGGCCAGATGACTAGACCCATTCCGAGTTTTCTGCCAAAATTAAGATTGCCTTTATTACAATCCCCACTTGGCCTATCCCACAAATAATTAAACAAAGCTCTTATACAGTTTTGGATATACACCCAATAGTAACATTAGAAATCCTGTAATAGAAATCCAGCATGAAGACACACATTAGAAAAGGATAAATTCCCATTACTACATGCTTGGAAACATGAACTGCTCATAGAGAAGATCCATGTAAGCTTGACCAGAGAGCTTATTGACCTCTAAAGGTTGCATACCTGCACAAATACAAGACCAATACATTGTATTTTTTTGTACTTTTATAAGAAGTACAGTATAGAAATTCCATTGATTTACAAGGGCAAGAAATCTACAGATGGGATAATAATTCAACCCCCAAACACCAAGTGTGTGTATGTGAGGGGGGCATTTTCATCAAATATCTCCTCACTTACCTTTTGTTTGTCCTATGGCGAGGTGCTTGCCTTCAGTACATGGAGTTAAGAGCCGGACTGTGTTATAGAGATGGTTTATCTTTGGGAATCCTTCTTTGGTAGTAGACATTTTATAAAGCCTCTTCATGTATCTCAGGGCTTTGGAATCCAGTCGTGATCCTGGCACACAATCTCCCAACTCCCGCTGATGGTGGTCAGACAATAACTTGGAAAGAGTAGGCAACTGGCCATAGCTATTTTCTACATCTGGACGAAACAACAACACTGGAGGCAGCTCAGAGGCCTCCGACACCAGCGATGTCTGAGAGCCCCCTTCATCCTTGGGACTAGGGGAACACAAGACACCATAAAAAAGTAGCCTTAGAGACCACAGACAAACAAGTACTTTCCCCCAAATCTTCATGATGGGGATTTGTCGAAGCAAAGAAACCACCCTTTCCACATGCAGTTCTGGTCAGTCAGTCCTGGTCTGGTCAGTTCTGGTTTCTTAAATAATTTCCAGGTGTAATTCCTTTCTAACAAGGCATTAAAGGAAAAAACATACACCTGACGAGATAATCCAGTTTACTGATCATCTTAATACTCCACCTTGTGCCTCTGCTTGTGAAATTGATTGCTAAGCCAGGTCTTCTCCACTCCAAGGCTTAACTAAGCTAAGTAGGTAAGTATAGCAAATGCTGTAAACCCAAGCACTCCTACCTGGAAGTAAGGCTGCAGCCCTATATATACTCACCTGGAAGTAACCCCAGTTGAACTAAATAAAGATTACTACAAAGTAGACTTGCATAGATTGTACTGTTTTGCTTGCTCCAAATTAACTAAAGTGTACCTCGTTCTTGAAATATGCTTAGTTTTAGTACTGTAGTCGCAACATTTCATTGTATAGTTGTGCAGAAAACTGTCACATATGGTTGCTGGTCTTTGATCTGAATTTTACCCCATCATCTTCCAAGAAAAGATAATGATATGTGTAGGACATCATGAAACGTGAGACAGATTGGAAGGCCAAAGGCTCTTAACTATTTGATTTTGTTTTTCAGACAAATGGAATGAAAGGAATCAGGAAAGTAGCCCGTTTTTTTAATTCTTAAAAATTTAGGGATTAATACTGCCTGTAATAATGGGCCAGTGAAACTACAACTTTTTTTTTATTTTAAATCAACTAAGCATGTTTAAACCAAAATAAATGCCAGGAGGATCTCATCAAAGAGATTTCTCTGACCCAGAATGAAGAAAATCTTGACTAATCCATATAACATTGATTGGGTTTCAGATATGTGTTGGGGGAGGAACTTTGAGGCTTCAGAAATCCCAGGCTTCATCAGCAGAATGAGTGTGAGGACTTCTCAAGTACGAGAGTGCTGGCTTGCTACATTTCGAAGTAAGGTGCGTTCATTCCCATCTTAGGGGTTGGGGGGAAGCTGTGATACAATTCAGTTCAGAGCCCAAAATTACTTAACTGCACCACTGTATGGGACGCTGCTCTTGAAGACCCCTTGACTTTCAGAGGTTTCTTGTGAAGTTTGAGCAGAACACCACCGCATATAAAGCCATCTTTACTCCAATGTAGTGCCCAATGTGTTCTACGGTGCTAACAGGTAATTGTGCATCAGATTAGTTTGGGGGGTTTATGACTGCTTATTATTCGGCTTTGTTGAAAGTATTTACATAGTTTGTTTTTATTGGTTTGTAGCCATTATCAAATGTTGATTTGAATACTGTATATGAGTAGAAGCAGTGTTTTTTCCCCCAGGGGGTACTCAAGGATACACAGTAATGGCACCTCTTTTTTGTTGTTAAAAAGTGTGGCACTTACTGTAACAACTTCATGGTGAGTTCTAGGAAAACAGGCACTGAGCAGAAGCACAGTGAAAGTATTAAAAACAAACAGGATTGGAGCTGTGCAGCTTGAATTCATGTCTGTCCAATCAGAAGTAAGCCACATTGCATTCTGTGGGGCTTGTTGAAAAGTAATTGTTCAAAGGATTGCAACCTCCAAGTTGGATCACTGTATTTATTTATAAAAAAAATATTTATATACTGCTATATCACAAAAATGTATCAAAGCGGTTTACAACAGTAAAAGTAAAAAAAATAAAACCACAGAACAAAAGCATAAAAAGTTAAAAGCAGAGCAACCCATTGTGGGAGATGCGCCCTTAATTGCCTGCATAGGCCTGGCAGAATAGAAAAGTTTTCAGGAGGTGTTTAAAAGTTGGCCCAGAAGGCATCTGCCAAATCTCTATTAGCAGAGTATTCCACAGAACTGGACTGATGACACTGAAGGCTTGGTTTCTTGTCGTCGTCGTCAAACAAGCCTGTAACCCTGCAAGGTTCTTGCATGATGTGGGGCCAGACGGAATTTTCAAAGTGCTCTTTTGCTATGATTTGATACGTGTGGAGGTTATTATTGGCGGACCCCTGAAAACCCGAGTCTTTAACTTCTCTCTCAGAAGTGACTAGGTTTCTACAGATAGAATCACTGACTTTAATTGGCATTGTTTATTATGGGGATAAATATATACATATTCCTTACTATCAGGTTGCTTCAAGGCTGTCAGAATTTTGTGAGAGGGATTCCATGGCAAACCAGGAATTTAGGTTTGCACAAGTAAAGTGCATTAGGGTGAGGTCATCCAAAGATTTAGACAGCATTGCCATTACATGTGCTGATGACTCGTAGCTCTATTTCTCCTTTAAATGATGGTGGGTGTGCTGAATTGATTTCTGGCTTTGGTAATGGACTAGATGAGAACCAGTAAGCTTAATCCACATATGACTAGTTACAGGTAGGTAGCCGTGTTGGTCTGAGTCGAAGCAAAATAAAAAAAATCCTTCAGTAGCACCTTAAAGACCAACTAAGTTTTTATTTTGGTATGAGCTTTCGTGTGCATGCACACTTCGTCACATACACATATGACTGTTACCCTATTAGTTGGTGGTTCCCTAGATGAATGAATGGGGTTCAGCCCGTTCTGGATTGGGTTGCAGTCCCCTGAAGCATCAAGCGTGCACTTTGGGTGTGCTGCTGCATTCACTGCTGTTGATGAGGGCAGGAGAAGACTCCATGGCATGGAGTGCCTTCTATCAGCTTCAGTTAGTGGTCCAGCTGCAGCCCTATCACAGTTGGGACAGCCTAGCTTCTGTTATCTCTCCTCTGGTATCCTCTAGGTTAGAACGCATTATATGTGGAGCAGCCTTTGAAGGGTGTTCAGAAGCTGCAGTTATTGCAGAATTCAGCAGCCAGATTGTTGACTGGGACTAGTATGGTTTGAGCATATAACTCCAATTTTGGCCTGACTGCATTGCCCATTGATTGACTTCTGCATTCAATGCGAAGAGCTGGTTTTGATTCATAAAGCCTTATGCAACCAAGAATGCCAACACTTCAAGGACTGCTGCTTCCTTGCATTAATCTACATAAACCCTGGGTTTGTCATCAGAAGCCTTATTTAATTTTTAAAATAAATTTGAACAATATTTTTACAATCTACAAGCTTTTCTTTGTGCGCCTCCTCTGAAAGAGGTTGCTTGAGTTCTCCAGGTGAGAGGGGGCCACAAAGCAACCACTGATTTCTGAAGCAGTCCTGCAGATTAGGGTTGGACAAATCTGTCAATTTTGGCTGATCTCTGTTTCTCATTTTTCCTGCCTATAATTCAGTTTGCCACATTTCCATATCAGTTTGAAGGTGTGTGTTTTGTTTTGTTTTCTAAAAGCTCTTGGAAAAATTAATCCGGATTTTAATGATTTTTGTACCCATATAAATATTTCAGTATGTGGTCTTGACTAAAATACATGTTTGCAATCAATTTTCTGTAATGTTATACATTTTTTTGTGTTATGTTCATGTGTGTGTGTGTGTGTGTGTGTGTGTGTGTGTTTATAAACATCATCTCTCAGTATATTTTTGAAATGTTTTTGATTGGAGAACTGCCTTACAAAATTCAAGAAATGCGAATGTCAAAGAATAACTGTATTTGAGCCTAAGCATTGTTTTGGGAGGTGTGAAATAGATAGATAGGTTTTCACTGAGTTGCAAAATAAAACAAATTTCTCCCTCATTGTTACTGAAGACATGGGCAGAATTAGATTTTCACATAAAATAGTTGTAGTGCTAGCATTAAAAATAGCTTTGCCTATGTTGTCAATCATTGTGCCATAAATGACTTTAATGCAGTTTGATTATATGAATATACTTATGCCAATGTAGCATTAATCATTGCAGGGATAACAGAATTATAGAGCTAGGAAGGATCTTGGGGTTCATCTAGTCCAAACCTGCTGAACACAGATCCTGCATTATACAGGTGCACCTTCTTGCCACCAGGGGACGCTGTAGTAACTGTAGGAACATTCAGTTTGGAATGCAAATACAGTACAAAGTGTTTCTAAGGATGCTGCAGCCTTAAGGGCTTTTCTAGATATTTCGATGCATTACAAATATCTTTAAATTACCCATTTATTAAAGAGGATCGAGAGGTTGCAAAGATAACATTTTCCCCAACCCTCTATTTTGTTTCGGAGGACCTTTCCAGGAAATGTTTAAATCTTTCACTTTGTTCATAAATACAGTTCTTGTGCTCACAAAGATCCACCAGTAGGCTAGCCTGAATAATGTTTGAATGATGGATTGCTTTCCTGCAGGGTAACAGATATACAATGCTTTTAAAATGGGGGAGATGCAGTAGCAAGGGGGATCATTTTCCTTGTTTTACTACTGTATATTCCTGCGTATAAGACTACTTTTTAACCCAGGAAAATATTCTCAAAAGTCGGGGGTCGTCTTATACACCGGGTCGTATTTCTTATACGGCGAGTATATCCCAAACTCTATATTTTAACTAGAAAAGCTGGGGGTTGTCTTATACGCCCAGTCGTCTTATACGCCGGAATATACAGTAATATGAATCCTAAAGATAAATAGCAGGAATAAGATTTTTTAAAATAGCAGGGCACTGTTCTGGTGGACGAGTGAGAAATGGTAGTTCTATTGAACGTCACCACTTTTTTAAAAAATGCTCCCCCTTTTCTTTTTCAGGGTGGTATTAGTTCTCTAAATATGTTTGAAAACAGAAATAAACCAAAAACATTTTAAAGACTGCAACATGGAGCTGACATGAGAAGAGGGAGTTCTGTTACTCACAGGTGCTACCCTAGTAAAGGTTAAAAGGTAAAGGACCCCTGGACGGTTAAGTCCAGTCAAAAGCGACTATGGGGTTGTGGCACTCAGGTCACTTCAGGCTAAGGAAGCTGGCATTTGCCCGCAGACAGCTTTCCGGGCCATGTGGCCACCATGACTAAACTGCTTCTGGTGCAACGGGACAGAAGCAAGTGCATGGAAACGCCGTTTACCTTCCCGTCGCAGTGGTACCTATTTATCTAATAGCACTGGTATGTTTTCGAACTGCTAGGTTGGCAGGAGCAAAGCAACAGGAGCTCACCTCGTCGTGGGGATTCAAACTGCTGACCTTCTGACCGGCAAGCCCAAGAGGCTCAGTGGTTTAGACCACAGTGTCACCTGTGCTACCCAGGTAGACCCACAAACACATCCCTGTTCTTGCATAATTACAAAGAACTTGCTGATGGTGGTGGTATTCTCCTGGAGACAATACATTGACATTTAAGTATCTGCTAAGAACTATTATTACATTTTCTAACTTTCTCTATCACTTACCCCAAAGTACCCTGGGCCATGTGCAGAGTGCTGCATGGAGTTTCACAACAGAAGCGCTCTTCAAGGATTGACATATCTCCTCACGTTCCAGGTAAGTAACAACTGTATGATTTCTGAATGGAAAAAGAAGGGAGCTGTTTTGAAAAGCCTGTAGAAAAGCTATTCTTCCCACCCTGGCCTCTGGTCTGCTAGTAAGACTTGATAGACAGCAGTCTACCAGTGATGAGTCTCTTTGGAACTGCCTCCCCAAGGAGATGTGTATGGCCTTGTCACTGCTGATTTTCAGGAGAATTTTGAGGATGCTTTTATCCCAGCTCACATTTCATTAATGTGCTATGCTTGAAAGCATTTGGCTGCTAGTGGTTTAAATTAATGGTTTTGAGCAGCAATCTGTTGTTTTTATTGTGCTTCTGATGTTTTATGACTTTTAAAATTTCCTTTTATAGGCTGTCCTGTGAGGGCAGTGTGCCCTGAAAGATAAGCCAGGAATTAATTTACGTTTCCCTCCTCCCCATTTTGCTTCAGCAGAATCCTATATAATAATGTCCATGTTGTCCCTGCGTCCAGTTGTCCCGTGTGTCCCTGGGTCACTGCGCATGTGCCCCAGGGATACAGGGATTGGACGGAGGGACAACGGCCAACCGCCGCTCCGCCAACCGCCGCTCCGAAGCCCAGTCTCATGCTGGAGGTGCGCGGCGAGGCGGCGGGGGAAAGAAGCGCTCCCCCCGGCAGCCTTGCCGCGCACCTCCGGCATGGGACGGCGCTTCCTCGGCCGAAGCGGCAGCGGGCGCCGAGGGAAGCCGGCTTTGGCTTGGCGGCGGCGGGAAGAAGAGGAGGAATTCCTCCTCTTTTTCCCGCTGCCGCCAAGCCAGTCCCCAAGCCGAAGTGCGGCGCGGCGAGGGCTTTTCGCTGTTTGACTTCCCGGAGTGAAGGGGGAGGCAAACGGCGAAAAGCACCCGCCGCGCCGCACTTCGGCTCGGGGACTGGCTTGGCAGCGGCGGGAAGAAGGGGAGGAATTCCTCCCCTTCTTCCCGCCGCCGCCAAGCCAGTCCCGGAGCCGAAGTATGGCGTGGCGGGGTTTTTCGCTGTTTGCCTCCCCCTGGGGGGAAGGCAAACGGTGAGAAGCCCCCGCTGCGGGGTTGCCGGCTCTGTCGGGTGGGGGGGAGGGAGAAGCAGAAGATCTGATCGGTCTTCGGCTTCTCCCTTCCCCTGCCCAACAGAGCCGGCATTTGGCTCTGTCAGGTGGGGGAAGGGAGAAGCAGAGGATCGGATTGCTTCTCCCTCCCCCCACCCGACAGAGCCGGCAACCCCGGGATCTGTGCTTTCTGTCGGCGGTGGTGGGAGGGGAACGAACGGAGAGAAAGGGCTGCTTTCTCTCCGTTCGTTCCTCTCCCCTCACCACCAACAGAAAGGGCTGTCGGCGGCGGAGGGAGAGGAAGGAAGGAGGAGAAAGGGCTGCTTTCTCCTCCTTTGTTCCTGTCCCTCTGCCGCCGACAGCAAGGACAGGTCCGCGGCGAGGCGGGGGGTGGGGTGAGAAGCGCTCCTCCCCCCCGCCGCCTTGGCACGCAGCGCCGGCATGGGACGGAGTTTCGGAGAAGATCTCCCGCCCCCCCCTCGCCGGGCACCTCCCGCATGAGACGGGGCTTTGGAGACCTCCGAAGCTCCGTCCCATGCCGGCGCTGCACGAGAGCAGCGTTCTAGCGCCCGTTTCTAAACGGGCTGAATTCCACTAGTAATATATAAAATAACCCCCTTTCCTTGTCAGCTGTAACTTGATAAAAATGTCACTCCTTTCCTAAGTTTCTCCTCTCGTCATTTCCAAGAAAGAGGCTTGTGTTCAGGGATGGCTTAGTTACTGTACAGTATGTCAGTTCCAGCATACTGTCGCTTAAGTGAATTTAAGCGCTGCTCAGGATTACATTTGGCAAATTGAATGCTCCTGCAACCCCCCAAAAGGTGGCAGAACAACTTCTATCTCTGGGTTTTTTCCACAGCTGATTCAGTTAGGAAACCTGGAAAAGGGTACTGCTTCTGTATTTGAAAGTTTGCGTGTAATAAAGCAACAGCTGTCAGCCCAATTTCTCATACCAAAACATTTTCCCCCTTAGTTCTGCTTTCTGTAAGGTTGATAGTTGCTGCCCTAATATGGCTGTTCTAACTTCAGTATAAAGGTAAATGTAAAGGAACCCCTGACTGTTAAGTCCAGTCATGGACGACCCTGGGGTTGTGGCGCTCATCTCACTCTATAGGCTGAGGGAGCCGGTGTTTGTCCGCAGACAGCTTTCCAGATCATGTGGCCAGCATGATTAAGCCGCTTCCGGTGAACCAGAGCAGCGCACGGAAACGCGATTTACCTTCCTGCCGGAGCGGTATCTATTTATCTACTTGCACTTTGACATGCTTTCAGACTGCTAGGTGGGCAGGAGCTGGGACCAAGTAACTCATCCCGTCACGGGGATTCGAACCGCTGACCTTCTGATCGGCAAGCCCTAGGCTCAGTGGTTTAGACTTCAGTATAGGGGTGTGTGAATCTGTCCATTTCAGTTTCTCACTATTCAAATCTTAAAGTCAGTCCTCCCCATTTCCACATGGTTTCATTGGGAATTTGCGTTCTTTTTTTATTAAAAAAAATCCTCCTGAAAATCTTCCAGCATCTTACTGCAAATCAAATTGTCCTAATACACACAGGTATGTGAACACTCACTATATGAAACTGCAGAAAACCTGGAGACAAACTTTGTCTTTACGAGTACTGGATTGCTTAGTGACTGTGCTGTGTTATGTAGTCAAAGCTGTCAAGGGATTTAAACAGCTTTACTGATTATAGTAACAGATCATTCTGATTTGTTTCCATTAACTGAACTACGCCAACTATCTGCAGATGTTGGTCAGGAGCCTGAACATAGGGACAAGGTTGGTTACCAGGCTGTGGGCCAGTAAAGTTCACTGAGCATTTTTTCTAAAGCAAAGTGACTGGTGTGACTCAAAGAGGGTGTCAGTCTCGTGGAGCAGATGGAGATGGGGACAGGGCCGGCACCACGCTGCGGTAGGGGGGCACCACGCTGCGCCTGCCCACCAGCCACAGGAAGAAACAGGGTGGGGCAGGGGCGCCGGAGCAATCTGCGCACCATGGCGCCCGGGCGCCCGACCCGCTTAAGATGGCCCTGCATGGGGAGAGGGAGAGACTGGGCTAATCCATTCTTCCTCTTGTCCCACAGTTTTCGCCAAGGGAAAACTGCTCTTCAGTGCTCAGTTGAAGCAAACACATCAGGTTTTTTTCTACAGATTTCTCTTTGTAGAGCTAAAGAGTGGGCTTTCCTTGGGAAAGAGCAGGTCAAGGGGGAAACCTCTCAGACCCATGCTTTCTAGGCACGGGACAAGCGGAAGTGTGAATGAGCCATGTGTCAGGCAGATCTAGACTGCAGGGAAGCGGTGTGTCCCTGACCTTTCCATAGCAGAGAGCACAGACTGATGCTACACATACCCAGGAAGCGATGTCTATGGCTCTAAACCAATCACAGCCTAAGGGATCCCTAAAGTAAGGATGAGGAAGTTCTGCACTTCTTTTGGCCTTTTGCATTGGCCAAATATTTATCTGTAGCATATATTTTATCTATTAGAATATTAAAATTTTATATTTATGTTTCACTAACCCACAACTGAGTGTTTTTCTTTAGCTCTACCTTTTTGAATTTGTTAAGGAGAGTGGAACTTGCTGGCCCCCCCACTCCCACATTTTCTTTCTCTCTCTCCATAGGTAACCCTCTGAAATACTAGTTCACAGGGTCGTCTTATAAAAATTCAAACTGCTGCAAACGTATCTGTCGAGCACTTTCCTTCCCATTAGTTACTGCATTCCTTAACATTCCACAGACCTCATGAGATCTGCTTTTTTTTTGCTAATGAAAGGGAATGGCACTGTTGCTGAAGTAGTTTTCCATTTCCCCCCTCCTAGCTGCAAACCTTTATGGGGAATCTGTGCAAGGCAGTAATTTACTTTCTTGTTAGGGCACTTAAGAAGGGTCATAAGTGTGCCCTATGCAAGAACCAAAAGACACTGTAGCAACAGGTATGAAAGTGGGGGCAGGCAAGGTTAGCAGTGATAATGCCACCTGTTGCATCCTTTGCTTTGAGTCAAATTCTGAGCCACTTAAGCCAGTGATTTGCTGAGCTCTCCCTAGACAAGAAACAGCCCATTCATATGCCAGGCTGTCAGCAGAGCCTGCTTGCCATAATGCTCATTGACTGGTGAAGGTTTGATTCTTATCACAAAAAATTCCTCCCTGCAGCTTCAAGTCACATACAGCTCAGTGGCTAAGTCTAGTGGGGACAGGGAGATTGGTGATACTCGCTGCAAACATGCCCATTACTACAAGGAGGATTGGGGCATGCCTTATGTGAGGATTTAGTTTAGGAGATGATTTGTAGTTCCAAAATCTTTAGACAAAAGTTCTCAAGCTGTATTCTTTGAACCATACAGTATTATACTGACATTAGTCAGAGGTTGTTCTAGGAGGGTGGCATTAGTTGAATCCTCAAACTGCAACGGAAAGATAATAAAATCCAAAGATTAAAATATATAAACACAGGCCATGGTTATAATCAAATCCAGAGATTAAAATGAATAACCCAGTCCACTTGCCGGTGTCCTTGCAGATGTTTATATTAAGTGAGGGTGTGCATCTATTTGCAAATGCAACAACACTTTTTGGCCCTACGGGCGAAGTGTTTAGGATGTTATAGTAACCTCACTGCTTCAGTGTTTCTCAAAATGTATAACTGTACATCTAAGTTTACTCTGTATTCTCACATCAACCTAGAAAGCTCACTGGGTGCACTTACCAGCACCAGCCCCTTATTTAATTTGTTCAGTGCACTACACTTTTTTTTTAACCCATGTGGATTGATTTTTACTGTCTGTGTTTGGTATTATCCTTAACACAGTAGCTATGAGTTATCTAAGGCTGCAAGGCTCTTTTAAATCAGGGCTTTTTCAGTGTTGATGTCAGGTTTGTGAAGCTGCTTGCTAGTGAAGCCCTGCCAGACTTCCTTTTTTAAAAAAAAAAAAAACTGGAGGTAGATACTCCATTTATTCCAGTCAGCTTTAAAAGTATGAACTGTGTTTTACAGTGCAATCTTATACATGTCAGTTCAAAACTGTGTCCCATGGAGTTCATTGAGACATGCTCCCAGATAAGGTTTAGGATTAGAACCTCACTCTGTTAATGTTGTTTTTGTTGTTGTCTGTTTTAAGGCTTTAATGTTTTATATAGGCCTGCTTATTTTTATTGTGTTTTAAAATTTTGTTCTGTTTCAAGGTATCCGACATATTTTTGATGTCATTTGCGCTATTGTAGAAAAAAATGTATTGGTTGTGTTTTGGCAGAAAAGCAATATGAAAATATTAAACTAGATACAATTTTATTAATGATAAAATTGACCTAATGGACAGGTAGGGTGTTCAGTGTGTCCTTAGGACAATGTGCTTTTCAATTGTGCACTACAGTGATGTTGTGTTTTAGGTAAAGGTAAAGGGACCCCTGACCATTAGGTCCAGTCATGACCGACTCTGGGGTTGCGGCGCTCATCTTGCATTATTGGCCGAGGGAGCTGGCGTACAGCTTCCAGGTCATGTGGCCAGCATGACAAAGCCGCTTCTGGCGAACTAGAGCAGCACACAAAAATGCTGTTTACCTTCCCGCTGTAGCGGTACCTATTTATCTACTTTGATGTGCTTTCGAACTGCTAGGTTGGCAGGAGCTGGGACTGAGCAACGGGAGCTCACCCTGTTGTGGGGATTCGAACCACCAACCCTCTGATCAGTAAGTCCTAGGCTCTGTGGTTTAATGTGCAGTAGTGAAGTAATGGAAGTGACTCTTACCCAGGCATCTCCAAACTTCGGCCCTCCAGATGTTTCCATCCTCCCCAACCACTATTCCTGTTAGCTAGGGATCATGGGAGTTGTAGGCCAAAACATCTGGAGGGCTGCAGTTTGGGGATGCCTGCTCTTACCTCTGTACAGGAGGCTATAGACCAGGCACCACCAAACTGCGGCCCTCCAGATGTTTTGGCCTACAACTCCCATGATCCCTAGCTAAGAGGACCAATGGTCAGGGATGATGGTAATTGTAGTCCAAAACATCTGGAGGGCTGAAGTTTGGGGATGCCTGCTATAGACCACCCCTACAAAAGTCAGAAGTCTATGCATGTAAACACATCTCTTCATTCCCCATCTAAGCAAGCAAGTAGATACTGGTAATCATAGTCCAAGGATGCATTTTGGTCACATAAAAGCTCACACAGCAGAGCCAATGAGGGATACAGCCTCGGGAGAAGTGTGCAGTCAGGGGAGAGTTGTGAGGGCCAGACAGAGGCCTGGAGGGCTGCAATTGGCGCTGGGCTTGAGGGTCTCCAACCTGATTTGATATGTGTTGAAGTGGGATATATTCAGCTCCACCCTCTTGTTAAACACACCTGATTAAAAAGTTACAGTTTAGACATCTTGCTTAGTCAGAACTACTACCCCCCCCCACTCCTTTAACTTCACATACTTTCTTATCAGTAGAAGTATTTACTACATCGTCAGCTTCCCTACAGGAGGAAATACATTTTTCCCAAGCACCTTTTAAACCAAGTCAAAGACTTGTTCTGCAACTTGGTTAAATATTATCCGATTCTTGTAATACATCAGTTCTCAAGTACAAATGTGAGATTCACATGAAAGCTTTTTCTCAGGGCGCCTTAGGCTCAGTCCTACACCCATTTATCCAAGTGTAAGTCCCGTTGAACTCACTGGGGCTTGCTTCTGAGTAGACATGCCTAAGATTGCGCTGTAAGTATTAAGTGTGTAATTGTCATGCTTTCCACTTTTTATGGGGCATCCATACGATGGCATCATCAAATTGCTGTGGTCCTGTGTTTTCCTACGCTGGTTCCATCCTTTCTCAGACTGCCTTCCAAAATGGCTTACCAAATCTGACTTCCTAAAAAGAATAGAACAGTCACTCTCTCTGCAGTTGTAGATTGCTTTAGACTCCTCCTCCGTCCCTTCTAAGAGGCATGTTTCTGACATGTGCAGTGATATATCAGGCAGGGTGAACCTATTGCCACTTCTGTGTATCTTCACTATTACATGCCAGGCTTGATGTCATTTTATTATCATGCTTATTCTTAAATTCAGTCTTTCAATTAGAACTATAATGTCTCTAGCTATATTTTTAAAGGAAATATTTGTGCAATATTGCTGAAATGAAATATCATTAGCATGTTCAAGTGGGGGTGGAATGACTATAATAACCTCCACTGCCTTTTTGGCTGCTGCCATTTTAAGCAATGTATTAATTCACGCTCCCCCCCCATGTATGAAATTTGCCCTAAAATGCCCTCTAATAATTTTTGACGTCCTGAAAGTAATCACAAAATTGTCATTTAAATAAGCTTATTCATGCAAATTAAAGAATAGAATTTAAGAATTGGCGTGCAGTGGAGGGAGTTTGTTCAGGGGAAAGTACAGGGCCATCTTAAGCATGCCTGGTGCCCTGGCGCGACGGATCCCTCCGGCGCCCGCCCCGTTTCCCAGCGTGGCAGATGGGCGGGCGCCCTGCGCCATCCAGCCTGGCCGTAGGGATCATAGCTGCCAAGTTATCCCTTTTTAAAAGGGATATTCCATTATGCTGAATAGGCTTCCTCGCGAGAAAAGGGAAAACTTGGCAGCTATGGTAGGGATGGCCCTGGGCCAGGGGGCGCTGCCCACCCCTGTTGCGATGCCCCTGCCTGCTGCGGAGGCGGCCCCAGGCCAGCGCGCATCCGGAGAGCGGACTGAACAGCTGAGAGGCGCGCCTAGGGCTGCGTCCAGCGCGCCTGGGGCGGCCTCTGCTGCGCCTCTCTGTGGGTGCAGTGGGCGCATTGGCGCCCCTGGTGGCCTGGCGCCCTGGTGCCCCGCGCCACCAGACCCGGGCCTAGAGACGGCCCTGGGAATGTACACTCCCCCCAAAAGTGCTATGCCCCATTCTGAAGTGTGGAAAGTCAATTGCAATTCCACTTGTATCTTACAGCAGAGAAGCAGTGATTGGTACAGCTTCTAGCTGTATCCATCCAGATATATATCCAACCAGCTTTATTCATACCTTACGGAGCAAAATCCAAATGAGACCCATGGATTTTAAGAGATCAATATCCATAGCTTAATGTGAAAATACATATGTTTTGAGTAAGCGGGGAGGTTTTCCTGCTAAAGAGACATAGGTAAATCTGGTTCTTACTCTGTCTCTAGAATATTACGATTTTTGTTTGTGAGAAGGATCCCACAAGCTACACCCATGAGAAGAATACAAAGGAAATTGTTCATAAGACAGGCTAATCATCCACCTGGTTCATGATTGCCTACCTGGGCTGGCAGCACCTCTCCAAAATCTCAGGGCGACCTTATTCCAAGCTCTGTTGCATGAAAACTTTTTGCTGGATCTGCTCGGGTTGCACTCAAGGACTCACACCTGCAATGCAATTGCTACTGCACAGCTGCAGCCCCTCCCAGTTTAGAGTTTCACTTTTTATGGTCTTAATTCTGGACCACTGAATTCAAATACATACCTGTCAGGCGCCTGCGTAGATAGGAGTATGAATTCTTCATACACCATGATTTCCCTCATGCATATAATTTGCAGGAGTACTTTTGTGAACAAACACCATAATTAGGAAAGCAAGCTGGTCATCCCCTTTAGAAAGGCCTAACTTGTGCCTCTGTACTCCAAATATATTCCTTACAAAGAGCTGGAAACCTTCCTATCAAAATGTTGCTAATGCCTGGCAAGTAGAGAGAGAGAGAGAAAAGAATATACAAGGAAGTAATAAAAGACTCAGAAACAAATGAGTCATGTGAGGTCTATACTCTAAGCAGAGAGCATTATGAATGTGCGGCTGCCCTGTGTGCTGTTTCAATACCTTAAAAGATTCTAGTTACTAACTGAGCCTTGAGCTGGACTGTAATCAGTGGCGTAAATCCCCCAGTTTATCCTTTTGTCCAGTGCTTTCCCTTTTCTCTTTTGCATGAGGAGATCTGGGTCAGGCTGAAACGCTTTTACTCTGAAGCCAGAGTTTCAGGTTCATTATTCTAGCCCCACCTACTTTCCCATGATTGGGCAGGGAATCCTTCCAATTACCTTTATGATCTAAAAGTAGCTAGGGGAACCAAAGAAAACTCAAAAGAAGCAGAGAGTCCTCTCTCGCTGTGCTTTCGGAAATTGCACTCCTGTGTGGGAAGAGAGTTAAAGGAATAACAGCAACATTTTGCTACTTGCCAGCACTCCAAGGGAAACAATACTGTCTGTCAAAACCTCGATCTCTTTCAGCCGACGGCTTTGGGAAGTACAGTTAAAACAGAGGCAGCACCAAATGATGGCAAGCAGGTAATTAATGACTGGTTTTTGTCAAGGGTTCACTTGACAGCCTATCTTTAGAAATGACAACTTCGGGGGGGGGGAGATGACATAATGTATAGACATTATATTGATTGGTTCTGATTCCTGGTTATGCGTGTACACATCTGGAGGCAATATATCATTAGGGAAGATGAATGGGATTTATAGAGGAAGGTGGATTAGAAACTGCCAGTGGGAGATTGAGAAAGGCATTCTGTTTTCTTCTTACACAGTTTAGAGTTCAGTGATGTGGTACTTCAGGACGCAAAATGTGTAACTGACCATTTGAACCCAGTTTGTGGCATTTTTTAATGTGAAAAATGTTAACAGTGCAAGGAAGTTGTCTTCCTGTTTGAAGCCTCAGGAAAAAGGAGGTGAAAACGATGAATAATGCATTGAAATTCTGTGGTTTTTATTTTATTTGTACTGGAGCTATAGCTGATTTGTTTTTATATAATTAGAATAAAAGCAGAAAATATATGCAATGTTGTCTGCGCTAGCCTTTTTATTGTAAGATTACATCTTGTCTAGAGTAAGAGTCCTTTATTAATTTAGAATGAGCTAGGCTAAAATTCAGAACCACTTTGGCCCTATACCTGGATTAATTCATTCCAGAGATGTTTCACTGACTGCGGTAGGATCACTTAGGAGTCGGCACAGGGCTGCGGCCATCAGATTTGCCACATTTCCCTCAATATGCACCAGTTGGAAGCTAAATGGAAGCTTTATTATTCATTTGTAAAGCATTTGTAGCAATTGCAAGGGCAGCAGTTACCTTTTCCATTACAGCTGCGTGGTGCAGAATTCCATTAATGGGATTCTCTCCTCCTGCTGCCAAGGAAATAAGCAGAGCTGCGTAGAAACAGCTACTCCGTCTCGACTTAAAACTTCAGGGAATAAAGGCTAGCAATTCGAGATTGTGTAAACTTTTGCACAATTTTGAAATGAAAGAAATATCCACATTGGCTGAGAGCCTACATACAGGAGCAGGGCTGGCCCAAGACATTTTGGCATCTGAGGTGGGCTCCAAAATGGCACCCCGCCCTCCTCGCCAGGGAAGGGAACAAGGGGGAGGAAAAAGAAGATTGACACTGGGATCTGCTGTCCCTGCGAATCCTGCCTCCAGAGGCTATTACCTTGCCTCTTGAATCAGCTGGCACTGAATAAAGATCTACGTTGGGATCTGCTGCCCCAGTAGACCCTGCTGCCTGAGGCGGTTGCCTTACCTTTTCTCATGGGTGGGCTGGCCCTATACAGGAGTCTCATAGCTGTTTTGCGAAAAGCAGGTTATAGCAGAATAACAGTGCCTTCTACCAGCTTTGGCTACTAGCCCAAGTGCAAGTCTATCTAGATGAGGATAACATGTCTTCAGTGATCTATGCCCTGGTAACCTCACCACTGGATTACTGAAACGTTTTAGTGGGCCTGCCTTTGAAGATGGTTCGGCTACTGCAAGCTGGTGCAGAAGCCAGGTTATTGAAAGGAATCACATAGTCCAAACGCATAAATCCAGTACTGCACTGGCTGCTAATTTGTCTCTGGGCCCAATTCAAAGGGCTGGTGTACACCTTATAAAGCTTTATGTGGCTCAGGTTCTTTGTGCCTTGTGGAAAACTTTTCTGCATATGAGCCTGCCTGGATCCTGTGGTCAGCATCGCAGGTGCTTCTCTGTATGCTTCCAGCCAGCGAAGGTTCAGAGGGCAGTGAGAAGATTGTGGGTCTTGTTAGTAGTGGCCCCCTGTCTTTGGAACGCTCTCCCCAGGTATTCCTGGTGCCAACACTGACAAATTTTCAGTGTCAAGCAAATCTATTTCTTGCTCCCTAGGTATGTATTTGTAATTTTTTTGTTTGCAACAGCTAGTGGTATTCCCTTCTTTGGGGGCTTTTTCTGGGAGTTAGAGCTGAGTTGTGTGTGGAAGGATTGTTTTTCTGATTTGATTAGCTTGTATTGCACTTTGGTTTTAAATATGTTGTATTGTATATTTTACTAATATACAACTCAGTAATGAAGACGAGAGAGAGATTTGCTGTGCAGTCTTATGCAGATTTACTCAGAAGTAAATTCCATTATGTCCAATAGGCCTTATTCCCTGGTTGGCATACATAGGTTTGCTGACTTAATCTGTGACTGTGTTGTGTGATCATTACTAGGAAACTTTAAACAGATATGTAATTATCATTTTTTTAAAAAGTAGTTAAGAACATTTCAATCATATTCAAAAACCTCCTATTTCACTTAATGTAGTTCTGCTTTCAAGTGGAAATACTATACCTGTACAAAAATACCATACAAACCCATTAGGAAGATTTTTGGGGGGGAGGATTAAGGATTAAAATTAATCTTGTTTCACTAAACTGAAGATGCATAGATTCAAGGAGAAATTTTATTTTTTAAAAATCTAGTCAATAAATTTATATCCTGCTTTTTAGATTTTCTTTTGACAAGGTGGCAAACAGTAATACATAAGTTAAACAATATATAACACTATATACAACACTGCAATAAAACACAGAATATAAAACACAAAATACTCATGAGAGGAATAATAGGAATCAACCAGTCAAAGTCAATAATTCTCAAGGTTTTACTGACTTTACTATGGTTGGAAAAAGTTCCACAACCAAAATTGTTAAATTGCATCAGATAAGATATTGGTCTCAGTTAGAAACGTATAGGAGGTATGGGCTTCTAACAAGGATGTTATTTCAGTAATGATTGAAAGTCTGAGAAAGCTTTAGAGGCCCACTTTTGGATATATTAAATATTAAACTGCAAAAGCAGTGTATTTTTAAGTGCATTTGTTATGAAAGGTTAAAAATACCCACCACAGCTATAGCAGTAGCAATGCATCATCATCAAAGGTTAAGCAGGTTGAAGCAAAGGCATTTCTGCCCTGGAAGGCCTACCGAAAACCAGCTCATTAACTGGTTGATAAAATTATTTTAATATGGGACCTGGGATGGCATTAAACTACCCATGTGAAATAGCAATTTCCCCCACTCCTCTGGTGCACCCTATGCCCCTGCGATCTGCTTGAGGGGGTTGGGAGAACTCGTAGAACAGATTAATGGGCATGCAGAAGGAAGAGGGAGATGGGACCAAAATTATGCACTGTCAAAAATGGAGAACAAAAGAAGGCACAGGGGATGCATAAAGTGAACATATGCTAATTTATATGTAAAGATGAACATTTAGAAATAATTACTATGATTTTAATAGAAATAGATATCACCATTGTTGGGGAGACTGTAACCAAGGAGACTTGCATGCCTGCTAAGGATAGACAAATCTCAGTTTCTACCTATTCCTTGTTTTTCCATTCTTAAGTTTAATTCTACCCATATCCACATCAGTTTTTTTTTTTAAGTCAGCATTCAAATTTGTATGCGTTTTTGCATACAATTTTGCAGGATACACACATAATTGAAAGTTATTTTATCTAACATAGTGGATTTCTGTACATTATGTTTTACTAGTATGAGCATTTTTTTGTGCCCACTTTCTCGTAATATATGTTTCATAGCACCGAGGGGGTGTGTGTGGGTTGGAGAACTTTTCATTGAAAAATTCAGAGAAGTACAAATTTCCCAGGCTTTTAAAGTTCTGAGTTTCATCTGCTTTCATCTGCTATTTTTAATTGCTGGTTTCTTTATTGGGGTCTTTATAAGTCCCCCCCCCCCCGATTTTATCATTTTGTTTCTGATTTTGTATGTATTTTGTTGTGAGCTGCTCTGGGAACCATTTAACTGAAGGCCGGTATATTTTCCCCACTCCCCCACATACATATACAGTGTATAGAATGGGGATATACACTGTATAGGGGATGGATGCTGTCAAATTTCCCAACCTAAATGATGAAGTAATTTAAGGAATGTGTGTGTGATTTAGACTACAGGGAGAACAACTCTGATCAAATTTGAACCCCCACCCCCCACCACATGCACAGCTGCTTTTAAGTAAAAACAAAACAAAACATTGGTACCTCCAACATAATGATCATGGATCTTGTGTAAGAAGCATGGATCTCCTGTGCAATGTGTAGTTTGGTCTGTAGCTGTCCAGGAATATATGATGCTTTTGAGGACTACTAACCCTGGTCTGAACCATGGCAAGGATTATGGTCCTCTGCTCGCAAGTGGTCCCCCTAACCCAGGCATCCCCAAACTTCGGCTCTCCAGATGTTTTGGACTACAATTCCCATCTTCCCCGACCACTGGTCCTGTTAGCTAGGGATCATGGGAGTTTTTGGGGATGCCTGCTCTAACCTTTAACATGCATGTTAGAGGGGTTGTGGGACACAACATCTTCTTGCCATATGTATCTGAAACAACAGCAAATGTGTTGTTGTTCTTTGTATGTCCTGCTCTTTGTATGTGGCCTCATCCAGGGCAAATGCAATTATGCCAGTGACATTGTCATCTCCTGCTTTAAGAGTAGAAAGTTGAATACTTCTTATGGCTGCTTTTAGATGATCATATCTCTGTTTAATAAACCAAGATATGAATGCCCCTTTATTTGTTTCTCCGTTAAGTTTGAGCTACTATTGTCAGGTAATTAAAATTCATGTAGTTCTTCTGAGGCCAGCAGAACAGACGTATTTTGATCGTATCTTCATCTGCATGTCAGGAAACAAACAAGAATGTGTCATTTTGCTTTGTGTCTCCTTTTTTCAGTAAAAACCCTACTTTATTTCAGATGACATTGGCAATGTGTGTGGCAAAGGAAGGCTGCATAGTTCTGATTTAAATTGTTCTGTTGTCAGCACTCCTTGCCCACCTTTCATCACCATTTGTGCAGTGAGATCAGAGAGGGTCAACGCAGACTTCTTGGCCAATGTGGGTAAGTGGCATGTAGGAAATTAAGTAACTGCAACTGTGGGTGGGTCCCATGTCTGCAGACATCCCTGAAAGATGCCCTTTGGCTTCAGAGGCCTCCAAAAGGCTTTTAGATAATAAACACTGTGGAATGTTAATGTACTCCTTGTATACATGAAAATGTAAATAAATGCTTTTCTGGTATTTTATAAATAACTCAAACATCTGGGGGAAAGCTGGATTGCCCAAAGGAGGGTAAACTGGAGTGACCACACAGGATGAAACTATACTGCTGTCCATTTTAATAGTAAAACTTGCATTGACTTAAGGGATGAACTGGATTTTTACACGAGGACTCATCTTTGTTACAGATAAATTGTCACTTGATACAAATGAGCATTGGCCCATTTTCTGCAATGTTTACCCCTTGGAACACAGTCAACCACAAAGTTGCCTTTTACATGTTCCAATGTAATGAATGGTGAAGCCTTTGCATATCTGGGAGATTCATGCGTACACTGGAACTTCTGCTGGACTGGGGTGTTCATGCTGAAAGGTTTGCTGAGTGAGCATCTCTTTCATTGGTTCATAAGATTCAATAAAATGTGGGCTTGGGTCCAACTATTCAGATCTAGTTTTTAGTAAGGTCCTCTTTTACTTTTGTCTAGATTATCCGTTCATCAACATGTCAGCATGATCATGTTTTATATTCCATTCCCCCCCTGGCAAACAACAGCTAAAGCTACAATGATGCTTTCTTCCTCATTGACTCTGGCATTCAGAATCAATAGGAATGCTGGCCAACAACCCTACCACAAAAAAATTATTGCCCTGTGTCCACTGTCTTTGAAAGTATGCCTTTTCCTTAAAAAAGCAATCATTTAAAAAAAATTTGCTCATTTTTAATTTGTTAAAGAGGCCCATCCAAATCATGTTACCCTACTGTGGTAGCCATCAACTCTATGGTGGTATAAGAAAGCCTAAATGGATGAACAGCTTGCCAAGTAAGAATTTCAAACACTCAGAGCTCACTTTTCACCAGGAATGTTTGTTTTGTAGCACCAAAAAATAGATCATTCCATCCTCCTGCCTCATATTTGCAGCAGGCACATGTTCTGCATTACTGGGGGATTTGTATCTTTAAGGAGCCTTCCAATTAAAAGTGAACTGAGCTCATGCTCAGTTTTGGTTTAATCCACAAAGGGTGTAGACTTTCTTCATGGTGGCAAATGTTCAATTTGCATGTGCCCAAACTCTCCCAGCTTCTTCTTACACTATTATTAGGAGGCCGTTTTAAGTAGCAGCTCATTGCAGGCTGCAATTCATGAACAGTTTTTATTTATTGTTTTTGCATATGGTGGATCTATTAACTACAAGGCTAGACATCTGTATTCCACCCTGCATCACTTCGTTGCCGGTCAAACTCTCCTTGTGGAATGCAAATTTCACTATGATCCAAATTGTGAAAGCAGCTGTACTTTCTCAAAATCTGAAAACAGCTGGAGTTTTTTGGTTTGGTGTGTATGTTTGCCAATACTGTAGTGAAATTTCACTGGTGCACCCTCAAGAAGAGCGTCATATAGTTTGTTAGTTACAGTCATGCCTGGGATGGCAATAAGAAAGTAAAGGAACCTGGCAATGAGAGCTCACCCCGTCACATTCTGTCCCAGCACCTGCCAACCTAGCAGTTCAAAAACATGCCAGTGCAAGTAGATAAATAGGTACTGCTGTGGCGGGAAGGTAAATGGCATTTCCATGCGCTCTGGTTTCTGTCACGGTGTCCCATTGCGCCAGAAGCAGTTTAGTCATGCTGGTCACATGACCCGGAAAGCTGTCTGTGGACAAACGCCAGTTCCCTTGGCCTGAAAGCGAGATGAGTGCCGCAACCCCATAGTCGCCTTTGACTGGACTTAACTGTCCAGGGGTCCTTTATCTTACCTTTTTAAAATAGGAATCTGGCACTTAAGAAAAGAAGAGGAGCTTTGTAGGTCTACTGAGGGACCATCTGTTAGGGACATTAATGGGGTGTACGTCCTGACATGCAGGATTTCAAATGGAATTCTATTAGGGGAGCCTCACATCTGGGTTATTGATTGACACCTGTTTTGAAGCTGATACTGATGAAATAAAGACCACAAATTGATGACAAAACCAACCACTTTGAACAACAAAACCTAGCCATGGTGGTGGCTGGATTATCTTTCATTTGGCTCGAAGAAAGGTGCTTGATTGCTGTGTGGTTGTCTTTTTCCCTTTCTGGGAGATGAAATAAATAAATCCCACTTGTGCTCTACACATGCAAAGCTTCTACATTTCAGCTGGTAACCCATAAATCCAACTCCTGGCACCAGTAACTTGGCCCAGGCACAATAGAAACTTAGGTCTGGCTTTTTCACTAGCTCTTGTTTACTTGGCCCGAATTCCAGCTTTGTAATGAGTTTCAGATTCCAGGACAGAAGTGAACAGGTAGATTCCACTTCCTGCCTCATCTCAGGGGGACTGGAGAATGGTGCCCCTTTTTATTTCAGGCCACCAGTTTAAATCCAACCCACGCTGCTGCTGTTTGACTCTTATCACGCCGGCATCCAAGAGGCAGCTTTAGGATGCCTAGTTGCCCGTGTGATGAACAGAAGTGACACATCTACCCAAGAGGCATTGAAAGAAGAAGACCACAAGGCTCCTTTATTTTACATTGTTTCCCTGTAATAGCCTGTTCCTGTGACACACGATGCCCGTCAAACTTCAGCTATTCAAATGGCTGTGACATCTTGCATGCCAGCTACAGTAATACAACTTTAATGTCCTGTTCTATATTTGGCACAATGTTCTCGCTTGGGGGACTTCAACAAGTTGCAACTTTTAAATTGCGGTTGGAAGTGGCAAGGCTGTTCTACCACCCCACCCACTTCTAGTTAAGCAGGTCAAAAATAATAACAAGGATTGCTTGGTGACCCAAGGTTGTAGTTCATGCAGCTACACGAAGAAGAAAAAATGCACCTGACTGACCTCATGTTGATTTCACCTGGAAATGGAGCACTTTGTACACTAATGGAACTAGATGTTACAGCAGAAACCAAGTCTTTTTTAGCTCCTGTAATCCACATTGATGCTGCTATATCAGCAAGTCTGCCTATAGCTTGTCAGAAAGTGAGAGGAAAAGTGGGGTGGCCTCACCTACTCCAGGTCTACCCACCACTGGGATATAGGTTCTGGCCAGTTATGTTCCTGGCAAGCAGAAAAAGGTTGTTCATCCCTGATCTAGAGGATTACTTTATGCAAAAGAAGAGTGTCCATTTGAAAGAGTACCTATTATTTTGGATTATTAGTTCATTCTGTCCAAAGAAACATGTCCAGTTTCTTCACCATTTTAACACATGTGATCCAATAGTGAGTGAACGTGATGATTACGAGGATGGCTGCTGTGGTTGGGGAAAGGGGCCTATTTTCTTAAAAAACAATCCTGAAGATAGGATGAGAATTCCCTCAAAAGAGCCACTCTTCCCAGAAACATTAATCTGACTGACTGACTGCTGTTTAAATTCCATTGCCTACCTTGTCTTCACTTAAATCCATATTCTTCAACAGGTTGTTTTAAAAATGTGTTTTCCATTTTAGATGCTAATGTATTTCTGGGAGAACTGGAATTTGACTAATCTTTCATTTAAAGTAGAAATCATTTAATACTCAGGATTTGGGGTAAAATCTCAGGGTGTGTGATATGCTGTGCCCCTTTTCCTCTTAGAATTAAGATACTACAACATACAGATTTGTTGGTGTGTACTGTATAGGTAATCACGCACACACACACACACACACACACACACACACACACACACACAGGCATTTGGGCTGGAAAACATGTGGGCTTAAAGTTATGATGAAGCATGCATCCATACCCAACCCCTCTTGTCTCTGCATGGGCCTGTTCCACTTCCTACCTTCCCATACTCAGGGGGTTCTAAGTGCATTTGGGCCAAAGTGTTTTGAATCCTCCTTGCTCTCAGAAACCATGATAATGCATGGACACAATTGTGGTTCTCTGTGCATGTGAGCTAAATGCTCATTATTACTGGTTTCCTCAATGTCATTCAAAGGTCTTCCCTCATTGCTGCGTCACTGTTTTTTAAGAATTCATCATTGTATGGTCAAAATGAAATATATTCTGTCTGAGAGATTGCCAGCACGCATCTACCCACACACTACACTGAGCATTGTAATCTTAGCCTTGAACTGTGGAATGTAGTCGTACACATGTTATGGCCGAGCACCCATTGTGTGATGTAACTCTGGTGGCTATCTATTGTTCTATCCAGCCAGTGCATTTTTAATTTCTGGATTTGATTAAATGATTAACAGTGCAATCGTGTGCGTGTCACAAGGAAGCCCCATTGAGTTCAGTGAGACTTACCACCACCCCAAGTAATTATAAATATGCTCCAAGCCATAAGCAGTTCTGGTTTGAGAACTTTTCAGAATAAAAGTCTCTCTCTCTCTCTCTCTCTCTCTCTCTCTCTCTCTCTCTCTCTCTCTCTCTCTCTCTTGCATTTGAGGGCTGTATTATTTATTTAGGCACCCTGTAATAAAGATCCCATTGTTTCAGAGCCCTGGCAGAGAAAGCAGAGAGCCAAGCTTTGCCTCGACCACGTAACAATATCGGCCACCCCAGCAGAAGCCACCCTCCTCCTTTATTTTATTTTTTATTTTATTTTTATTTATTTGCTGCTGCACACAATGACAAAAACAGCTAACTGGCATGCCTCTCCCTTTTTAGTGCACGCTCACCTCTGCAGAAGGATGAAATGCATAGTGCTTGCTTTATCTGTTTGTTGACTATGATGTCTTTTTAATGTTGGTTGTTAATTTTAATGCTTGTTGTGTGCCGTCTCGGGACCTGTAGGTGTTCCTCAACTGACTGGTTGCATTAGCACAAGGATTACCTCTACCACAATGGGGCTTTGCCTCCTCCCAATGTGTGGCATACCCTGCCCCCCTCAGATGTGCTCCAGAGGGTTGGGGGAGGACTCAGAAGAGATTTAGGGGTTCATGGAGTTGGGTAGGAAGAGGTCTTGTTGCATGAGCTGTAATTCTTGTGCTAAGAGGTCCCTGACATGATGCCATGCTGAATATAACCCTGTATCTTCCTTATTCACCCTGTTTTTTCATACCGTTAACATAACCCCTATATCAGGAGTAGGCAACCTAAGGCCTGGGGGCCAGATGCGGCCCAATCGCCTTCTCAATCTGGCCCGTGGATGGTCCAGGAATCAGCATGTTTTTACATGAGTAGAATGTGTGCTTTTATTTAAAATGCATCTCTGGGTTATTTGTGGGGCATAGGAATTTGTTCATCCCCCCCAAAAAAAATATAGTTCAGCCCCCACAAGGTCTGAGGGACAGTGGACTGGCCCATGGCTGAAATTCACACTGGTGAAATTCTTTTTAGCTTGCATCTAGAAGAAGTTAGTCACACTTTAGTCCCATTGAAATCAGTAGGTAAACATTTAAATCAACGTGACTTGTCAATGGAAATAAATTAAAGTGTAACTAAATATCCTTTGGATCCAATCCGTTGTTTTTCTCTCTAATTAGAATTTACAGGAAAATGGCACCTGGTCAGAATTCAAATAGGAAGCCCATAATTATGTGAGAATTGGATAAGGCAGAATAGGAACTGAGGTTAGGGAAGATGGGTCAAGCAGAAAACTGAATCTTGCTTAAAAATGCTCAAGACCCAAGTACTCATTAGCCTTGAGTAGAAATGCTCTGACCTGGAGGCTGCTATATAATAATGGATCCCAGCCAGTCAAGAAACCATGCTGGAGGCCACTCAGAGCCTGAATGTCCAGGGTAATGGCCAAGAAAGATGGCTTGAGTTTTATTTTCAATTCTCAGCCAATTTGGAGTATTCTGACTGCTGGATGATAACATTTAAAAAAAAAACTTGTTTCGCTATTATAACAATATACTGTACATTCTCCTCTTCTGCACAAATAAATGCCACTGAATACCTGCATAATCCTTGCATAGTTTCAGAGGTTATTGATAGATATCAGTTGAAACATGCATTCTGAAGACCAATTGATTTTGGACGCAGGACGATTTAACCAATGGAACAGTTTGTTTCATTTGTTTCTGACTGCCAGACTCTGCACAATGTGGAGCATATCAGGCAGAAGCACTTAGGGGGATGTTTGCAGAGTTGGGCGATGTGGAGAAAGCCATCCATCATGCAACTGCTTGAGGACAAAACCAAGGTATAATAACCCTTCCCCACTACAGTGGGACCTCGACTTATGAGCTCCTCAACATCCGACGTTTTAGACTTACGAGCGGAAAAAGTATCCGCGCGCTTACGATTTTTCCGACATCCAAACGGAAAACCCGTTCGCGGCTAGATGCAGTTTCCTCGACTTACGAGTTTTTAGATGCAGTTTCCTTGACTTACGAATTTTTCTGTTTCCAATGCATTCCTATGGGAAACCGCTTTTCCTATGGGAAACTTGACTTACGAAGTTTTCAACCTACGAGTGTGCATTTGGAACGGATTAAATTCGTAAGTCGAGGTCCCACTGTATTTTAAGAGATATTTGGATATCCCAGGTACAAAATTGACACTTGGAGATTTTTTGGGTGTGTATATACGTGTGTGTGTGTGTGTGTGTGTGTGTTCATTCAAAAGTACAGTTTATAACAACAAAAAATACACTTGGAGACTTCTGACCCCCAATGAAAATCAATGAATTTAGCTGATGGCAGTCCTGTACATACCTCCATAGAAGTAGTTCCCATTTAGTTCAATTAGACTTACTCTAAGGAAAGAGGGTATAGGATTGCCGCTCCAGAGAGCAGCTGCCTTTTTGGTTTGGAATGTGCCCTGTCTCCTAAATCACATGTAGGACTGGTTCAGGGACCTTTGCCACTGTAGGTGGGACAGGACTCCCCCCCCCACCGGCATCACCCTCATGATATCAGAGGATTCTGTAGCACAGCTTCAGTTAGCATTAGATACCAGACATGCTAGAAGCTGTGTAATACCGTAGTAGAAGAGGACAGGAATGTGTTTCCTTAAGCTGCTGGTGAGGTCAGGGAAGCTCACTCTAGGTGGTTAGGACCTTAGGTCTAAAATGCTGAATAAAGAATTGGTAAAAGCCAAGATAGGTCTAGGCCTGTTTGTCTAGACAAAGGCTTCTAACACAGCCCTAGGATTCTGCTAATCCAGGTGGCTGTTCCCTACCAGATGGGGAACCTGTGGACCTCCAGATGTTGGACTGTGGTCCCCATCACCGGGAGTTGGCCTGGGCCTAGATGGTTGAACTGGCTCTGACCACCAGGTCCAAACATCTGTTTCCAGCTCATTCATCATTGCTGGGCATTAATATTACTGGTTATCATATTACAACTTTACTTTTATTTCTATCTATTCTCCTTCCCTGTTGCACTGTACAATGTCTGTAAGTTATTGTAGTGACAGACAGCCCCAAAAACCAAAGCAGAAAGACCCAGTTAAAGGTTTTACACTTAGTTAAGGATGGGAACAAGGAAGGCAATGCAACGCAGCCTGCGCTGCAGTCCTGATGAATGTGGCTCACGGCTAAAAACGAACAAATTACCATGCCTTGGTTTCGTTAGCTCTGTCGTTGGGGTGGGTTTTATTAAGAGCAGAGCAGTGGAGTGTATTGCTAGGGGAAATGCGCTGTTTAAGCAGAGACCCAGCTTATAAAAAGGTTGCTTTTCATGAGTTCAGTTTGAAATCAGAGGGAAGGCAAAAGGCTCTGAGTTTACGGTACGGTAGTTTATGTCTGTGAAAATGATGGTGTGTAGACTAAGAAACTGACATATGCACATTTTCCCTTGCTTGGGCCTCTTGGGCAGTAATGATAGAGGATATTTTTCTGCTTCACCACAACTCATTATATTTATACACATTATATTATACAAACACACACATCTGCTGGAAAATTGCTATTCTGCCCAGACCAAGATCATAGTATCCCATTTCTTGTATTGCCAGCTATAGCCAGATTGCAGTCTTTAACGGGACCTCATTTATCCCTTAGCTTCAGGCAGTTCAGATAAAGCCCAGAAAGACAGGTTGTAATCCAAGATCTTGTTTGAGACTTCAAATGCCCTGAGTGATGCTGATCACCAAAGTTTGCCGGAGGGTCCAGAGGGTAATTGTCAGTTAAACCTGTGTTTGCTGCGAGAAAAACAGAGTGTTATGTAGATAAGCCTCATGAACTCTCTGGCATGATGGCTTGACTCTGGGCTTGTCCGCACTGAACTTTACCATGCATCTGAGGCCATCTGAGTCCAAGATTTCTGGGCATCCATGCTTTTGTTGACTAAATTTGGATTTCCTCAGACCTTGAAAAATCCCAAAAGTAAAGCAAAGCCCAAAGTAAATCTGCTGTTGTACAGACGGTGGCTGTTTGCATTCTCGTCAGTCTATCAATGGTTTGCACCTGGGCAGCTGATGGCACAGGCACAGTGAAATATACTCAGAGTCGTGTAGTGATTTCATGCTCTTTATTGTAAACAGTGAATTGAATTCTCCCCCAGAACCTCAGGCTTTATATACATTATTTACACAATAGGTCCCGTGTGATTGGCTGACTCTGCTTCCCTCCTGGAGCCTGATTGGCCTGCAGGAGCAGCACAATCAGTTTTGGATTCTAGAATCCTCCTGACCAAATAGGCTGATTAAATTCCTCCTGGAGCCTGATTGGGCTGCTCCTGTAGGCTAATCCGGTTGTTGCATTATAGGATCCTACCTGCCTATTGTTCTAGGATCCTAGCTCAGTACATAACATACAGTCTTCCTAAGGCTCCGAGGGCCTTCTGACGGTTCCCTCTCTGTGAGAAGTGAGGTTACAGGGAACCAGGCAGAGGGCCTTCTTGGTAGTGGCGCCCGCCCTGTGGAACGCCCTCCCACCAGATGTCAAGGAAATAAACAACTATCTGACTTTTACAAAACATCTGAAGGCAGCCCCTAGGGAAGTGTATGATGTTTTATCGTGTTTTTAATATTCTGTTGGGAGCTGCCCAAAGTTACTTGGGAGGGCTGGCCAGATGGGCAGGGTATAAGTAGAGATGGGAAGGCCTGAAAAAATGGGAAAATTGGGGGGAAACCAGGTTTCCTCCCATTTTCCCCCAAAGCCAACTTCCCCCAGACAAATTCGGGGGGGGGGGAAGTGTGTGGAATATTCAAACTATATCAAACTTTTTTTCAATTTTTCTAGAAAAAAACAGCTTTGGAAAAAATGGGGAACCCCCCCCCCCAATTTTTCAATTCCCCCCCAGGCCTTCCCATCTCTAGGTATAAGTATTAAATTATTATTAGCATTATGGTGAGATGTACTGGATTTCTATTTAACCTTTATTTTTCAAAAGCCAAGCCACGGGCCCCCTACTTTTGAAAATTTAGATAACTCTATGGTAGTTACCTGTGCAAAGCAATTTTTTGAAGAAAATGTGGGGTAGCCCCTAATAAGCAAATGATTTTAGGTATACTAAAAAAAAAAGACCATAACATTTGTGATATTACCACAAATCACCTAGCCTCTGACAGTTGGAAACAGGGGCGTAGCCAGGATGAAAATCAGGGGGGCAAGGGGGGGCAAGGGGGGGCCAAGGGGTGGGGGGAGGGGCCACAGCGGGGCAAGGAAAGCTCCCTTCTCCCTTGACAGCTTTCCCTCCTCCCCCTCCGCGATCGGCAGGGGCGAGGGGGCGCCAGGATCAGCCCGAAATCGGGCTGCTCAGACTCCCTCCTCCCCCTCCGCGATCGGCAGGGGCGAGGGGGAGCCAGGATCAGCCCGATTTTGGGCTGCTCCGACTCCCTCCTCCCCCTCCGCGATCGGCAGGGGCGAGGGGGAGCCAGGATCAGCCCGAAATCGGGCTGCTCTGATCCCCTCCTCCCCCTCTGCAATCGCCGGGGCAGGTGGAGGGAATGCCCCAGAGTGGTTGCCTGGCTTTCCCTCTGCCCGCTCCACAGCCAGCCAGGGAGAAGGGAGACGGCACCGGGCGGGCAGTGGGGCAGGCTGGCCAGCGGCCCTGCTTCTAGGGGGGGCAATTGCCCCCTCCTGCCCCCCTGCCTATACCCATGGTTGGAAAAACTTGTCTCCATTGCTGCACTACAACTGAATAATAATAAAAATAGCAATTGTATCCCTAACCTGCAAGTATTCTATATGCAGAAGGCTTTTTGTATGAGAGAGTATTCAAACATGATATTCCTTATTTCTAATCTGAGGTGGTACATCTTAGCAACACTTTGCAGCACATGGTTCTGCTAAGAGATTTTGCACCTTCAAAACATAGGTGAAGGCTTGGTCAGGGCTTGCTAAAGTATTGGTGAAGACTGAGCAGAAAACAGCTGGAATTTTGTAATGTTGGTAAGAATAGTCATGGTAATTATTATTATTTAGTCCTCCTGTGCCCAAGTTTCATCCCTGGCTCAAATAGATTAATTAGTTAAATACAGTACAGTACTTATTTGGAGTGAGGTTTTATTCTTGCTGCTTACCCAATTGGAACAACCAACTTTTTAATTTATTAGGACTGGATCAAGCCTCGAGTTAGTGGTTATGTTTCCCAGGACGTCTGCATGTGATTGATAGTTTGATTTCATCAGAGATTTAGCACCACCTGTGACTAGGAACCTGGGAATCTGTTGAACATCTAAACCAGGGTTTCCCAAACTTGGGTCTGCAGCTGCTGTTGGACTACAACTCCCACCACCCCTAGCTAGCCGAACCAGTCAGGATTATGAGAATTGTAGTCCCAAAGACACCTGAAGACCCAAGTTTAGGAAACTCTAATCTAAACAACTAGTGAGGAAAGGGAAATAGGAGATGGTGCTTCACCCTTCTCCTACCAACGACTTCCCTATAATGTAGTGTATTGCCATTGTTTAGGAACCCCCACCCCCTTTATTTCTGTAAATTTAAGTTGCCTTAAACTGTTTTTAACATTGGGTTTTAATAATAATAATTTATTATTTGTACCCCACCCATCTGGGCTGGGTTAATTGCCATAACCTGACCTGGGACCAGGGGATGAAGGATGAGTAATAAATTGTAGTAGTAATAATAGCTAGGAGAAAATCGGCTGTGGAGGTGGAATGCAGGGGAGAAGTGCTGGGTGGGAGGAGGGTTAAGTACTCACCATCACTATCACTTTCCTTCCACACGTTATATTCAGGTTTCTGTATGTCCAGTCTGGCCCAGAAGGTGGTGCCTTCCCCACAGACTTTTTTTTTTTTGCTTATAAATCAGGTGAAGCTACAGGTGCCAACCCCTGTAGGCGAATGGAATCTGAAGAATTTAGTTTAATATTTGCCTTAGCCATTTGTACTTTGATAAGCAATGGGTCATTCACAGCTGGGTACAAGACATAACACTGGTAGGCTAGTTGTGATGTTTGCTTTACATTTCACATGCTTATTGATCGCATTCTTTTGAGGACGGCTGGATTTTGAAAAAAAGATTAATGGCGGGAGGTGGTGGTGGTTGTCTCACATTTCTGAGAAGCCATTGGGGAAAGGCCTGCTCAGTACCTAAATGACTGATACGAAAAACATAAATTAACTTCAAATTAGATTCTCTCATCGGCTGCAAGACAATGGACCAAGCAGGCAATCAGTTCAGGGCATGCCCCAACAACATCTTATGACCCTAAAGATGTTTCTAAATGTGCTGCTCTCTTTTTGCTTTTTAGGGTTTTGTTGCCATTTTGTTTGATACCGTATTACATTGTATTATATTGTAGCTTGCCAGTTTCGTTGTTATATTGTATTTGCGTGTTCAGACCTAGAGACCTCCCCACTTAAATAAGCACACATCTGACTCAAATTTTAGTTTTGGTTTTTGGCAGAATTTAGGCCACAACTTTATTGATTACAGAAAAGTGAGTGGTTGCATAGGCTCTGGTTCGACTAGCTCCCTGCACCCTTGCAGGTAGCGCTGACCCAGAGCTCCATCATAGGTCAGCCAAGGGTGAACACCTTAGGTAAGTGAAAAGCCCGGGAACAGACTCTGTTCACCCCCCAGATGCTCCCCTGGACTCGGGCACGGGCACAACCCCCTCTTGGGGGATGACCAAACCAAGTTGAGTCCCTCAATTCCTTTAACAGAATACCCTTCACATAGGGATGGCTACGCGGCAGGCGAAACCCAAGTGGCACCAGCCAATCAGCCAAGTGGGAGAAATTCCTGCCATGCCCATGTCCCAACGACAGATGACACATGACGACATAGCAAGGTCAATCGCAAAATGCCCTAAAAGTAGGGAAAGGTGGACGGGTGTTCCGATGCATGCGCCAAAAGGTCACGTGCATAGGTATATATAGGTCCTTCGATCCGCTTAGACTGCACCCATTGGCCAGATTAAACCCAGCAACAAGGGACCTACCAATCGGGTGTTGTGGCTATCCAATATACCCACCCACAACTAGGAGGTCAGTCTCCAGGTCTTACCGCAACACGTGCCCTCTTTTGAGGATTAAGCAGTATACAAATATATTAAATAGGCAAATAACCCCATAAGGCATCCAGAATAAAAAAAAGGAACAGAGAGTGAGATGCTGGCAGTTGTCTGAGAACCTTAAGGAAAAGGCCCTGGTCAGAACACAGGAAGAGCCCCAGCCAGATCAAGCTAAAGGCCAACCAGTGCCAGAGGCAGCACACCTTTGGAAATGAGTTACTCTCAAATTTCAGTGGCGGCACTGCCTGCAAGCAGAACCCGAAGGCAATAGCACTCTCCCCTCCTGTTGTTTCCAGTAACAGAGATGAAATGCTCAGAGCAGTGGAGTATGCCTCTGAGTACCAGTTTCTCAGCATCTGCACTGTTGCAACTTAGGTCCTGGTTGTGGGCTTCCTGTGGGCCTCTGATTGGCCCTTGTGAGAACAGGATGCTGGACTAGATGCAGGAGGGCTCTTGGGTTCTCCTGAAAGATGGTTGGGTTTAGACTAGGAGGACATAAATGGCAAACCCCACTTAGCCATGATGTTCATGAAGAAAGATGGTGCCAGTCATATAAAGCAGTACAACTATCTCATCCTCGCCTATGTTTTCAGGATTACCGTGGGGAAACAAAACCATGGCCCTTTTAAAGGTGATGGCTGATTTCCTTCTTGCATTCCACCACCCAGCCCCCTGCAATGGCAGCGTGTATTAAAGCACTTGGCTCCACTTGCTATTTCTCTGGCCTCTGATAATCACTTAGTTTAATGTAATCCCCACCCCCCCCACCCCTGGCAGAGAATTGCAATGACAACACAGAGTGCCTTCCCTTCAATATGCTTTGAGTTATCCTATAGTTTGCAATATGAGATTGCCAGGACATTTCTAGAAAGTAGCATTGTGGCTGTTTTTAGCCACAAAATAACAGAAAATAAGTGTCACTTTAGACATGAGCTGGATTTTCAGCAAATGAATGTGTCCCTTTCTTCCAGATGCAAAAGGTGCTTGGGCTGTGTGTTGTTATTGCGTGTTCAGACCTTTAAACCTCCCCCTTAAATAAATTCAGACAAGACTCAAATTTTGGTTTGGTTTTTGGCAGAATTTAGGCCACAACTTTATTGATTACAGGAAGTGAGTGGTTGCATAGGCTCTGGTTCGACTAGCTCCCTGCACCGTTGCAGGTAGCGCTGACCCAGGGCACTATCATAGGTCAGCCTAGGGTGAACACCTGGAATGGCAGAAAGCCGGGGACAGGCTATGTCCACCACCCAGATGTCCCCCTGGACTCAGGCATAGGCACAACCGCCTCACAGGGTTGACCAAACCATTGAGTCCCTGGATTCCTTTAACGGAATACCCTTCACATAGGGACGGTGAGAGCTTTCCCCCATCCCTATCACTTGAACCAGAGCCTATCTGCCACACGAGCACCAGCACTTGCCGACAACCACTCACATCTGTGACGGAGGTCAGCCATAAATCATTCCCAATCACAGACTGATGAACCCCATCGAGCCTGTAAAGGGACGCATCACGGAAGGCAATGCCTAGGTGTGCTTTATATTCTGGGGTTGTGGTGCTCATCTCGCTTTATTGGCTGAGGGAGGCAGCGTACAGCTTCCGGGTCATGTGGTCAGCATGACTAAGCCACTTCTGGCAAACCAGAGCAGCGCACGGAAACGTCGTTTACCTCCCCCCCCCAGAGCAGTACCTATTTATCTACTTGACTTTGACGTGCTTTCGAACTGCTAGGTTGGCAGCAGCAGGGACCAAGCAACGGGAGCTCACCCCATTGCGGGGATTCGAACCGCCGACTGAAATTAATGAACATGACTTAGTTACATCCATTAATTTCAATAGGTCTGCTCTGAGTAAAACTTTGTTGAATACCACCCAAGGATTTGGTTTTTATCCCCAAAGAACTTATTGAAAACCCTTCCCCCTGTCAATGACGCCCTTGGTCCTCTTTGTTCTTTTCTTAGGAGCTGCCTCACTTGTTTGCTATGTCTTGTAAAAACGTAGCTCCACTTTATAAATTAACTTATTGTAATGACTCCCCACCCCCACCTCCGTCTGCGCTGCACTTTGGCTGCTTTCCACATTCCCCTTGGCTCAAAATGATTGATAGCGAAACTGTCCTTGAAGCAGTGCAGGAATGCTAAGCTTTTTTTGTTCAAAGCATGGTCTCCTCCAGTGAAATACCTTCTTTTGGTCTCTCTGTTCCATTAAAAATCATATCCTTATGGAGGAATGAATTTAACAGGTTTTCCAACCACTGGGTGTTATCCTCTGGGAATGCATCTCAAACAACCTCCAATTAATGGGGTTGATTTGGCATCAATTGGGCCACAGATCTGGCAAAGGGATGACCAGAGTGACCTTGCATGTCAGAATCAGAATCCCCATGAAATTCCTATGAAGTAAGGAGTGATGGGTGGATGTGTCCCTCATAGTTTTTCTCCTCTCCAAATCGTATACTCGTAGAATTGGAAAGGACCCTCAAGCACCATCTAGTCCAACTCCTTGCAATGCAAGAATCGCAACTAAAGAATCCTTGATAGATGGCCATCCAACGTCTCCAACAAAGGAGGTTTGAAAACTTCGACTGAAGGCCTCAGTCTGGTGGCATATGAAACATCAATTTAGGGTGCACAGTTCTGTGACCACTGAGGTATGTTACATGCCGCTGAAGAGCATCTGATGCCTTGCTTTGAGGTCCACGTGTGCCTTCTTATTGTGATGAGGTGCTTACAGAGGGTTCTGATTATTTATGGCAGAAGGGATATCAAGTTGTTCATAGCAGAAGGCACTGTAGCTGTCAAATGCTGCCTATTCCAGCCCTATAAAAGCGGACTAGTTTTTAAAACCTTTGGCAAATTTACACTCCGGTAGCTGCCATGGCATATTTCTAATAGTGGAACATCTCTGGGCTGCTGCTTGCCTTTTCCATTACTGTTTGAATAGTTGCACTTGGTTTGGTGTGTTTTGCAGGGCCAAAAGTATTTGCCTGTCATTATGATGTATAGTGCACATCCAGCAAAGCAGTTTATCATCAATATGGATGATGTCTCTGGTATTTCATTCTGGTGTTCCTTCCTTCCATAATCTGGAGGAAAAGCTTCCAGGCCGTATTTTAAATAATGATGATTATGATAGAGAACATTAAGTGGCTGAATCAATGTGGCCTTTCATCCCAGCAGCTAACCAAGCACAAATCTATAACTACTTAGGTTTTTGATGAGGCACTGGAGACAATTAGAGAATGATTTTCTCTTGTACTATAAACTGGGTGTTGGATTGATGTCTGTAATTGCATTAGAAATTATTTAGACAGCATGCATTTATGAGCCTGGCACCCTGGGCCCCCAAAAAGTTGCAGGAAAATAAGTTTCATTGCCACCCAAACTGCTGCATAATCCTTTAAAACATTAATATCTGGCTGCCCTGTTGTTTGCCATGGAAAAAAGAACATTCCAGTCTTGCAGTGTGCAACCAGTATATTTTATATTGGCATATAAATATGTGCTTTATACTTTCATTGTTTATAAAACATTACATAGGTGATATCTAACAACAGGAAGATTAAACAGAATCTTCTTGTTGTTGTTTAGTCGTTTAGTCTTGTCCGACTCTTCGTGACCCCATGGACCATAGCACGCCAGGCACTCCTGTCTTGCACTGCCTCCCGCAGTTTGGTCAAACTCATTTTTGTAGCTTCAAGAACACTGTCCAACCATCTCGTCCTCTGTCGTCCCGTTCTCCTTGTGCCCTCAATCTTTCCCAACATCAGGGTCTTTTCCAGGGAGTCTTCTCTTCTCATGAGGTGGCCAAAGTATTGGAGCCTCAGCTTCACGATCTGTCCTTCCATTGATCCCTTCATGGATCAATGCCTTGTCGTGGCGAAGGGGCTTGAATAACTCAGAGAAGCTATGAGCTATGCCATGCAGGGCCACCCAAGATGGACAGGTCATAGTGGAGAGTTTTGACTAAACGTGATCCACCTGGAGAAGGAACTGGCAAGCCACTCCAGTACCCCTGCCAAGAAAACTCCATGGACAAAGACAACAGACAGAATCTACCCAGTTTAAATTATCATTGCTAGTGATGTTGAGCTTCTGTAGTAACTCTACTGCACCTTTTATGGGCATGCCCCAAATTACTAAAACTCTACATTCATTGAAATACTGTAGGTCATGATTTAGTGGGAAATTGTTTGGTGCCCAGGGAAATTTTTGAGGTAACAGGGAAGTTCTTGAGATAACAGCTCACTTGTTAATTGCAGATTGGATGGCTATCTGTTTAGATCATAGCTGCCAAGTTATCCCTTTTTTAAAGGGATTTTTCATTATGCTGAATAGGCTTCCTCGCGAGAAAAGGGAAAACTTGGCAGCTATGGTTTAGATTCAGACAACAAAACCCTCTATTCTTTGGGTGCATGGATAGCAAGGGTGAAAAAAACCTTGATGGCAGGCAGCCAAGATGCCTTTACCAGATTAAACAGATATCCAAACACCCGCTCTAGAAGATATCCTTAGAACATGCCAGCACAAACATACAATTATCCTCCTTTGAGATAATGTGTTATGTTTCAGCAGGCTGGCTAAGCAATGTTGACCATGAGACCATAAATATAACTTGAAAGCGGTTTAATAAAAGTTTTGAGGACTGGATTCCACTGTTCCAGGAATTTTGGCCAGAATCAAACCAGTTGCTTTAAATGCACTGATAACCTAGGGGTTTCATTCATTCATTTATTCCCTTTAACTGGCAGTTTCCAACAGTTTCAGAAGATGTTTGCTACCGGTATGTGGCATATGGATGTGGTGGTGATGGAACACCTCTCCAAAGTTCCTTTTGGCACACAAAACTAGCTGCTGTGTTCTTTGGGTCCAGGCGCTTGTTTACAGACCAGATAATTTCCTGCTGTGGAACTGAAAGCATTTTGTTGTGTACCATCAAGGACCTCTCCAGTTATCTGCTGACATCAGCAACAAAGCTACTTTTGATAATGTATTTTGTCATGGCCATTACCATTATTTTGTTAGTCCAATATCTGAAGGCAGTCACTTTATTTCTTTGGGCTAATGTACTGTAATTTAAAAATGTTGTGGTTTTTTTGGACACTCACCAGCTTGCTAAAACCATGGACATAAAATGCCAGGAAGTTGTATTGTTCTCCCATCTTGCCAATGCTGACAGAATCCTGCTTCGTGGGACAGGGGGAAATCAGACTTCAGACAGTCTAGGACTGGATCCAGACACATCAAAGAAGTGGTTTAGTTAAATGAGCTGTAAACTTCACACGGGGAAGTTCCGTTGGTGAAAAGCAGGACTCCACAGCGCCATCTGGTGTTATAGTGTTATAACACATATAAAGCGCTTTATCTTTACAAATGTAGCTGAGTCCTAGGAAAGGCTTTTGAAATGTCAAAATGTCATAATGGAAATTTGTAGCATCTGTTTTCGTCTAAACATGATTGCTCTAGCAGGACCTTTTGATATTAGTTTTTTTACATATATTTTGAGCTATTTATAGAATTCTAGAGAAACAAAGGATAACACTACTTTTTAGGTTTGTCAAGACATTTGTATTAATATGTGCCCACATTTCACAGATAAATTTGAAAGGATCACACAGACTTAAAATGCAGGCTTTGGCCAAAATAGGAGGGACACTGCATTTCTACCAGTAAATTCTGGGCACAGCCAAGGACTTCTAAGTTTTATTTCAGTTGAACAAGTGAGCATGTGTTTCACCAATTCTCACTGAAATCATTCTGATTTTAACATGTTAAATTTTGACTGAATGGTGCCCTCCTTTTGAAAACTTTGGCCCCTCTTATTTATTTTTACAACTAACTGAAGAAATTGGGCCAGTTCAGTAAAACAATCTTGGCATAATGTATTTATGAAACAAAAAATGAGCATTGTGTCTGGACACTCACCCCTTCTCTCCTTCCATTTTGTGCTGGTTTAGGTGCTTTTCTAATGATTTGTGCCCTGTTATTCAGAAACCAGGAAATTGTGCCTTAGTCTCTGCCTACTAACCAGGATATGAAACCAGAATTGGATCAGATTCTGTGTTTGTTCTTAGTTTAATAAACCATGGTTTATTGAGCCAAGATCATTACGGTACTTCTGAACTGGCCCACTATTTGAAGTTTGAAAAGTGAACCTTTGGACCTTTATGAAAAAAATGCAGCAATCCTTGCCAGGTCTTCAAAAGTTTTGCTTTTTATATAAATCCTTGTCTCGGTGTGATAATGTAGCTAAATATTAACACAGCACCACTTTGTTTGATAGATGTGATCTTCAACTCAGATGCACTGCAAATAGTTTTCCCAAAGCTTTGCACAATTATAAAAATGGCATGTTTTGCAAGAATCAAGATGCCACCAAATCTTATGTTTATATATAAAAAAAATGTAAATTACATCGTTCAAATTATAAGCACCCAAGAAGCATAGTGTTCACTATTCTCATGCCTGAAGGATACTGGCACACACTCAGTGAAGGATAATACTTATAATATATCCAAACAGAATGAGGGAAGCTGTCTTGTTTGTAGTGTTATATAATCTGAGACACCTTTTTTTTTGGCTAAAGAACGGGACAAGTTATTTATGAAAAGCAAGTGTTCACTGCAATGACAAATTAGGGTCGCTAATTAGCAAGTGAATCCGTATTCAAGCCTGAGAAAGTCCAGATGTGGAATCAGTTGGGGCAGAAGCAGCTAACATAAGAGTACAGAAGATTCCTAGTGACTCACAGTTGAACTCAGGGTCAAACTCCAAAATGAAAAAAACCATGGCTGGGATGGTGAGGAAGCAGACAGTGATGGAGGAAGAATTGGGAGCTCATGGACAGAGGCAGAATCAAGAGTCTACGAAAGCAACATAGCATTTTTTAGTTTTTGGGGCCCGAGAAGGGTTTCTGTAAGAAACTGTAAGTGTACAGAAACAGCATTGGAAGTCAATGTGAATGTTACATGGTGAGGAAAAGGACAAGTGAAACCTGTTTCACCTTTTATGTGATTCCTGCTTCTATTAGATATTTGAATTGGCTCTTATGATCAACCAATCAAATGCTTATGGGTGGGGCTACTGGGGGTGGCCCGTGAATCTAATTGGGCTATGTAGTAGTAAGACGGCAGTGAGCAACATTGATGTGTTTCAATTACCTCTTTTCTATCCTAGGATCATCTCTCCGTTCATGAAGTGCGATGATGACATGTGAAAATATCTGCAAAAAAATATGCTTACTCATGGCCATAAAATTAAAGACCTCTTAGTATTATGTCGGTTTCTTACTCGGAGGAACAGACTGATTAGTGAAAGAGAATATGTCTTTTGCTGAGAGTGAAATATCAAGATGGAACCTCAGGCACGTCAAAAGAATAGCTGACCTCTTGGAGCCAGTGGCCTCGCCTAGCAATGCTAACAGGTTTTCACTGGATAAATCCGCCAGTGGCATAGACCAGTGCTTACACATTCCTGGAAAAGCAGACTCTGCATATAGTTCTTTCTCAGGTGGCTCAAATATCCCAGAGTGTCCTGTCCCATTTTGCTATAATGAGCATGATTCTCTGCCTCTAGAGCAGCTATCATATATGGACTCAGGATATGTTAGAGGCATTTATAATCCCAGTGCAATAAATCCAGCATTTAGACAGATGTATGAGGACAAGACAGTGGGAAAGAGCAGCCACTATATATTGGAAAATTCTGGCCTCGGCAAGCCATGTGGAAGCACATCTGCCCATGGGATGCCATACCAACCATCACCACCATTGGCTAAATTTCCATCACCTCGCCCACCATCCCCACCAACTCGAGTTGATAGCTATAAAACGAACAGAAATGTAGATCCAACTCATTCCGGAATTTGCTTCGACCCCAGTATGCAAGCAGATGTGTGCATTCAAGATACCGACTCTCCAGCAAACTATCACAATGATTACTGGCTCTCTAGATGGGAGGATGAAAGTCCAGTCACAGAAGAGGGTGACAGTCTGTATCCTGTCAGTCAACATATCACCAGGAATACCAGCTCCACCACACCTTTCATTTTTCAAGAAAATTTAAGATCTGGTTGTCTGGTCAAGACCCAGAATATTTTGTGTGCTCAAAATTCAGCCTGCTCTTATGCCTTTCCTGAGCCAATGGAGTCTAAGTCCCCTCCGTCACTACATACCAGCCACAATGCTGTTAATGATACACAAGAGAACAAACAGTATTTTAATGCCTGCAGTGTACACAAACCAGCCTTCGCAGCAGATCTGCCAAGCTGCGTGGCAGTATCCAGCACAAAGAAGGGGCAGCTTCATGGTGTTCTGCATCCATTCAGAGTTGCCGATCGCTCAGGATTGGGCCAAGATGAATACGAAAGCCGTTCGAACTTAAAATACACTGACAGCTCTCTTTCCAACAAGGCTGTGCTAGGGATGATTGAAAGCTATGAAGGCAACAAGAAACGTTTTTTCAGCTCTGAGGAAGGAAGCAGAGATGTCTGGCAACCACTTCTAAATCAGCAGTCTAGAATGCAGAAGCCACTGGCTCATGGCGTGGACCTCACAGAAACACCTCACTGGGAAGTCCAGGAGACGGTCAGTGCATTATCGTCTTATAGTCACGATGCTGAGACCTCTGCATCCCAACCACTGAATGGGTTTAGAAAAGCAAAGAAAAATGATATGAATAGCAGCCCTGACCTTCTGGTGAACCCCAGGCAAGAGGAAATGCTCAAGCCTGTTTGTTTTCCAAAGCATCATTTTTCTAAGAAAACTGAAAGTCAGCCCCTGGATGACTCTGCCAGTATAAAGATAAACAGAAAGACAACTCCTCTGCTTTACTATCTTTCTGGTGGGAAAAATCCCAGTTTTATGAGTCATGAAAACTGGACTCAAGAAGGAGGAGGAGGAGGAGGAGGAGGAGGAGATGATGTTGCTTTAAGATCTCCAAGGAACAATCTCCCAGTCTCTGCAGAGCCGATAGAGATACCATGGGACACCAAGCCATGTATGGATAATTCTGGCAGCAACCATGAAGGGCAAATTCTAGGGAGCCCTGCATCATCAGTGGATGAGAAGTTCAAGAATGACTATCGGGAAAAACTTAAAGTTGCTCAAAGAAAGGTCCTGAGAGAAACCTCTTTCAAGAGAAAGGATTTACAAATGAGCTTGCCTGTTCGGCTGAAGCAGACACCGTCTTCAAGGCCATCCATTCAGCACCTGAGGTCTTTGTCATTATCTAGTACAAGCGAGGACTCCAAGTTGATTCCTGCCTCCAAGCCACTGGCAAGCATCAGCAACGAGGAAGAATCAAAGAGGCCACAGGCAGCCCGAATTGGGGGGAGGAAAAGGGCTACCAAAGAACAGAAGAAAATCTCTTATTCTGAACCCGAGAAACTCAACCAGCTGGATGATCAGAGAGATCAAAGCATTTCGTGGAGAAAGCAAAATGCAAGGTCCCGGTCCGATGAGATCAATGAGCGAGACACTAAGATCATTAGAGGTAAAGCTCTGGAAAACCAGGGAAGGTCTCTTTCTAAGGCAGAACTGAAACAAATACAGCACAATGCACTTCTTGACTACATGGAACGGAAGATTGGGCAACGGCCTGCCATCGTGCAGAGCAGCGCACAGCAAAAGCCCCCTTTGCAACCGAGGACTTCAAATTCAAATAAGTTTGTGGAAGACAGCACTTCCCATTCCAGTGCCAGCAGAAAGCTGAGGAATATGGATGGTTTCTGCCAGTTTCCTGTCCCAGGGAAGATTAAGGAGCCACTCTCTTTCCCTCCTAGTTTAACATCTACAACCGCTGCCACCATGACCGACAGACACAGCACCAATTCTCCAGTGTTTGAAACGGCTAATGAAGGAAGTTGTGCCAGCAAGTGTGACTCGGCTAAAAGTCTTCTTCACTCAGGTTCTGTCTGCAGCAGAAGCCGAGGGAGATCAAAATCAACTCCTCCTCCTGTGCAGGTAAACCAAGTAGCTATTTAGGTCACATCCACACATTTGCACCACTCTAATAGTCACAGCTTCCCCATAGAGATGCAACTCCCAGCATCCATAGTAAATTACAGTTCCCAGGTTTGCGAAGTTGATGTGCTTTAAATGTTCTTTTAAGTGTGTGGTGTGGATGTGACCTAAGATATAACTTGCCACTTGCAATTATATTAGTGATAAGTTGTTATTATCAATGAGCTAAATGTAGACCAGGGGTAAGCATTTTTTTTCAGCAGGGGGCCAGTCCACTGTCCCTCAGACCTTGTGGGGGGCTGGACTATATTATTTTTTGGGGGGGATGAACAAATTCCTATGCCCCACAAATAACCCAGAGATGCATTTTAAATAAAAGCACACATTCTACTCGATTCCCAGACCGTCCACGGGCCAGATTGAGAAGGCGATTGGGCCTGATCTGGCCCCCGGGCCTTAGTTTGCCTACCCATGATGTAGACCAGGCATCCCCAAACTGCGGCCCTCCAGATGTTTTGGCCTACAACTCCCATGATCCATAGCTAACAGGACCAGTGGTCAGGGATGATGGGAATTGTAGTCCAAAACATCTGGAGGGCCAAAGTTTGGGGATGCCTAATGTAGACCATAAAGGAGTATCTTGCTGTGCACCATCAGGATGCATTTTGCCTGGGTAGAAGTCTCCCTGTTGATTGTACTTTAAAAATAACACTGGAGTTTGGAAAGCACATTGAAGAAAATAATAAGAAAGCATGCCTTTATTATGCATGATGCATTCTAATAAATGTTAAAGAGAACTAGCATGGAATGTTAGTTCAGCCTTCCTCAATTTAGGGCCCTTGAGTTGTTTTGCCCTATAATTCTCACCATCCACAACTATTGGCAATCCTGGCTGTGGCTCATGGGAGTTGAAGTCCAACAACATCTAGAGGGCAGGTTGGGAAAATCTGCTCTAATTCAGTAATCTGAACAGTTCCCATTCTCGGTAGCCCTCTTCTTAAATTATTTTCATTCTGATTTAAGAAGGGGGCTACCAAGAGTTGGAATTGTTCAGATTATGGAATTAAAAAAGGTAAAGGTAAAGGTTCCCGACTGTTAGGTCCAGTCCCGGACGACTCTGGGGTTGTGCACTCATCTCGCTCTATAGGCCGAGGGAGCTGGCATTTGTCCACAGACAGCGTCCGGGTCATGTGGCCAGCATGACTAAGCCACTTCTGGCGAACCAGAGCAGCACACAGAAACACCGTTTACCTTCCTGCCGGAGCCGTGCCTATTTATCTACTTGCACTATGATGTGCTTTCGAACTGCTAGGTTGGCAGGAGTAGGGACCGAGAAACAGGAGCTCATCCTGTCGCGGGGATTCGAACTGCTGACCTTCTGATCGGCAAGCCCTAGGCTTTGTGGTTTAGACCACAGCGCGACCCGTGTCCCATTATGGAATTAGAGCAAACCAAATATGAAACCGGTGATTTCACATCCCTTACTTTATCTGTCATTGAGACCACTGAGGCTTAATTTTGTCTGTTCATGCCCAGTGTTACTTGAATTGTAGCAATCTCTCCCCCTCTCAAAATTTAATGCCATAAAGCGGAGCTACAGTATATATGGAATTGTGCATTACTGAAATAAAGTGATCTTTGCAGGACTTAGGAATGTGAGACTAAAAACTCCTGCTACACTTTCTTCTCATATCAGTAGCTCTTCTGTTCCATATTTTCTAATACGGAAGAATTGGATAAAATTATATAATAAACTTCTGGTCTCCTAACTTCTTTTTAGTTCTGACTTTTCCAGTCTGAATGAGCCAGCACAATTATGAACTCACCATAATTTCGTTCTTTCAAACTGCTTGGAGAGCTGCTTCATGAAAGTCCAATTGCCTATGTAAAATTCACTTGTAATGTGCAAATCTTGAGAGTAGTACAATTCCCTATATGGAAGTGAATTCTGATTAGGAACTTTTGTCTTTTGCGAAGAGGTGCTCAGATACTATGCAAGGTATACTGGCATAGATGGTGAATCTTGATGGATTTCCATTCCTCAGAGAAACCACATAGGTTCTGGAGTTTGCCATTCCAGAAGAGGCTCTGATGTGTGAACTGCCCTAGCCTCACTGTCTTACACTTTCCTGTTTAATACTCCCCTGGTTCACAACATCAGCTGTTGGCTTTTTTATTTCTGTCATGCTCCATAAACCTTTTCCAGCTTCAGGGGAGAAATATGCACTTCTCAGTGCCAACATTTGGAGGACAATGTCTGTCAACAGTGCTGGAAAAACAGGATAAGGAAGGCAAACAGAGGCAAAGGGGAAAGAAAAAAATAGAGAAAGAGCCGTAGTACTACCTACATATGTAATAAGAAACTGTTCATAATCTCCTTGGTTTCAGGAGAGAGAGAAAAGACTCCTGCTAAGGGTATGTTATGTACTGAGCTGAATCCTAGAACAATAGGATTCAGAATCAGCGGGAGCTACCCAATCCAACTCCAGGTGGAAGTGAATCCGCAACCTGATTGGCCTGCTGGAGCAGCCAATCAGGCGGCTGGCAGAAGTGAATCTGCTACCTGATTGGCCTATAGGAGCAGCCAATCAGGCTGCAGGCAGAAGTCAATCCACAATATAATTGGCCCACAGGTGTAGCCCTGAAGTAGCCAATCACGCAAGGCCCATTGTGTAAATAATGTATATAAGCAGATGGTTTTGGGAAAAGAGCCATTCGTCTTCTCTTCTCCTCCTTGATGACTATGAGCTGAATAAAGAGCATGAAATTCACTCTCGACTCCGAGTATATATTTCACTGGCGACGAAGGTGGGATCCTGCTGAGCTGACCGCCACCACGCACTGCACCGCAGCACCGCCACCTGCTGCACCGCTGCATCGCACCGTGCATCCAGGCTTCAGCTCCAGGACCCAAGGAACCCAGAATGGCAACCGACAGCAGCTTCTCGCCATTCAAACCAGCATCAGGAGACTGGGAAGGGTACGCCGCCCGTTTCAACTTCCTCCTGCAAGCGAAAGAAGTCACCAACGATGCCATGAAGAGGGCGACATTCTTCAGCGTCTGTGGAGAGGAGACGTTTGAAATCGCCCGGGCTCTCCTTGCACCTAGAGATGTCGCTACCGTCTCTTACAAAACAATAATGGAACGGCTGAAGGAGCACTTCTCACCACAGCCCTCGGTGGTAGCTTGCCGAAATGCCTTCTACGCAAAGCGGCAAGCCCCGGGGGAAACCATAACTGGGTTTGTGACCTCCCTCCGCCAAGCCGCCCGGTTATGCAACTTCTCAGAATTGGAGAACATGCTTCGTGACCGCCTCGTCGGTGGCCTGAGGGACGAGATGTTGCAACGACGCCTCTACGCCAAAAAAGACCTCACGTTCCAGATTGCTCTGGAGGAAGCCCTGGCAACCGAAGCCGCCGAGAGGTCAACGCAAGAGGCACGACCGGCCCCGCCATCCCAACCGAGGGTCTACCACGAAGACCTCACCGACGAATCCGAATCTGACAGGGAGGAAGTACACCGAGTACAGCGGCGCACTCAAGCAGCACACACACCACAGCAGCCTCGACGAGAAGGAGGGAACTGTGCAAGCTGCGGGGAGAACCACGAGAGGAGGACCTGTCGTTTCCGCAACGCAGAGTGCAGGCAGTGCAGAAAATTGGGACACATCGCCCGGGTGTGTCGGGCTCGACTCACCCGTCGACAAGCATCAGATGACCGACCCAGGAGCCCCAGGTCACACGGCACCATGCACCAAGGCAACTCAACGGAGATCACGGACTACCAGGTATTCCAGTTGCCCCATCCCAGCACAGAGAAAATTTATATAGAGGTACAGATAGAGGGAGCCCCATGCCGCATGGAGCTGGACACGGGTTCAACTCTATCCATAATCTCGGCCCGAACATTAAGGGAACTGTGCCCTAATGGGGGTCCCAAACTAAGGCCGGCCCCATTCACCCTCCGGGACTTCCAGAAACGTAAGGTCCCTACTATGGGGGTGGGGACCTTCAGGGTGCAATATCGAGGGCGAAAGCAACAATTGGACTTGCTGGTAGTTAAGGGCCCCTACGTTAGCTTACTGGGACTGGCATGGTTTGGACCTCTGGGGCTAGCCGTTACCGGGGTGAACCGCACTAGCTTACAAGTGGACGTGGACGCCATATGCAAAGAGTTTCCAGGGGTTTTCGATGGGGCATTGGGACGATATACAGGACCCCCCATTGCCCTACAGCTAGACCCCGCTGTACGACCCATCAGGCACAAGGCCCGCCGGGTCCCGTTCGCCCTGAAACCCCGCATAGACGAGGAATTGGACCGGCTCGTGGAGCAAGGAGTGCTGGAGCCGGTGCCCAACGCCCCCTGGGAAACTCCAATTGTCACACCCGTCAAGCCTAACGGTTCGGTCCGCATCTGTGCAGACTACAAATGCACCATAAACAAGGCTCTCACGGCCCATGCATACCCTGTGCCAGTGGTCAGCCATGTCCTCGCCACCCTGGCTGGGTCAAAAATCTTTGGCAAACTGGACTTGGCCCAAGCGTATCAACAGTTGCCTGTGGACGAAGCCACAGCAGAGGCTCAGACGATTGTGACGCACAGAGGGGCATTCAGAGTAAAGCGGCTGCAATTTGGCGTTAGCGTGGCACCAGGCATATTCCAGAATCTAATGGACTCTCTCCTTAAAGGGATTCCTGGTGTCACCCCCTTCTTCGATGATGTACTGATCGCCGGGCCCACACCAGAGGAATTTGAGGACCGCCTCCGCTCCGTCCTGCACCGTTTCCAGACGGCGGGCCTCAAGGTGAAGCGGGAAAAGTGTTTACTGGGAGTGCCGCAGGTGGACTTTCTGGGATTTAAGGTGGACGCAGAAGGGGTCCATCCAACCGGTGACAAGGTACGGGCCATTTGTGAGGCCCCAGCGCCCAAGAGCAAGTCCGAACTTCAGTCATTCTTGGGACTATTGAACTTTTACCATGCCTTCCTTCCCCATAAGGCAGCGGTAGCGGAGCCCCTACACAGACTCCTAGATAAAAGGGCCCCTTGGGTGTGGGGCCAGCGACAAAGGGCCGCATTCCAGGCAGTCAAGGACTTGCTCGTCTTGAACTCGGTCTTAGCACACTTCGACGAGAGGCTGCCAGTGGTGCTGGCATGCGACGCCTCTCCCTATGGCATCGGCGCTGTCCTGGGACACCAACTCCCGGATGGAAGAGAGGTGCCGGTGGCATACTTCTCCCAGACGCTTGCTGCAGCCGAACGAAACTACTCACAGATTGACAAGGAGGGTCTGGCAATCGTGAAGGGCGTAAAAAAATTCCATGATTTCTTGTACGGGCGGCCCTTTACCATAGTGACTGACCACAAGCCGTTGCTTGGCCTGTTTGCCCCTGAGAAGCAGACCCCCCAAGTGTTGTCTCCACGTGTCCTCAGGTGGTCAATTTTCCTTGCCGGCTACCAGTATGCACTAATCCACCGCCCTGGGAAGGCGATGGGCCACGCAGACGCCCTCAGCAGGCTACCACTACCAGAAACAGGCCCCGACCCAGCGCCTGCGCAAGAGGTTATGACCCTGGAGCTGCTTCCCGACCGACCCATTCAGGCACAAGAAGTTGCGCACCATTCCACAAAAGATAGGGTCATCTCCCGGGTCCTGGACTGGGTGTGGCGAGGATGGCCCAGCAGCAGCCCCGGGCCAGAATTCGCTGGCTACACAAACCGCAAACATGAACTGTCGGCCCACAAGGGGTGCCTGTTATGGGGAAGCAGGGTTGTTGTTCCCCAGCCCCTCCGCAAAAGGGTCCTCACAGCCCTACACGAGACACACCCAGGGGTAGTGAGGATGAAGGCCCTTGCCAGGAGTTATGTGTGGTGGCCGGGGATTGACAGAGAGATAGAGGCCTGGGTCCAACACTGCCAGACCTGCCAAGAATCCCGCCCGGATCCCCCAAGGGCCCCAGTCCAGCCCTGGGAGTCCGCCCGACATCCATGGTCACGCTTGCACGTGGACTTCGCTGGCCCCTTCCAGGGAAAAACATTCTTCATAGTGGTGGATTCCTACACCAAATGGCTGGAGGTCGCACTGGTACCATCCACTTCTACGGCGGCAGCCATCCGGGTACTACGTAAGCTGTTTGCGACCCACGGGCTCCCTGACACCCTCGTCTCGGACAATGGAACCGCATTCACGTCAGAGGAGTTCCAGACCTTCACAGCGCAGAACGCCATCCGCCACATCCGCTCAGCACCATTCCACCCTGCCACCAATGGCCAAGCGGAGCGCATGGTGCGGACCACCAAGGACAGCCTCCGCCGCATGACACAAGGGGACTGGGAATACCGCCTTGCCGCATTTCTTCTAGCACAGCACAGCACCCCAAGCACAACGACGGGCCGGAGCCCAGCTGAATTACTAATGGGCCGGCGCCTTGCAACTAGACTGGACCGACTTCACCCCGACAGAGCTCAGGATGAGGTAGTGGTGGGGAAAGGCAGGAACCCCCGGACATTTGTGGCCCAGGACCCAGTGTATGCAAAGAATTTTGGGGCAGGCCCAGCATGGGTACCCGCCACAGTCACCAAGGTGACCGGTCCCGTGTCGTACGAGGTACTAACGGAAGGGGGGCAATGTTGGCGCCGCCACTGCGACCAGCTACGGCGACGATTCCCAGGAGGAACCCGGGAGGAGAGCGGGACAGAGGGGTCCCAAGGGGACAGCAGGGCAGTGAGGCCTGTAGAGCGAGAGGGGTGGGCAGGGGAAGCAGAAGCAGTAGGCACAGAGGGGCGCCCCGAGGCTGGAAGGACACCGGAACCAGAGCTACAACCTAGTGGTTCAGTGGCGCCAGACCAGACAGCCCCGGCACAGCCAGCAGCCTCGGAACACGAGCCAGAACCAGAACCCCTGACCAAGGAACACCCCAGGCCACAACGCACACGGAGGCGGCCAGCAGACCTTGGGGACTACGAATGCAACTTCCCGGGCAGGACTGGAACTTAGAGGGGAGGGGTGTTATGTACTGAGCTGAATCCTAGAACAATAGGATTCAGAATCAGCGGGAGCTACCCAATCCAACTCCAGGTGGAAGTGAATCCGCAACCTGATTGGCCTGCTGGAGCAGCCAATCAGGCGGCTGGCAGAAGTGAATCTGCTACCTGATTGGCCTATAGGAGCAGCCAATCAGGCTGCAGGCAGAAGTCAATCCACAATATAATTGGCCCACAGGTGTAGCCCTGAAGTAGCCAATCACGCAAGGCCCATTGTGTAAATAATGTATATAAGCAGATGGTTTTGGGAAAAGAGCCATTCGTCTTCTCTTCTCCTCCTTGATGACTATGAGCTGAATAAAGAGCATGAAATTCACTCTCGACTCCGAGTATATATTTCAGGGTAGCTAGTCACTTTTTGTTTTAAGGATCAGGAAGCAGCAGGCAAATTCTATTATTGGGCAAGATGGACCTTTGGTCTGTTTCAGGATGAGGATAGTGCAGCTTAATATTTTCCTAGTATATGCCATTCGACAAATGAGGTTCCGGAGATAAGCATGGCAGAGTACTCTGGCACTATGCCTTAGAGAACTCTTAAGAGGCGGCTAAAGACCTTATGTATCTCAAGATGTTGCTGCATTCTAATTTCCATCATTCCTGACCATGGGCCATGGTGATTGCTGGGGAGCTGCAGTTTCCCCATCTATGTGTATTACTACTTCGGAACCAAGGAAAGTTTAGGTTCTGTCTTCTAATGTTTCTTCTTCTGGAACTGAGGGACCTTCAGTCCCGTCCCACCTCAACTACATATGACCTTTTTTATTTAGGGCTGAGAAATCTCTCTCTAGTGAGTTAGCATGCAAATGAAAAGTAGAGAGCTACAAAGTCATATGGAGGGGTCTCCTCATCATAAAACATGGTTGTTTTTCCATTCCCAGGTTTTCTATAGCTCCACAGCCTGCCCTGCGTTGTCGGCTCAAGAGCATGAATACTATCCCACGCACCCCAAGTAAGTGTGCAAATATTCACAGGACCAGCTCTTACGATTAGATTTTCACTGTGTTATGTCTTGATGAGAATAGGCTTTTCCCATGGGTGCGTTCATGTGGAGAACCTAAGACAGGCATGCCCCATTTCAGAAGTTTGGCCATTGCATCTCAGAAGGAATTTCCATTTGCTTCTGGTTCCATTTCCATTGGACCCTAATGTTTTAGCTACTGTGATGGTCATGGAAATTGTTTCTGGGAGGCAATCGCTGTATGGGGTGAGTCATACATTAGGTTTGTAGTGTAAGTGCATCACTGGAAATGTGTCTCATGGTAAGACCAACACAGTTACATGTCTGAACCAGCTCTTAGTTCCACCCAAATGTATAAGTTTTTTCAGATACATCTGAGCAATTCTACCTGCCAGGCTACTGTGATATAACACTGTGCAACTTTCCTATTGACCAAGCTATGCACGAAATCTCCTGGGTACAGTCACTTGCCCCACCATCATTTTGAGACTGTGCATGAGGACTGGGTGAATGTATGTTCAGGCTTTCTTGTGAATGTGCACGGTTGCTGGCATAATGGAATTGCATTCTCCATTCAGTTCCCATTCATTCCAGCACATATATTTTGTTGATCGGTCGCTTTGAAAACAAACAAGTGAATAACAAAACATCTATATAACTGAAAGGGTTGAATGGTTCTGCCTTCTATGTAGCACTATTGGGATTGCAAATGAATGCAGTGGTTGCAGATAATGGTTTTAAAGAGTACTCAAGATGGAATCAAGAATGAGTGCAGCAAATTCAAGAGTTGGAGAGTGTGGTTGTTTGGTGTTATTTGAGATCATAGCTCCACCATCTGATCTCCTGTTGAAACAGCATTTGACTTGCAAGGGGGAGACATGCCTAAGGAGAAGAAAATGGAAGTTTCCTCTGGATCTGTTTATAACTCTTAAGATGCAGCATACTTAAAATAGAACTTTAAAACAAAAGGGAGTTTTGGCACGAATGCAGTATAAAAAGACTGGTTAAAACTCAAGTTAAGTGAAGGATGGAAAAATATTTAGATGTGAGATTATCCCGTCAGTTAGCACAGACTGATAGACTATGGATGATACATTTTATTATCTTTCACTGACAGAGAAAGCCACAGGCCCAGCTAAAATAGCACACGTCAACCTTCACCAGCTACCTCCATTTCCCGTACCCTTTAAATTCTTCAGTTCCTTTCCAGAACGAAATGTGGTACCATAACTGCATTCCAGTGCATTAGGATTCCAACTTCAAAGCAACTCATAAAAGTGCTTCAGATTTATTAGGTTTGCACAGTCAGCTGCTCTAAAGGAAGGGAACAGGTCATTTTATAACCCACCTGCCCCCAGTATTGTTATTATCTGATTGTAGGGGCACCTGCTCTTTTAATGCGTGCATTAATATACCAAATGAACAAGTTGTTGTTTGCATGCACACAAAAAGCTGGTGTTCATTACCTAAGATGGTTGTTGCCCTGGATAGAAGCAGTACAGCTAAACACCCTTGAGAGGGAATAGCTACGGTAAGTGATCACATAGGAAGCCTTACACAAAATCAATTCACATGTGTCAGTTAACATCACTGAGGGTGTGTTTACCTAGCAGATTTTACACACGAATGAATAACAATTTGGGTATCAGAGAGCTTCCAGGTGCTTGCATCTTTTGCGTCAAAAGTTTAGTTTTTATTTTTCATTTTCTCAGTCCAAATGCTTCCCTACTTTTTCCATTTGGCGCTAGGTGGGGAGGGAAGCCTCATTCTATAATTAGGCAATGGAAGCTGGTCTGTTAGGGCAAAGGATGAATGAAATGAAGTGACTTTGCTTTTTAATATCGATATTTGAAACCAAACTTTAGCTCCCCATCAAAGGAGAAACTGGAAGCTGATCCGTCTGACAAAACAGATGCTCTGGTGGCTGCAAAGCAAAGTGCTGGAAGAAGAGGGGAGTCTATGGGAGAACCTGGGACCTCTGAAATGGCTAGACTGTCCCCATTGAGCCAAAGTACAGATCAGCTTCACCATCTGAAGAGCTGGCATATTTCCTCTGGGCCACAGACAGGCAAAGACTGGCAAGGAGAAAAGCATCCAAATACTCTGCCGCATTGTGAGCCTGCATCTTCTGGACCCAGACAGCCACATGTGGAAGGTGTTGGAGGACAAAGGGGATCAAATTCAACAGCCCATGAACTGAAACAACCTCCTACCACAAATAAAGTATCGCACACTTTCCCAAGTGTAATCAGTGGCAGGTTGCCAAATCCAAACGTACCTTTGGAGCCCCTTCATTCTTCACCAGCCCTTCCTGCTCCTGCTGAGATGGACGATGAGGTTTTTAAGGAGTCTTTCAGCAGTGGCTCAGATGTAGCCTCTGACCTCCCTTCCCTCCATAGAGAAAGTAGGAGTTTTATTCCGAGCAGAAGAGCACCACAGCCTGCCATGATGTCTCCGGCTTCCGCAGAAGGAAAGCAAGTCAAGGAAGAACCTAGTACCAGGTAAAAATAAACATTCCCATTTGGTGCCAATGCGTTTCTATTTATTCTGAGCTGCCATGTTAACTCAGAGAGAGCACACATGCACATATAAAATGTATAATACATAGAAGGTGATGCACTCTGCAACCCCCTGGGAAAAGCTCACAATCACTTTGGCACAATCAATTTGGCCTGGAAAAGTGCAGTTTTGAAGGAGAGGAACAGAATGTTGCTGACACTATAATCATGCTTGCCTCCCTCCACTGCTTCTTAATAATAGTCTTGAGCAGTCATCCCCAAACTTTGGCCCTCCAGATGTTTTGGACTTCAGTTCCCATCATCCCTGACCACTGGTCCTGTTAGCTAGGGATCATGGGAGTTGTAGGCCAAAACATCTGGAGGGCCGCAGTTTGGGGATGCCTGGTCTTGAGTGTCGGGAACTGCTGGGACTGGAATTGGGGATGTTTGTTTCTGTGTGCTGCTGTCCCATGTGGCGGGCTATGAGAACTGCAGCCTGGAGCATCTTCCTTGCTGCAAAGCATTCTCAGGCCCCGAACCAGCCTTCTCTATCCAGGCTCCGGGGCAGCCCCTAACACTAGGAGGCATGATGCAGTCACCTCAGGTGACAGATACTAAGGGGCACAGATGGCAGCGAGATGTTGAGAGAGCAGAGATGTGTGTGGTACACAGCATAGTCTGTGTGACCCTTAAGTTTGGGCCACATTAACACCATACATCTAAAGCATCTATTTGTAGCCGGTATCTGAAGAAGTGTGCATGCACACGAAAGCTCATACCAATGACAAACTTACAGTAGTTGGTCTTTAAGGTGCTACTGGAAGGAATTTTTTATTTTGTTTCGATTACGGCAGACCAACATGGCTACCTACCTGTATCTAAAGCATGGTTATACCATGCCTGAAGAATTCTATTGTATACAACACAACACAGTGGCCCCAATATAACTCAAATAACAAAAACAAAAGGTTTGGGGAGCACCTTTGTTATGAGCATGTCTGGTTAAATGTGGGGCAGGGGGCGGGGGAGCCTGAAAGACATTGCAGCTAAATATCTGACTTTTGCTTGATGCACAGAAATTAATTAGATGCAGCTTCCTCTTCTGTCCATGCTAGGAAGCGTCATTTGTTGCATTTCTGTGTGATGGACACAGGAGCAGAATCAGTTGTGGGGAAAGGTAGTATCCCCGCACAATTCCTGTTGTGTACTCAATGTACCTTTTCAGGGGCCTGTATTTGAATAATCTGGTTTCCCCCTTTAATACTTGCTAGGTGTGATGTGGTCCTACTGGGTATGGCTGTGTGTGCACATGCTTATGTTTCTATATGATGGAAGAGAAGGCTGTGTGCTGCTCTGCCTTGCTGAAAGACAGTTGTGTTTCTATTTGTTGTTCTTAATAATAATAATAATAATAATAATAATAATAATGCTGTTTATAAACCTACCAGTCATGAACCTGAAAGCAGGACTTAACCAGACATGTTAAGTACTCCATCCCTGGAGCCCAGAGGCAAAGAAGAATCACAATAATTGTATACAGCTTTGTCTTTCTTCCAGCTTCCCTATCCATGAGAAAGAAGAATCTAGTCTTGGAAATAGCAGAGAAGATGAGAATTCTCCTGAAAATTCACATGGTGCAGACATGGCTCTTGACTTCCCGGCTTTCAAAGAACAGAACAGCAGACATTCTCAGTTGAAAAAAGAATTCAGTGACAAATCCCAACTTTCCAGTGTTTCTGGAAGAACCCGGTGGCAGCAATTAGAGGCAAATAACGCAACCCATGACTCAGAGAGGAGGGCATATTATTGCACTGCCTTGTTAGAAAGCCAAGGACATAGAGATACTAGCCATCCATTAGCAGATTCGGGAGCTCTGCAAGATGAGCATGATTGTAACTTTCCAGCACAAGGCACAGATTTATCTTTAGCACAGTCAATATCGACAGAGGACCAAAGGTGTGAAGACCTTGCAGTTGAGATTATTGCCAAAGACAAGTCTCTGGTTGACATCCTCACACCCCATCCCACCAGAAAGACTGCTTTAGATCTCATGGAAGGCCTTTTCCCTGTGAACATTTCAATGCCAGGCAGATCCTGCAGAAGGAAGGAGGGAATTCAGTCTGTCCAAGAAAAAGAGTAAGTTTATATATTTCTTATTATTTGTTTTTTATTAAAGATTTTCTTGGGTTAGGAAAGCACATACACTGTAAGTTTATATGGCACAGAGAGCCACAGGAAGCATACTTTGGGTAGGGGCAGGGGAATCCCATCCTGTTTTGCCACCTGAGGTGAAATGGGAAGGTGCTCTCTGGTATGCATGCTGCACAGAACTCACCTACCTTTGCCAGTCCTGCCAAAGCCTCGCTTACTGGGTTGTGCGGCTTCCAGGTACCAGCGAGATCTCAGGAGGGCCTCTGCAAAAATTTGCAGGGCACTCACAAGATTTCACCAGAACCCACAGCATATGCTTCTTTCTCACTTCGCCAGCAGGGAGGGGCACCCGTGTTGACTCCTTTGAAACTGCTAACCACATTTCTCTCTCACACACACACATGCCCCACACCCAGCAGAGTATTGGCTTCATACCCCACCCTGCAAGAAAATCATTGGGGGGGAGACTCCTAATAACCCTGAATTCCCATTAAGAAAATTTACACCAGGGGTTCCTAACAAACTGCAAAATATGGTGACCCAGCAGGCATTACAGTATCTTTGTTGAATTAGTAATACTTTGAATGGCATCCCAATGTTTGAGAGGCTGCAAAAGTGGTTTTGAGTGCTCTGTCTGAGCACTTTTTTGTGATCAGTAATATCTCTGTTAATATGTAATTTGTCACATTGTTAAAGAAGCATTTATAATGATTGTTCTTTTATTTTAACAGCCAAAGAAGCAGTGACTGTGCAGCAGACCCATCTCATGGGACTCAGAGTTTTCTTGAGCAAAGTACAGATCAAATTCTGAGTAAAAGCAGAGAAAGTCTTGATGATCCAGACAGCATTACATCAAAGAAAGTAGGTAGACAAGTGACCATGCAATCCTGTATATGTTTATTCAGACAGAAGTTCTGTTGGGTTCCATGGGACTTCCTCTCTGATATGTGAGTGTAGTAGGGCTGGGGAAACTTCAGACAACCTTTGGACAACCATCCCAATCCAGATTTGGGAGGTCTCCTCAAGCCGTGACACATGACACACCCTCCAGCAGTTTCCTAAGCTTCCATGTTTGTCTGACTGCATCCTTTCATACATACATATAGACATACATACATAACTGTTTTAGTATGCTGCCATTCCACAGTTAAAACCATGCTCAAGGCGGCTTACAACATAAAAAAACACATAGTTACAAACATAACAAAAATAGTCATAAACAATAAAAAGCATCAAAAAGCACACAACCCAACTGAAACAATTTCCACATAAATTATAACACATAAAGAAATATTTAAAAAAATACCAATAACAGCAACAACCTCCTCCAACAAAAAAATCCCTAAACAATACCCTTAGTTCCATCACTTGTGCAGTTCTGATGAGCTTAAATTGCCCTCCTTTACATCAACAGGTTTTTGCTCTTATTTCATCCTTTCCACTGGTGATGTTGTGATGTCTTTGCCAGAAGATCTGGCATACATTGGTTCCATTTTGAATAAATGCAGTTTGCCTCAGATTCTCCTGCTTAGAAATAGCTTCATGGCTGTGAACTGGGTGAGACCAGGCCATGAACCCTACATGAAGGAGACCTGGCATCCCGTGGGAATATGATACGCTTCGTTTTGAGATCTGGCAGCCCTTCCTATTGACAGGCTTGGTGTGTCATATTGGCTTTCACAATGCAGAGAATGAAACCATAACTGAGGAAATAGTTATACTGAGGCTCCTTTGGCAGAAATCCCAGGTTTCTTTGCAAAGGAGGCTCACTAGTCATTAAAACTTGGCGACATTTCAACTCTGCCAGTCATGTTCTGCCCACCTGTAACTTTCTTCGGCAGTTTATAAGTTGTTGCTTCCTATGATGAACCTGACTTGTCCCAGCCATTGATATAAGCGCCAGTGTTGGATAGTGGTTTGAACGCCAGGCTAAGATCAGAGAGAGCCAAGTTCAAATTCCCACTCAACAATGAAGTTCATTGAGTGAGCTCAGGCTACTCAATCCCTCTCTCCCTAACCTATCTCATAGGGTTGCTGTGAGAATAAATGGGTGAGCAAGAACCTCATAAGCCTCTTGAGCAAGGCACAAAGGTAAATAAATAAATCACTGTTAAAACGTGGCCATGTTGATCTTACTGCCCTCTGTTTTAAAAACCATTTTAGGTGCCTACAGGGGCAGCCTAGTTAGTATAAACATGCATGTTCAAGTTCCTGTGGCTGAATCCCGCCTATCACATACATAGACAGGACCCACTTATTTACTCCATATCTGGCCCACCATGCTTTTCCCCATCTAAATGTTGATAAATCTTGGCATCAGACAGAGGTGTGGCTGCCTCAACTCTGATGTATAGTGACATTCATTGTGTGCATACCAGGACCCCGGAGACAGGGGAATCTGACTTTATTGTAGAGAGTTGAGGCTTTAAAAGAATTGGGGACCAGTAGCTTGCTTTCCTCCACTTCCTGGAATCTTATTTTTCCTCTTCTGCCTGATGCCTGCTTGAGGACAGATGGCTGAGCTGGACCCCATGGTGGTGTGCACTATTTTGTACACTTATGGAAATGCCAGAAACAAAGTTCTTTGGTGACTGTAAGTCTTGAATCCCACTTGCAGATGAATCTCATGGGGTGTCCGGAGCACAGTCTAGTCCTGTTGTATTAGATGAGTTTCAGCTGATAAGGCTCAAGGATGTGGACAAGATGCTCGGATCAGTCAGGGCAACCACTTGCGTTTTAGACCCTTGTGGTTCCAGTCCTACTTGGATGGTCGTTCCCAGAGGGTGTTGCTTGGGGAATGCTTTTCTGAAGGAGCAGGTTCATAGCTTGGGGGTACTCCTGGATCTTCTGCTGTCACTTGAGGCTCAGGTAGCCTCAGTGGCCTGGAGTGCCTTCCATCAGCTTTGGCTGGTGGCCCAGCTATGCCCCTATCTGGACAGGGATAGCCTCATTACTGTTGTCTATGCTCTGGTAGCCTCAAGGTTGGATTACTGCAATGCGTTATACGTTCAGAATCTTCAGCTAGTGCAGAATTAAGTGGCCAGGTTGCTCACCAGAGCAAGACAGTTTGAGCACATTACACCAACCCTGATCTGACTGCACTGGCTACCAATTAGTTTCTGGGCCCAATTAAAATTGCTGGTTTTGACCTATAAATCCTTAAATGGCTCACGACCACAATACCTCAAGGACTGCCTCTTTCCATATGAACCTACCTGGACCCCGAGATCATCTTCTGAGGCCTTGCTTCATGTGCCACCTCCTCAAGATGTCCAGAGGGTGGCAATATGAGAACGGGCCTTCTCTGCAGTGGCTCCCCATTTGTGGAATGCTCTCCCCAGGGAAGTTCGCCTGGTGTCTTCATTATACACCATTAGGTGACAGGCAAAAATGTAACTTTTTAACGAGGTCTTTGGGTGATTTCATTGACATCCTATGCCCTTTTAAAATGTGTTTTATGGGGGGGTTATTGGGTTGTTGTTTTTATTTTGATTGTATGTTTTGTGGTTTTATATTTTGTTTTATATTTTGATTTTGTTCTGTGAACCATCTAATAATAATAATAATAATAATAGCAGCTACTACTACCCAGGCCAAGCGGTGAAAAAAGGCATTCACCTAAGTAATATTTGCCAGCATTTTCATTATAATAATTTGTATTTGTTTTATTACAGAATTGTATAGCTTTGCTCCTGCATTGTGTGAAAAGGCTTGCCTCAATCAGTTTTCTTGAAAAGTAACTATATACTCAGAAGCAATTTTAGCCCAAGCTTTGTGTCCCCTTTTAGGATATCCCTGAAACCTCAATAAGACAATTTTTGTGGAGGCAAATATGGAGCAATAGGCCTTCCTAGCTGTCCAATGTTTTAGACAGACTTGGATTTCCTTCACTCCCATAGAAACTCACCTAGGAGCTTAAGGCAGTAAAAATAGGCTTATAAACCCTGCCATGCCAGGTAGAAGATATTTGCTAAGAATGTTTTCCTCTTAAGTGTTCCTTCAAGGCCTGCCACCTTATCCGAGAACCACCCTACTAAAACCTGTCTATCAAACCCAGTTCAGTTTCTCAATGGCTTCCTTCCTTGCAGAGAGAACTTATTTCCAGCATCCATTTGAAGCTACAGGCTCTGTGGCTTGAGAGGGAGCTTATCGAGTCTGAAGCTAAGGGGTATGCTGTGCGTGGCAAGGAGCTCGAGTCTCTGGTCCAAGACCTGTGTAAACCCAATGAGTATGAGCGCTACATGATGTTCATTGGTGATCTGGAGAAGGTGGTGAGCCTGCTGCTGTGCCTCTCCAGCCGCCTTGCTCGGGTCCAAAACGCTATGGAGAAAATGGATGAAAACACAGATGCTGAGGAGAAGGTGAGAAATCACCATGTTGCCAGCTGTCCCCAATCTGACTTCTGCCCCTCTGAAGTCTTTTTTCAGTGTTCCACAGTATGGAGGTCTCTCAGGCGAAGTATTAACTCTTGTTTGGAGACTGGGAACTAGACACACGACATAGGAGACACCAGAGGAATTGGAAGTGGGGTGTATGGGATCCCTTTCATCTCTGGCCATTTCCCCCTTCAAAATTATTTCCATAAAGTAAAAGATGGGTAGAAAAGTAGACAGAAAGCTTTTTTTAAAAAAGAAAGAAAGAAAGAACAGGGAAGCAGCTAGGGATGGTAATGTTTTACAGCCTTGTCTCTACTGCACCCTCAGGCTGGCAAGCAACTGTTCATACATTTACTGTGTGTTACATTTAATTTGATCCTCAGTCAGTCTTTCCACCATAAGCTGTACCTGCAGACAAGCACAAATATTTCGGGGGTGGGGATCATTCTGCAACTTCAATGATGTTGGTAAAATCCATTTGTTTGCTCTGATCACATTTCTCTCACTTCTTGGGTCCATAAAATACACCACATGTGCCATATTGAAGCTACACAAGAGTCTCTGTTGTTTTTAGTAACTTGCTCTGGGATTACTTTTCATAATGAGGAGCAGATAATAAATACAGTGGTACCTCGCAAGACGAATGCCCTGCAAGACGAATTTTTCGCAAGACGAATGCATCTTGCGATCTGATGGTGACTCGCAAGACGAATTTGTTTTGCGAAAAATTCGTCTTGCGAATCGCGGTTTCCCATAGGAATGCATTGAAATTTAAATTTTTTTTATTTAAAATATATTTTTATTAATTTTCCAATTAAAACCAATTATATCACATTCATTATTTCAAATTATACACATATATATATCAATCAAACCGAATGTTATGCCAAATCGTCTAGAAAGTTTTTTATTTGGGTTCCCATGCTTCAAGAAATTGGGGATTCCTCGCAACCGTCCACTGCCGTCTTTTTTCTAAAGTTCAAATCGTCCTCCAAGTTCATAATAATCCAGATCTTCCCCTTACAGTCACATAGATGTTTTCCACTTTCAACCGATTATTTCCCAGCTGCTGAGATAAATATCAAACAAGGTTTCACAGATGTTCTTTCTCCTGTAGTCCAGCCTCCCCATAAATCTTCTTGGTCTGGAGCTCCCTGTTGCGTCGACTCTCAACACGAAGCAGCGCCATCTTAAAAAAAACTCAAATCACTTTCGTTTTCTCTCATAGCCATGAAGATTAACGATCTTTATAGAATTTACAGCTTTTCCAGGCAGAAGACCCAAACATCAAACCATAAACTCTTGGTAAATTAATGGATCTCCTTGCCCTATAGCTGAACTTAGCTTCAGGTCGCTGCTCCAATTCAAAGTGCGTCACAGCTCATAAATCCTCCGAACGCGTCCAGGACTCCTTCCGTCCGACTAGGGGGGGGGGGCTTTTCTCATCGGCAACTCCACATCTTTAAAAAATATGCTCAGTAACAACAGTTTATAAAGTTCAACTCACACAGTCTTTTGCTTCTCTTTCACTCCAAACAAGCCAGGACATCGCGTCTGGGAAGGTACGAAATAACTCATATGAAGAAAAATAAAAAAAAACTCAATTCCCTTATCGCTCCGTCCCCATCAATCCTTCTTCCAGATGATATACAGCCTTTGACTCCTCTCCCTCAGCAGCATAAATTTCTCAGCAGTAAACAGCGCTTCTTCCCCTCCTTCTGAAGTATGTCCATAGATTTAAGCCTAATTATCTTCTTTAACCATGGAAATCCCCGCCATGCAGATTAGCGTCCGGGAGTCCTGGCCCTCGTAAGTGCTTTTCAGCCCAAGCTCCCCCCACTCCATAAACAGTCGGAGTGGGTCTGGGGGCATCGCGGGCCAGCGGCCCCTCTCCGTAACCCCCGGAGAGGGTAGGGGGTTGCCATTTACTCCCCTAGCAACCGCCAAATTCCTTACGAAGGTCAGAGGGATGGAAAACAGGTCCGCCATTCCTGCCGGCGGAAACCGGAACCTGCATTGAAATTTAATTAATGCGTTCCTATGGACAGAAAAAGAAATTTCAATGCATTCCGATGGGAAACCGCGATTCGCAAGATGAAATTTTCGCAAAACGAATTGACTTGCAGAACGAATTAAATTCGTCTTGCAAGGCACCACTGTATTATGAATAAATAGGCATCTGTGACTACAGGACAGAAGGAAATAATCGTTGCATGTTATAATGTTTGCACACTAATTTCTGAGTTGTTTTGGTTGTCTTTAGCAGTCATTAAAAGAGCGGCACAGACTCTTGTCCAGGCAGCGGGAGGATGCAAAGGACCTGAAAGAGAACCTGGATCGGAGAGAAAGGGTGGTGTCGGGTATTCTTTCCAAATACATGACTGAAACGCAGCTTCAGGACTACAAGCACTTTGTACAGGAAAAGACATCACTATTGATTGAACAGAAGGACCTTGAGGAGCAGATGAAGTTTCTTGAAGAGAAACTGGAGAGGTTGGAGAAGAGTATTCCTACTTAAAGCCATATTAGCAGGCCACTTGTTTTCATGAATGAAACGACTGCGCTAGAACTCCATCTGTATCCATGGAAACATTTAAGAAGGGAGCAAGGCTGTGTTTGGTGACTTCACATAGGCATCTCAGTGCCTCAGTGCTGACAAGGGCTTAATTGGCCCAGGCAAACATTCTTAGGAGAAAGTGACAAAACCTTAACTGTAGGTGGCAATGCATTTTATCTTGGAATGACTGATGCAATGCGTCTTGCCTTTCATTAATGAGCTGGTGCGCTGTTTTTCTTTCCTGCAGACTGCTGGTCTGTTTCCAGACTGACATCATCCCAATAAAGAATATATAAGTATCATAAAATGTTTTCCTCTTTCTGGATGGAGTGGGTATTTAATTGACAGGCAACATTCACGTTTAAATGTGAAACACAATAGCACCAACTCTTGCAGGCACAACACTTGCAGGCCTTTTAACGAACTCCTTTTCCAGTTTAACCACAGAGCTTCCCTCTAACAAGGGAGCAGCTTGCAGGGCCAATAACTCTATGAAACAGTAATAAAACCCAGCCTGGAGCTATTCAGGTACTAGAATTGTTTCTTCAGAACATGGGTGTGCAGGATGTTGAGGAATACCCCTTTCTGCCTGCCTTTCTTTCTTGCTCTCCTACTTTACTCTTACTAGGTGTGCTTAAAATTATTTCCAGTTTCCCATATACAGCCATATCTTTTTCAAAATATGTACCCAGATTTTATATGCAATAATTGGTATCCTATGAATGATTTTTTTGGGGGGACAGCATTCCATTTAATTAAAACATTTATTCCTTAAGAAGCAATATGTAAATTTAGCAGACATAAGAAGCTGCCTTTAACTGGGTTCAACCATTGGTCTGTTCTGATGGGTCCTGGCTCCAGGGATTGGGCAATTCTTCACCAGAACACCCTCAATGCCCCCCCCCCAATGTGGAAGAGGCAAGTCATTGCCTAATAATTTTCTTAAGCTGAATCTGATCTTTTTGAATACTCTGTGCAAAATGGAAATGATAACACTGTTAGAGTGCCTCTTTGCTGGCCTTGGCCAAAACACAACTTTGTCACCATAGAACAGGCACCCCCAAACTCGGCCCTCCATATTTGTGGGACTACAACTCCCATCATCCCTGACCACTGGTCCTGTTAGCTAGGGATGGTGGGAGTCGTAGTCCCAAAACATCTGGAGGGCTGAGTTTGGGGATGCCTGCCATAGAGTGTTGGGTGTAGGGGGCATAACTTTCCACTTGGCTAATCTATTCCAAATGCTGGTTGTGTTTAATACATTTTACAATGATTGCTATATCAAAATGCTCATTTTCTGTAATGCACAGGTCTCTCCTCTCTAATTGCAACATAAAAATCGGAGTGGGGTAAATAAATACACATGGCATTTCCAGGCATTTAAAAATAATTAAACAAAAACCAAATACCTAAAAAAACACAGGCTTTGGTGCAATATACAGCTCCAGGGAATGTACTCTGCCAAATGGCCATATGCTATGTTATTAATTGTTTTGCCACATCTTCCTTTCAAACGCCCACCACCATTTGCACATTTGTAGGTTACTTTGACTGCCTTTGTCTAACTGAAGGACAAGGAAAGGGTGCTGAATGAGAAAAGGACAGAACCGGTGGACTAGAATGATCCGTTCAAGACTGGGATGGGGAACATAATGTTGTTGGAGTACAACTCCTATCATCCCTGACCAATGGCTGTGGTGGTTTGGGGCAGATGGAAGTTGGAAGTCCAACAAAATCAGAAAGGGGTTCCTTAAACCAGAGAAGGAACACTGCAAGTTTCCAGTGGTTAATTGCAGTTGGGATGAGCAAAAGGGCTACCTTTTGGATCTGGATTTACTATCAGAGGTAATAGCCTTTTCTCTTACAATCAACAACCTGAGATATTGTGTAGGAGAGCTAGTATCCCTGACATTAAGCTCAGTTCCAAGGAAACCCTTTTGCCCATCGCATTTGCAATTAACAACTGAAAACCTATCCACGACTTAGGCCAGGGGTCGGCAACCTAAGGCCCATGGGCCACAAGCAACCCACGGGGGTCATTTAACTGGCCCACGAGCCGCCCCCAAACCAAGTCACCTGCTTGGCAAGACACACACCCCCCCCCCGTGCTGGGCTAAACCGGCGCAGCGCGACGTGGAGATTCACTTCTGCGCCGCCGGAAATCGTGCCTGCGCAGACGCAGGAAATTGCGGGCGCACGTGCGATCCAGCCCACAGAGAAATCTCCGCTGGAGTGAACCAGCCCAGGCAAGGTAAACCCCTGTGCGTTCCCACTGCCAGTTTGGGAAGCGGTGTGCACATGTTAGCCACAAACCATATCTATCTTGCATCTATTCTATTGTTTCTTACGAAATCCTGCATTTTAATGCATTTCACCCCAAACCAGCTTTGATCCAAACTAAGAACAATCCAGCTGCATTTTGAGCCACAGCCTTTGGTCTCGTCCACACTCCCACTTGTCCTGTGCCTATAAACCATGGGTCAGAGCAGTTTTCTGCTTGCCCCATGTTTTCTATGCATGTATCTGAGCGGTTTTGCCTTTGACCTGCTGCTTTCCCCCGGGAAACCTGCTCTTTAGTGCTAAATCAGAGCAAACATCAATCTGAAGAAAACCCAATCAATGTTTGCTCCGATTTAGCTCTAAAGATTGGGTTTTCTCAGGGGAAAGAGGTGGGGCAAGTGGAAGTCTGAATGAGCCCTTAGCTGCAGCAGCACAGTCCTAAGCACAGAGAAGTAAATCCCACTGAGTTCAATGAGGCCTGGAACCTGTGCAGATGTTATTACAACAGGCTATGCTCTGTAGTTAATTCCTCTACCCTAGGAGTACTTCTCTGGGAATACTGAACTCCAAGCATGCTAACCCCTGTACCACAAGACAGAGACACTTGCATTTGAGGAACTTTTGCTCTGTCGTTTGTTGGAGGCTGTGCATTTACAGTACATACCGTATCCCCTGCACTGGTGAATGAGCACCTTCTAGTGGCAGCAACGGATCCTTTTGCTTGTTCCTCACATTACTGTTACAACAAGTGACCATGACCCTTTTCTCTGCACTGTTGTAAAGCCCAATAGCTGTGTGAATCAAACTGGTCAGTTGCTATATGCTGCAGTCTACAGGTACAGAAAAGGGTAGACACAGCACACACATAGAGAGAAAGAAGAAACACAATATTTAGCTCAACAACTTTCCTGTCCTGATTTTCAGTGTTTGAAATATGGCAACCCTACCTTACAACACAATATTTAGTATTAAACACCCTGCTTTGCCTTCTCTGGATTCATTAGTCCAGGGGTATTCCCCCCCCCCACACACATACACCCTCCCCAAATATGCTCTGCATTGTTTGGGCGAATCTTCGGAACAATTTTAGGCTTTGCATGGGGCTGGAGAAGAGAGGGTAAAAGGCCAATTTGTGCAGAAATCCTTGTGTTGAAGGGAGATTTGCTTAGTGTGACATTGGCTACAAGCCTTAGTTTAGATAGCTGCTTTAGAAATGATTACTGTTTTTATTTTTAATGTTAATATTCTGCTCTTATGATTGAGAATTGTGATATAGGTTTTGATTGTTTGATATTTGAATGCATTAGCTGCCTTAAGTTTCTTTCATCCTTAAGTTGGTAGAAAAAATGTTTTAGGATAAAAATAAAAACACAGAGGCTGAGGCCACTCCGATTCATGGAGGTTTGGGGTCAGGGCTTGCTGCTTGCGCTCAAATTCGTCTTGGCAGGAATTTCATACTATTTCCATTTATCTGGGCTGGATTTCGAAAGCAGAAATGGCTACAATCTTCCTTCCTTTCCCTTTCCTTTTGAAGAACAAGGCAAACAGCAAGAGCAAAGCAGAAGTATAGCCTAGATCTAAGTCAGGCATTGGCAAAGATGCCTCCGATCAAAGGTCTGTCTTACCCAGGGTTGGGGAATTTGCTTCTGCCGGAGGACCACATTACCTCATGGGCAGTTTTGCAGGGGCCACATGCAAACAGCAAGTAAGCATGGCTAGAGGCAGAAATATGTAGAGCAAAAGGTGCAACTTTTTACCTTTGTACAGTAAAAAACTGAGGTTTCTACACACATACAGCCACATTGCAAACACATCTCTTTAGCCTCCATCCAGGCAAGCAGTAGGCATTATCCCACTCCCAGGATGCATTCCAGCCATGCAAAGGCACTTGAGGAGGAAGAACAAGGCTGTTAAAGGGGCAAGCCTGGGGAAAGGGGGCGTGGCCTGAGAAGGGGTGTGGCCTGGGGGTGCATTCAGTCCTGTGTCCTGAGTTTCCTCACCCTGATCTAGTTCATCTTGTTTCCAGGAAGCCTGGAGATAGGTACAGATAAGAGGGGTCAGAATATTTGCAGCCTGTGCCATTTTTCCCGTGCTCATTCATAAACGCCTTCCACCCTATGTCCACGTGTTGGTCTATGGTTTTTTTCATTTTTAATCCATACAAAAAATTGCATTTAAAGATTATACAACTCCATAATTTTTGAGCATATTTTCTGCACATCTCTAAATATAATTTCTCTTAAAATACACATTTTTGAGATGTTGTTTTCGGCAAGAGTTACACTGCAAAATCTGGAGAAGGGACAAATCTGAAGGCTACCTCTTGTTCCCATCCACACTTCAGCTCAGGAGGAGGAGGTGGTGGAGGGACAGATCAGTTCACATCTGAATTTGAGAAAGATTAAATTCCTCAAGCACCCCCACCCACAAGGCTCTGGCGCTCGCTCTCTCCCTCCCCCCCCCTCTCTCTCACACACACTGAATGTAGGTCCACACACCAACTATCACAGTCAAATAGACAAATTTGTAGAGGCTGCTATGGACTTAGATCAGCAAGATGTTAAAATTCCATATACCCATATACTGCAGTTCCACCCCTGCGAACGATACAATTATCTTCCCCCCCTCCCTCCCCCGTCTCATAGTACAGTTGACTTAACATACTGTATGATAAGATAATCATGGGTCATAGGTGGAAGGTTAAGACAGCAGCCGCAAATTGCTAAATGTTCATCCCCCTGCCTTCAGCCATGATAGCCAAATATGCATTAGATTAAGCAACCGAGCTCTTTAGATCTTGCATTCCATAGCCTGTTCAAAGAACTGGAAAATTACTGGTTTGCAAAGCTACAGGGGACTGTAACCTCCCCTTTTGCTCAAGCGGCTTAACCAGCTGGCTCAGTTTTTACACACATTTCAAAAACTATATAAAGAAATAGATGCGTTCCATCGCTACTTCCATCCCACAGGATCTGCAAGCAGCCTGGGAATAGTCACTTATTATTCATGTGCGCCTTTTCTCTTAGAGCTCCAAGGTAACTCATGGCTGAAAAGTAGGTGTCAAGAGAGAGTGCTTTCTTGTTATGTAAGGTTTCATAATTCTGATATAACAAAGTGCACTGCAGGCAATAGCAGGAGAGGTGGGCGTAGAAATAGTAACAAGAGAGATGAGGCAGGAATGGAAAGCAGGTGAGCGTGTAAGAGGCAGAGCAGGACCCAAAGGAATATACTGGTGCTGCTTTTTACAATAGGAAGCACCTGTGTGGAAAGGGGAGGGTGGGAGGGAAAAAGTGGGAACGATTGAAAGTGTGTTCGAGTGGCAGGTACAGTGGTACTTCGGTTCTCGAACTTAATCCGTTCCAGGAGTCCTTTCGACTACAGAAATGGTTCAAAAACGAAGGCGCGGCTTCCGATTGGCTGCAGGAGCTTCCTGCACTCAATCGGAAGCCACAGAAGCCGTGTTGCATGTTTGGCTTCCCAAAAATGTTTGCAAACCGTAACACTCACTTCTGGGTTTGCGGCGTTTGGGAGCCGATTTGTTCGGGAGCCAAGCTGTTCAAGAACAATGTACCACTGTACTTGAAGGTATTATGATTTTCCAAACAATAGCATGTGTGAACTGGTATACTCACAAATTCACACGCAAATCAGTTTAGTGTTTTTAATTGGTGTTCCCTTAAGATGGCCTTTGAATGCAATCATAATCAAGAGCACACAGTCTCCTGTGGAGGCTAGGCTAAGGTCTTACCTTAAAAATGACTGGCCTTTGTAGAATCCCTGCTTGTTGCTCTATTCTTGAGGCAACAGGTGTGTATCTGCAAAAATGCACAGAGTTTTGTATTAGCTGCATTCTCAAATGTAACTTGGAGCAACGTGGGGGAAAGTGAGACCGTGGGACCAGGTGCTGGTTGCTGGTGCTTAGTACCATAGTAGGTTAGGTTTAGAAATAGTACAGTTTTGCCATGCTGTACCCATCTTGCAATGTCCGGTAGGTGAAACTAGGGCATGAACACACAACTATTTTAGATAAACTTTTTTTTTTACTGTATTATTATTTCACAATTTTATACATTTTAACTTTAACCATTTCAAACATTAAAATAAAAAGTAAACCTTCGGACCTCCTTCCCTCCCTCCATGGGTTCCATATTTAAGATTAAATTTACTGCATCTTTTACCATTGTCCATCTGTTCTATATCCATAATTACCATAGTTGAGTCCACATTACAAGCGTCATTACATCCCTGCCAATGGTTTTAACTCTTTAAAGTGGTCTTTTCTATTTTAGATAAACTTTTACAGGGTTTTGACCATGGGAAGTGTAGTCCACTTTGTCTCCCCTACATATAGGGATAGATTGTTACCTCTGTGTAATTATATAAACTGAAGTCACTCCTCCAGAGTCTAAACTGGAGACTGTAATGTTAAATTTCACCAAGGAGTGATGTCTGGGCAGATTGAAAATGGGAAGTAAATTAACATAATGAAATGCTTCTTTGTATAGATATATTTTTTTTAAAAAATAATACAAATGGAAAGCTAATCTGGGGAATGGCTATACTGAGCCCCTTCCCCTGTCATCTAGTTTTTCTAAGGAGGAGCTTTCATCCCATGTGCATTCTGGGGAGATACAGCACAGACTGAGACTCAGATGCATTGCCTCCATTAGGACTTTGCCTGCATAAGTCTTTCTCTCTCCCATCATGGGTAATGTCTCCAGATAAAGCTTTCTATGTCCTCCAGCCCATCAGCAACAGAGAGCTGTGTGCAGGTGCACTGTGTGGTGATAAATGCTTTGTGGTTACAGGTAGGTAGCCGTGTTGGTCTGCCGTAGTCGAAACAAAATTAAAAAATTCCTTCCAGTAGCACCTTAGAGACCAACTAAGTTTGTCATTGGTATGAGCTTTCGTGTGCATGCACACTTCTTCAGAATTCTGCAGACTTCTGAAGAAGTGTGCATGCACACGAAAGCTCATACCAATGACAAACTTAGTTGGTCTCTAAGGTGCTACTGGAAGAAATGCTTTGTGCTCACTCTTATCCTTCTCATAGTTCTCTGCAAAGTAGCTGTAGAATGGAAGATTAAAACCCTTCAGTGAGCCGTACAAGTGTTAGCCTTCAAAATCTCATTATACTGTGTGAAGTACCAAATATAATTCCTCCATGGAGAACATAATGAACTAGACATGTGCACTTTTTTTTAATATAATGATAATCTTGGTGGGATGTGAGAGAAGTTAGGCATCCATGTGCTAAAATCTCTCTGGCTCATGAGCAAAGCACAGCCTCGCTAGCTCTCTTGCTGAAGAGTATTAGGAAGAATGTAAGGTAGGGAGCTGCATTATAAAGAGTCAAACCACTGGCCCACCCAGCTCAGTATCTTCTTTTGCTGACTAGCATTAGATCTCCTGTTTCTTTCTACAAGCAGGGAGCATTCCTAGCCCTATCTGGAGATGCCAGGAATCGGCCTTTTGGATGCAAAACATGTGCTCTCCCAGTGAACTAATCCTAGCATTTGTGTACAGCACAGCAGAAGAAGGATACAACCACAGCCTTCGGATTACTAACTTGTGCTGCTGCAAATTTGTTACGTCCAAGATTCAAAGGCAGAAACTGAAGTGATGATATCATTGATGCTGCATTTGATTGAATTACAAAACAAGCAGCACACTTGGGGCTGGAAAAGTGCTGATACAACATCTTCAGGTATTTGGGCCAGGCATGCAGTCTAGGAATCTGCCAAAAACACCCTCCTGCAACATGGTGCCATGGCTTTTGCACAATACACCCTCTGACTCCTCTGTCTCCTTCTCTACTTCAGATTCCTCCTGCAGCTTGTGAAAAACTGTTCTATGTTTGGAAATACTCACACCAAATCAAGAAATAAACTGACATGTGAAAGTGTCAAGAAGCTTGTTCCAATCTGGGCAAAACTTCAGTTTTTAGAAGTCCGTGATAAATATGACAAACATGAAGAAGCAGAAACTGATAGATCAGATAAGTTTGCACCCATTGTCACAAAAAACAAACCTCAATTATTCCATCTGAAACAGTATTTATGAATTGAATTGTACCCACCAGTGCATATTGTGACTTCTGGTTCCAAGTACAGGTCCACAGAGGTCTTCTGGGGACACACTCCCGTGCAAATCATGTGACCTGCACAATAGGTGTTTTGGGGGGGATTGTGCTCCCACACACACAAAAATGAGGAGTGTGGATTCCATTGTGTTTGGGTTCTTCTTCATCTGGATCTCTAAAGCTTCATGACTCTAAGGAAATAAAGGAGTTGTGACCCACACTGTGACACGGGATGCCCCCTTGCATTGAAACCCCTTCTCAGGTGGCATCCTGGCTCCATTCAGATTCCCCATGCACACACCCAGCAGGGCATGTGTTCTACTTTACAGGGTAAAGTTGGAAAGGCTGCCTGGCCCAAACCCCATTTAAAGCTAAAGAATCATAAAGAGGGAGAGCAGTTGGTCAGCAGTAGGTAGCAGCTGGATGGCAGACTGAACAGGAACACAGGTCGCCTGGTAACCATCTTCCTCAGTATGGTGAGATGTACTGTATTTCTATTTAAATTATAGTAATTAATTCCGAGTGTACAGCTACACACAAAACATTAGCAGATGCATTTTTGTCTCTTTGAAAATAGATACTCTCTTTTGTTGTCCTTTTTGTGTGTGTGATGCATAAATGGCCACCTACACAGCAGCTGTAACCTGTGCATTTGGACTTTCCCGGGCCTAAGCTACTGTCTCACCTTCTGCAAAGTTCAAAGCCCTTCTGTTTGCTCCCATGAGCAGCTGCGTTGCAGTGAGATCTCTCTCTCTGTGTGAGATCTCCAGATTTGGTTTGGCATCCCGGAGACTCCAGAGTTAATTTGCACGTGCAAACCCTCCACACCCTTCCCTTTAATGCACCAGGCCAAGACATGGATTCTGGCTGTGGCCCTGTTAATTTATAACTGCACAAACTGAATAGATGCACAGCAGCAATCACACAGGGAGGCAGTGCTGGTTCTGAAGCAAAACCAGACCCCGAATTCCTAAAATAGCTCCCCAGGGTCCAGCCAAGTCCATAAATCCCCTCCACCCCATTGCTAGCCATGGTAAAACTTTGTTTGAGCTAACTCTTAGTTTAAAGGTGAAAATGCTGCAAATTATATTTCAATGTGGATTTCGAATGAGTGCGGCCAAATTACCTATGCAGGGTATTGTTCTGTATCAGAGCAATATAAAATACATCTGCTTGGGGGGGCAGAAGAACAAGCATATGGTTTCACTTTGAATACTGTATCTTGTGCTTAGCCACTGGCAAACTGTAGCTACAGCTTCAGAGACTGTTTCTCTGTCTTCACACTCTACAATATATGCCTCACGTATCATTTTTCTTTGGGTTCTCTCTTATACTACTGGCAGTTCTGCTGCTCTCTATTATACGAACCAACTTTTGGTTTGATAACTCCTCTAAAATTTCAGTTGCGTGGATCATAGAGTGCGGGCTTGCAGGTGCACTAAAGAGAAGACAAACGATAGCTTTAGCCATTGTAAGAAGGCACCCCACAAAGTGAAAAGCAGGACCCAGTGATTTATCAGGGGCAGGACCCAGGAAGCGGAAGCAGTAACTAACTTCAGCATCATAAGCAGGCTCTGTCCCTGCTAAATGGGGGCAGAGGATGCATGGGTGCTCATCTGTTTTCACTACAGACAATTACTACATTGTGCCTAGCAAAAGGCCTGCACCGAGGGCATCCTGTGAAGATCCTCATTTAGAGGTTTCTTCATTACTGCATTGGCCCTGGAAACATCAATTGCTGTCACGGTGCCCAGCTTTACTTAGATTCACATGCAAATCAAACAACAAAGCAGACCAAGGGAATGTAGGTCAATGTAGCCAGAAAAGCAATACATAGAGCGAGGGCCAGAGAAAACAAAATCTATGCACATGGTGAATTAAAACAATGTTTTCATAGAAGTAGCAATGCAATCTCCCACGTTTTTCTCTCCAATTATTCAAAATAGGGGTCCACAATCATATACTGTACAGCTATTTTCCATCTTCGAGGAAGTGCAGAAAGTAACCAGATCTCAGAGTACCTGCAGAGCCAGGGTAGAAACAACTGAAGGGGAAATGGCAAGCTGCCACCATTTTCAGAAGTTGCGCAACATGATTCTTTGTGTGTTTACAAAATACTCATAAGGGCTGCACAGGCGATCTGATTGAAAAACAATTATTTTTAAAAATCTTAGTTGCTTTTTAAAAAAAAATGCATATTGGATCTTAATTTTGTAAAACTTCTGTTGCAATACCTTTTAAAACAAACTGAGCGGGAGTCACCTTACCATGGAAGCTCTGTGTAAGGAGTTCTGCTTGAACAACAGGGCTTTGGCCTCCCCCCCTCCTATCCCCTGAACACTTCCTGTACCCCCTAAAATTAGTTTTGGGGATGATCAGAACCCCTCAGTAAAGCACTTGAGGGGAGGAGGGGGGCAGTTCCATCTGTCAAGCTGCAATGTACAGTGGAGCAACTGGGAGATCACAACGTTGAATTCCACCCAATCTGATTTTTAAAAGAAAACTAAATTTAAAACAAGTATGTCGAAAGCTACACTAATAAATCCTAAACACTAAACCATGTTAATCTGTGAAATGTGTGGTTACAATTCAGAGTTGAGCATTTACAAGCATAAGGATATTTATGCTTGCATTAAATTTAGTTTCCCTTCTAAACCAGTTTTTAAAAGAGATACTAGTCAACAGAATGAACCACATTCCTAATCCCTTGGAAGACTAAAACACAAACCCGAATACCTGCCACACCTCCTTTCTCATTATGTTTAGAAATCCTTAGGAGTCCACGAATGAGTCACAGTAGCTTAAGGAGTCTTACACATCTAGTAATAGCATATTTAAGCCAAGACCAGAAGTTGCACATTTAGACTTCATTTCAATTCTGCACAATGAATCCTATTTGCATTTCTTTAGGGGGCAAAAGTAAACACCTACCTAACTGAACATGAACTTTAGTCTGTAGTAGCTGGGCGTGGGCACCTTGCAAGTTACGTCTCAGGAAAAGCATATTTATGGTCTGATGACAAGATGTGCTCTGCCTACAAACAAGTATTCAGGGTGTTTGTTGCAGAGTCAATGAGATGGCTGGAGTGGGGCACTGTGGCATCCTTGTGTGGTTGTGATGCAAGGGTACGTGCTGGGGGTCCCTCCTTACCATCATGAGCTTCATGCATGGACAGATTGTAGGTACAGTATTATTCATATAGTCCTCACTTGTTGCCACTAGAGGTTTGGACTCTGTGGGAAATTCTGGTGTTTCAATTCAATTTTTCCATTTTCTAGTTCAGTGTTTTTCTTGTTCCTTTTGAAGCTGTGCACACACATTGGATGTTGGGGCGGTGGTGGTATTCTGCTGGTGTAAGCAGTATTGTACCTCCAGTGCAATATGTCCTGATGTAATATGAGCATAGGATTGTTACATTACTAACCTGCAGTGGGAGAGTTTATGTTATCAGCATGACAAAACAATTACCTTGGGTAATAGGAGAAGTATTTTCTCATACATTTCAATAATCATAGGCTAAATTCTTTGTATGCTTTACACTGAAGGAAATGACTAGTTGCTTTGATGAGGACTTTGTCAATGCAAGAACCAAAAGATTAATCCCACGTTTTTATAATAAAAAGGAAGCTCTGCTGGGACTCTGCTCCTTTCAATTACCCACTGACTATACCTTTACAAGGGTGAAGTAAGTCCTATCAATTATCAAACCATTCAAAATTCGATAGACAAGGGAGTACTTCATTTCATAATATTCAGCCAACACCTTATACGAGCTGTTTTACCTTCTTGCAACCACAGAATATATGTACCATTTGATAATGTATTTTCTTTGCTCAGAAGCAAACTGATTCATGGCTATGCTCCTTTTATAATCTAAAGTAAAACACATGAGACATTGTGGATAAAGGGTTGTTTTTTGCTTCCCATTGTGGTAGTTATATATAATTTGCTTGTGCAGGACAATTACTTCTAGTATAAAGAGAATGCTGTTATTTACTGCTCATTCACTATGTTAATTAACTACAGCTTAGATAACTAAAGTGAATTAATGTCATTGTTCACTAGAAATGGGTAATGAACCATTTGATAACATCAATGATTCATACAGTTGCAAAGTCTTTAGGGGGGTAAATATTCTCTCTACTGCTAAGTCCCTGTCACACCTTACAACATACAGTGGTGCCTCGCAAGACGAATTTAATTCGTTCCGCAAGTCAATTCGTTTTGCGAAAAATTCGTCTTGCGAATCATGGTTTCCCATAGGAATGCATTGAAATTTATTTTTTTGCCCATAGGAACTCAGTAATTAAATTTCAATGCATTCCTATGGGAAACAGAGATTCGCAAAACGAATTTTTCGCAAAATGAATTTGTCTTGTGAGTCACCATCAGATCGCAAGATGCATTTGTCTTGCGAAAAATTCATCTTGCAGGGCATTCGTCTTGTGAGGTACCACTGTAATCCAAATGGATTTTTTTTAAAAAAAAGATATTTACATTTTAATGAAAATTTTCAGTGGAGTGGGAAATGAAAAAAGAACAAAACAAAAAGAAAAGTGTTCTAAAAGGTAATCCAAATGGTATTTGTTATTCAATGTATGATAGTTGACTTTCTCTCTTTTCCTGGTAAGGCTCTCATGACTTCCATGGATATGTGACTAGCAAAAAAACAAAACAAAAACTCAGCATGCTGTAACTTTGTGTATAAATGCAGTGATGCCAAAAGTGTCAGCTGACATGGATAATATAGTTCTGCTGGTCATGTAGTTTGGGGCTGCACTGAACTAAGTTAGATTCAGAGTAGCTTGATTGAAATTAATGAGCCTAGGTTAGTCATGTCCACTAATTTCAATGGGTCTACTCTGAGTAGGATTAATGTTTGCAATAACCATAGTTCTAAGAAACCCCTAGTTTCTTTAAGGGAAACTACTACAGAGTTGCTTGGAAAGCTTGCCTAAGGCAATATCCACTCAGTCATATTCAGTGTATACATTCATTGATATCAATCCATTCATTTTAATAAGGCTTCTCCGGGAATGACTTTAGTTGGATATTACTCATAAAATATTGGAAATATTTTTTGCATGTTACATATGTGTGGCACTTGTTTTCATCTTTGATTAATAAATCAGTCATACTGGAGAAACAGTCTGCAAGTATATTTCGTTTCTGTGCACTGCTCTGGTTTGCCAGAAGCGGCTTAGTCATGCTGGCCACATGACCTGGAAGCTGTACGCTGGCTCCCTCGGCCAATAAAGCGAGATGAGCGCCGCAACACCAGAGTATAAAGCACACCTCTGGGCGCAACCCCAGAGTAGTCCGCGACTGGACTTAACGGTCAGGGGTCCCTTTACCTTTATATTCCTTTTACAAACACCTGCTTCACAAAGAGAGGGGTTTGGAGGAGGTCCACTTTTAACAGCAAAGTGAGCACATTGCCAGGGGCTGGTAAACCTCCTATATTCGAAATCCCTGAGCACTTTTCTCCTTAGCCAACCTTTAATATAAGAAATGAGCTCAGCTGCAAGGCTGCAGGTTGTTTTGCAATCCTCTCTCATCTGCCCAATGGCTGTTAAAACTGAACCTGCACTCATTCCCTCTTTCTGTGTGAATGGCGCCGGTCCAGATTTAAACACCCACGTCTGGCAATGTTTGGCCCTAGCTCTACACTGGATTGAGCTTGCTATTTTTATTTGCTAAGAATGGGAACAGAAACAATTTGTTAGCTACCCATCTCTTGAGCAGATAAAGTCCTACAACAACTTGTGGAATACTTTAGCAAAGACTATTATGCATATGCACACATAGGTAACCAGATAGTAGTACTGTGGCTATTGAGTTTATTAAAGCAAGGCAGATATAACATTCCAAGAGCCAACTTGTGCCACAGCAGGGCCTTTATTTACTAGGCCAAAGTCTGACGTAAAAATCAATAAAGGTTACAGCCATTGCCTGTTTGGGCCCTTGATGTATTCAGAGATTAAATGTGTGGCACATGAGACTGATCAATCATACACTAATCCTTTCTGAAGTGAACCTGCTCTTCTTCAATAACAGAATTTAAACTGTCCCAAAACTGCAACTTTTGGAGGAGGGACTGGATGTATCGCTTGGATGAAGCCAATACACAGCACTAAAATCACAGCTACTTTGCTCTTCTCCTGCTCCTGCAAAGTAAACAATGGTTTGGCATAGCATTATGTTTGAACCTGGGATTGTGGTTTGTCTCTTGCAAACAATCCATGAGCAGCAAGCCAGGAACAAACCTATGAGCTCAATGTTTGTTTGGAGTTAAGTGTAACTGTGATTTAAAGTGATCCACAAACCTTGCCACAGAATTAGGTTAGAAGTCCCCATGCAACGCCACTAAATAGTCAATTGCATTAAAATCAATTTATACCGAACTGTCATCCATACAATTTTTTTAATGGTGGGACAATAATTACCCTTATTTACAAAAGGCTTTTAGTTCATGCAGAACATTATTCAATCAAGATGAGTATCATAGCGAAAATTAATTTTCACAGAGCCACAATGTCTTTTTAAAAACTACCCACGGAGCCTTACCACTTGACATATTTTAAGTTAGATATGTCATTGAGATGTACACTTCTTTTGAGTGTTTAATGAAGGCTGATGGTGCACCTAACATTTCCAGCTTTAGTTTACATAAAAGTTTGTCACCAGGAAGACACCAAAACATGTCGGTATTTACATAATATACAATATAAAAATAACTGTCTTAAAGAGCTATATTTCCATTAGTCTATTCCTCATATAAAAATATGTACCCTAAATAGATTTTTCCTTTTGTTACATTTATGAAAAGTTGTACTCAGAGGACGAGAGGTTTGTATATTTTGTCAAACTGTTATGGCATTTAGAATTGCACAGGTTTTCATTAGTTTGCAAAAACTATTATATATATTCTCTGAATAAAACAAGACATATCTCCACCTGCAATCCCAGCCATGCCTACTCAGAAGTGAGTCCTATTGAGTTCAATGGGGCTTACTCCCAGGTAAGTGGGGCTAGGATTGCAGTTTAAGTTGATAATAGAAATACAGAACTGAGGTAGAGGTGCTTAGGGGTTTTTCTTCTCTTTTCTTTTTAAGTTGGCTAGACCTGTTTCTCCAAATTCATTGTATATTTTGTTTTCTGCATGCAGTAAAATTCTTACTAGGAGGCATTTTTAATACAAAGTATGAAATATAATGAGCTGCCCTTCTCTCCAGCATGCCACAAAAATTATGTAACCCTTTTCAAACATAATTAAAACTAGAATTTAAAAAATTGACATTTTGAATTTTTGGCATCTGCTTTGAAAGCCAAAATAAAGCTTTACTACAGCAAAACTGTTCCTTCCTTTTTAACTATAGGGATCAGAGATTCACTGAACTGTAAGGTGAATTTCATAAGAACTGCATCCAATGCAAACTATTACAGAAAGCATTCAATGTTTTTAATACTAAATATGGCACAGCATTAGGAAGGCAGCACTTCCTTTAATTAACTCATTAATCTGTGCTGACAGGCATGGATGGGATGCAAAGAACCTCCCTGAAATGCTTTTCATTCCCAGATCAGAAGTTTTTAGAGGCTATAAAGGAAACATTTTGTTCTTTAAAAAATGTGCATGCCGTGAACTGAACATCATGTTTGTTTCAAGATGTACTGCTTTATATGCAGTGGCATCTATCTGAAATAGACATTTTTATTCCTGTCCTTTTCAGACATGCAACTCAATCCTATTCATGCTTCCTCAAAAGGAAGCCAATTGTATTCCATGGGACTTCCTTACTCTCAAGAAAGAGTCTTAATCCTATACAAACTCACCTGGGAATACATCCCATTGGCTTGCGTATTACTTCTGTGTCTGGGACTGCACTGTTACTTAATTCATTCAGTTTTAATGGAACTCTCATCACTTAATAGAGCCTAAACAAAATAAGGGTCTCACATTAAACTCACTCGGCTTTGCTGAGCAAAACTATTTTCAGTGAAATGTATGAGGCAAAGATCACATTCAGGAACACTGAATTTAACTGGTACAGTATTCAGATATAACCCTATAGAGAATCCGTTCAGTCCCTGGATTAGACATGCTAATTAGAAACACATTTAAAAACACAAAAGCAGAAGTATTTCTGCGAAAGAATAAGCAACACATGCCTGCTTCAGTATTCGTATTATTTTGATTTCAGCGAGACAGAGCCTAGTGACCAAAAAACAACTCTGAAACTGGTCTGCGTTTTGTCGTTGCTTCCTCTTGGTCATCTTCCACTGCCTCAGACAAGGAAGAATAGGACGAGAAAGTCCCCCTGGACTTCAGCTTCCTCCTTGGGGCCGAGGCTGCATTAAAGAACTTATTGAGCGTAGCTGGTTTCTTTAAGCCTTTGGTCAGCTCATAGAAAGCAGTGTCATCAGACAAAAGCCCCAGGACAGCACTAGTGGAACTCAAAATGGAAGCTGCCACTTTGGGGTTCTTCTTGATGGAGGCGTTGTGTCCAGAGACCGCGTGAAGGTGGGGGTCCCGCAAGAGGTGCCTGACTGCAAAAGAGGAGCCCTCTTTCAAATATTGAAACGGTTTCTTCCCACTGTAGTCTCTCAGGTGAACGTTGGCATCGTAATCCCTGACCAACTGGGCAATGACTTCCTCTTGCCCATGTATGGCGGCGATGTGGAGCGGGGTATAACCACCATAGGACTTGGAGTTCACGTTGACATGAGCGCCACCTTTCTCGGCCACCTCGATGACTTTACCCAACATCTCGCAGTTCCCGCTCTTGGCCGCCCAGTGCAGAACGGTGAAGCCGGTCATGAAGTCCCTTTTGCTCGCCAGGTTCTTGTCGCTCAGCAGCAGGCCGTGAAGCTGCTGGGACCACTGGCCGGCTGTGGCCTTCACCAGCCACTCGTGCTCAGCGGCTTCCAAAGGGACAGTCGTAGTGGGACAGTCCGCTTCCTCGCCCACCTTCTGAGACTTTGGCACCCTCCTCAGGTAAGGGGAGCTAGACCCCATCTCTTCCAGCTGACGCCTCTTCATGTAAGGTGACGTAGAGGGGGTGACGGCCGGGAGCCCCACTTGGAGCCAGTCTTTGACTTCGGGCTGCTTTGGCTCGGGGCTCGGGTCCTTGGGCTCCTTGGCCCCGCTGGCAGGCAGCACACAGCGCACGGGCAACATGCAGGGTTTCTGGGGGGCAGCTTTGGGAGCCAACTTGTCTTGGTCCCTGGGGGCTTTGGGTGCCTCCATGCCCTCCTTTTGAAACAGGCTCTTCAACTGGGACACAGGCATTGCTGGGCTCGCCTCAGGCCCGCTTTCCTGCTCTGGACCCTCTGGGCCAGCATGGCAAGCAGGCGCCAAAGTGGACAAACCTTCCTCCTCCTCTTCTTCTTCCTCCTCCTCCTCTCCAGAGCGCCCCCCAGCGGGCGCTGCGCTCACTTCCGCCTCCTCCGAGCGCCAATTCTTCCTCAGCACCACGAACTTCGCTCCGTCTTCCTCCTTCACGACGGCCACATTGTTGACGAAGTGCTTAAACCGCTCGCGGAGGGCAGCTCGGGCTTCGGGCTCCCCGCCGGGCGCTTCCAGGAGCGGCTTGAAGCGGCTCAGCAGCTCCGAATTGCGCACCTTGCCGCCGCGCTCCCGCAGGAAGTCCAGCACAGCAGCTTGGCTCAGCTCGGGCTCAGCCATGCCCGCCTCAGCGTGGACAGACTCAGCGCGGGAAGAGAGAGAGTCGGCGGCGTCGGCGTCGCGCGCTCTTTCCCGGGAGGGTGAAGCCACCTGCTGCTGCTGCCGCTGCCGCTGCCGCCGCCTCTACTGAGGGAAGGAGCAGGTCTGGCGCTCTCCCAGCTGGCCGGCAGCGCGGCGGGGTGGAGTGCCGAAGAAGGAAAGGCCACCCACAGCCGAGGTGCCTGCCTGGGAGTTGTAGGCGAGGACACACCTGAGGCGGAAGCCCCGCGCGCCTCTCCCGAAGCCGAGCGCGGCTTCTAGGAACCGCCGCAAGGCTCTCCCCACCCCCGCCTCTCTTTCCCAAGTGGTTGCGCCCACAAAGCGCGCATCTCGGGTTCCATCCCACGCGAAGAAGATAAAAGCAAGGCGCACCCCCCCCCTCCGCGCAAGTCAGAAATGAAACATTCCTACACTCGTTGCCATTGATTCCCAGGAGCGGCCGCGCGGCTTGTGGCAGGTTGGACGGCTGCATCGCTACCGCACCGAGCTAAACCAGCACCTCGTTAATCGAGCGTGGTATCCAATGCGGCGGGCATCGTGGACCGGGCAAGAACCGCTTATTTGCTCGTGCAGCTGTCTTGAAAATATATTCAGGGGTGTTCTTAAACCTTGCCTATGCACGCTTTAATAGAATGCTCTGATAAGGAGAATTAAACGCGTCTGCAGTTGCCTTCAGCGATATCTGACTGGTAGAGAGCAAGAACCGCAGAGGGAGAGGACATAATTAGCTGAATATATATACAGACTATCCACCCACTCTTATTGTTACGCTTACTTGTTTATAATCCGGCTTTCTCTAAGGCTGTGTACGCATTGCAGTTTACTTAGGCTCATCATGGGCGCTCCCACTGCTGGTGTTTGAAGCTGAGTACACGTGAAGATGTTAGCCAGGATCCATGTGCATCCTGTAGCCGCTCCAGAAATTCTGCTGTTTGATGCCTTTCTTCCTCAAGCCAGCTTCCATCTGATTCGAATATGCAAGCTGTGGTTAGGCTGAGGTGTGTACACAGCTGCTGCTTGTCCACAGGTGAGAGCCTCACTGAATAGTGAAATGTTGAATTACAGTTCCCAGGATTCTTTGGGGGAAGTCATGTGCTTTCAATGTGCATTGAGTGTAATCTAACTAGAAAGGTGGTCCTACATTTTGGGCTTGTACACACTTCCTCTTGTCCTGCTGCTTCACCCTGGGGGAATCACTCTTTAGCACTCTATTGGACCAAACAGCAATTCGGGTTTTCCATGCATTGTTGTTTGTTCCTGTTTTAAAGCTAAAGGGAGGACGTGCTCTACTGGCATGTTGGCAGACCAGCTCTGCACTACAGAGATGTTTGCAAATGTGACTTGAAGACTGACAACACCAACCCCATCATGTTGTAATCTCTTGCAGACAACCACAGTGCCTGGAGACAAGACAGTCAACTTGTTTATCCATAGCACTGACCAGAGGAGAAATGACCACTGGAAGGAGCGTAGAGAGAATAAATGCCATGGTGCATCTGCAGAAGCACAACCAGATGCCTACATCTGCACCAACAGCAACAAAACATGTCTCTCCTGCATTGGTTTCTACAGCCACACCAGGTGCTGTAACCTTTCAACACTTTGACTTTGCCCCCAGAGGCACACTCCTCCATTGTCTTCTGAGAAAGATGGATGCCAACCCAACCCTAACCTTTTAGCCAAGAGGTGGAGAGAAAAGGTTACCTTAAACTGAACCCAATCAGAAATTTGTAGAAGCAAAAGAATGCTAAAATTATCCTTGCCACATGAATAGATGACACAAATGACCACCCCCCTCATGTTTCCACGTCTGCCATGGTAAGTTATTACATAGTATATAGTGGACTGCATTTCCCTCCCTTAAGTGATTTTAGAAGAAGGAAGAAGCTTTGCTAAGAAGATATCTTCCATCTCGATAATGTTGCACAGTCCACACTTTGGCTACCTACAGCTGGATATGGAAGAGATTAAAGGGGTCGGCAGCAACAGCATTTTTTAATTCCACTTGCCAAACTAACTTCTAAAGGCAACGGATCAAATAATGTTTATAGCAAGATTGCCAGGGCTAATAAAAGATGCTCACTTGATTTATTTCTGCCACAATTTCCTGAAGTAATGAATACTTTTTTCCCTCAGTTATCAAGCCAAAGCCACAGCTTTCAGTACAATTATTGAGGTTTGTAAATTGCATTTTTATTGTTCCCAAGAACCTCTCATCTGTATGCATCTCAAGCTGCAGTTTTGGTGACACATATATTTCCAGCCGGCTATTAAATCTGCCTGCTTCTGTAAGGCATAACAGTCCATAGGTTTACATGTAGGGAGCGGCACTCGAGTGCAGGGACAGAAGTGAAGTGCTTGTATTGCAGCCAATTGGAAGCTGTGCCAGACGCTCGGCTTCTGAAATCGTTCGAAAACCAGAACACTCACTTCCAGGTTTCGATCATTCAGGAGCCGATTTGTTCGGGAGCCAAGGCGTTCAGGAGCCAAGGTACGACTGTATTATACATGACTATGGTGTGAGGTGGTTTTTTTTGGTCATAATTGTTTCGAATATATGAAAATGTGGTATTGTTTTTATTGCTGATGGTTTTTATTGTGAAATCACTTTGAACTATTTGATGGGAGGCAATTTGTATGTGGAAGTAAATAAATACATTTCTATGAGCAGGAGCAGGGTAGGTGGTGCAGGGGCTCCTCTGTGCTGGCACCTTGCATGGCAATGGCATCCTAAATGTGTCCACTAGGGCCTAAATGAAACTAGTACCACCTTGCTGATGCAATGGTCAGGATGGGTGCAGCAAGTGTGATTGTATCTGGATATGACAGTTTTAGTGGCTCAAGTCATCGTTTGCTCTGCAGCTGCTGGGACTGTTAGGCAAGGTTTCGTGGTTTAAATTTAGCATTCTGAAAGGAGCATTGCACTGCTTTGGATTGCCAAATGAATTTGTTATTGTAATGTAATTAAATATATTGCTACATGAAAATGAATAGGATCGTGCCTTTTTAGGTTTCTGGGGGGGGGAAATTGAAGTGCTCTGCAATCCTTGCCTCTATTCCCTGTTAATACTGATGTATGCTTTGGCAGGATCAAAAAACCCTTTTTTCAGGAAGACTATACACTATGCAACAGTACCATGTGTTTGTTTTTGTTTTGCTCTCAGGGTCATGAAATTAAATCCTGATCTACCTAACTGCAAGGGGGTGATTTTGTGCCAAATCTGCCGGGGAGGCAGAGAGTGGTGTGGTTTTTTAAAATGTCTTTCAGAATCAAATGGGAAGGTGAAAGTGTATGCATGAAAACATTAGCAGACCTTTTAGCTGTGTAGATGCTTGTACAACTAATGAAATCAGCTCTGGATAGACTCTTCCGACAGGGAAGGGCCATGACTCAGTGGCAGAGCATACAATTTGCATGCAAACGCTCCAGGTATCAGAGAGAGTATACCTCTGAATACCATTTGCTGGGGCACACAAATGGGGGGAGTGCTTTTCTGTAGCTTCCCCTACAGCTGGCCACAGTAAGAACAGGATGCCTTTGGCCTGATCTAGCATGGCTCTTCTTTCTTACACTAGCTTCAATTGCTGGTATTTCCATGTAGGATGGGGAAAGGCTCCTGCCTGAGACCCCAAAGAGCCACAGTCAATACTGAGCTAGATGGACGTGGTATAAATCAGCTTCTTATGTACCTAACAGCAGTCAGAAATCTTGAGTGAGCCTAACCACCTCGTGTGACTTTCGATCCATACAACTCAGAGTGTTATGATATATTCACTAACCCCTATTGTGTCAAGGCACTGGTTCCAATTGTGCATAGCCTCTCCTGACCCAGATTTAATAGATAAGTAGTGCTGGGTGCCATTGGCATCCTGATAACATTGTGCCCCTCATATTCTGGTGATATTCCAGGAATGTCTGCAGCTTTAAGCCTCTAGAGCAGCTGGTCTAGAAAAGAGGTACCAATGACCGGGCAGTAGTTGTCAAGTGCCTCAGGGTCCAAGGAGGGTTTCTTCAGGAGGAGATATACCACCACCTCCTTCAAGGGACCACCCTCTCATGCGAAGATGCTTTAGTAACCTTCTTCAGCCACTCCCCCCCCCCAATCTGTACAAACAAGCCAGGATGGGTAAGAGTTGAGGGGGCGACTACTGGGATGGACAGTCACAAGCACTGCATCCACATTTTCAGGCCTCAGTAACTGGAACTGACCCTACAGAATCAAATAGGACAACACCAGGCACCACGCCAGAACAGAGACTGCATTAACAGGGGCATCAAGATCTGTGTGCTCACAAAGCACCTAGAGAATTTACCATAGCCGGCCTGCAATAGTTCCCATGTCCCTTTAAATGGGGCAAGTGACTAAACCTCCTGCCAAAACCGTCTGCAGAATGCTCTGCCATGCTGGGTCTTGCTGTCTTAATACAGCCTGATCCTTCTGTTGCTTATAACCCTCTGGTGTTTGTTGGCTTCTTGTGTAACTTCCTTGCCCCGCCTTTCACATTGTTTACACACTACCGCGCCCTTTGCCAAGGCTACCTGTTTTGTGTGTGGGAATTTTGCGGAGATCTTTGCCTTACAGAGATTCTGCAGTGCTGATATATCTCCTGCAGAAGGCTGTCCTGAGTCTTTCTAGCAGCAACAGCTATAGTGCCATCCTTCTTGTCTGTTGGAATCATTTGACTTCATTACTTCTTCTGTGTTCTTAAAGCCCTTGTCCATGCGGGGTTTTCTCATATTTTCTGGGTTAAGCAAGCAATACTGAACGAAGCACACACACCTCGTTTTATGTGAGCTTTTTGAAGAGATTCAAGGCATTGAGAATACATAAGTATAGAGAGTAGTTGCCATAAAGCAAGTTGATTTATTTTTTTAGAACTTTCTCTGTCGATCTAGCAGTGCTAAAATGAAAGATAATGGGATGGTCACTGGTATATCTATTAAGTGAAAGGCAGATTGTACATGCTCAGAGGCACTGTTTCCACATTTCAGAGCTGAACTAAGACTGTGTAAGCAGATCATGGGGGTTAAGATTTGGTGAGCTCTAACTTTTGTGAAAAAACAACAGAAGCTTTTCTTTTAGGAATCATGGGATTGGAGTTACCTAAACAATATAAAAATATATTTATGTATGCAAGCACTGCTGCAAGAATGGTATTTGCCCAAAGATGGAAAGAGGAAAATGTCTCATTGAAAGAAGAATAGCTACAGAAACTAACGGAATATGCAGAAATGGCAAAAATTACAGGAAGAATAAGAAATCAAGATAACAAAGTCTTTAAGGGGGAATGGAAATCATTTATTGAATATTTACAAACTCATCATAAACAAATTAAGACATTAGCAGGATTAATGCAAAAATGTGCAGTATTGAAAGCATATATAAAATGGATGGAAATAAATATAAAATAGTTTTAAATTGGAATATGCAAGAAAATAGAGTAAATAAATATAAGGAACCACAGAAAGAGGGGGAGGGAAGTAAAAATGTGATCTGTACAGGTGATTCTGTTGGAAATGTTTATTTTTCATAAATGAAAATTACTACTACTACTACTACTACTAATAATAATAATAATAATAGAGATTTGGTGAACCCAGCTCAGATGAAATATCAAGATCTAACTAAACCTCCTACCATTGTCCCACTAGTGGTGCCAGCAACTTGGGAAATGTTAGTGAAATGTTCAGAGACACCTATAAGTATATTCAGGGCCATAGAAATGTACGAAATATATGCAAACAACATTATTCATGAATAGTGCACTTGTATGTGGACTGATTTGCTTGCAAAACATTTATAAGCTGCAATCAAGAAAATTATGTGCCTCCGTGTGCATGCACTTGGAACCAGAAGTCACAATTTGCACTGGTGGGTACAATTCATAAAAACGCTTTCAGATGCGATAATTGAGGTTTGGTTTTTGCGACAACGAATGAATGTTTATTTTGCTATATGTACAAACACTGGGAAGCCAAAGTCACAATTTCCTTGTACAAATAAACCACAGCAAAATTAATATCTGATTATCATGTTTAGCTATCTATGCTCAGGTTTCATACTTCTTTCCTATATGGAAGTGCTTATAAAACAGAACGACATGTGAAAATATTATTTATTTAACTTCTACCTCGCCGCCACCACCCCTACGAAAGGAGCCAAGGGTGGCAAAGTACAAAAGAGCAAAAACAGTATCCACATTTTAAAATGCTTTTTTAAAATAAATAAATAAATAACCAAATATTCTCATAGCTAATAACTTCAAAGTTGCCAGGATCAGCTTTGGCAGTTCCTGTCAATTCCAAATATTTCCTCTTCTTTCTTGTCACCTTTGCTGCAGAGTAATAATAATAATAATAATAATAATAATAATAATAATAATAATAATAATAATTATTATTTATACCCCGCCCATCTGGCCAGGTTTCCCCAGCCACTCTGGGCGGCTTCCAACAAAACATTAAAATACCGAAAACCATCAAACATTAAAAGCTTCCCTAAACAGGGCTGCCTTGAGATGCCTTCTAAAGGTCTGGTAATTGTTGTTCTCTTTGACCTCTAATTATTATTATTACATTTAGCAATCCCTTTGATAAGTCTCCAGCTGCTCAGGTGAGATGTCCTAGTGGCACACGACCTTACCCAGATTTGGTTTCCTATGGAACAGTAGCAGATGGTGCGGTGGAGCAGAGACACTTTCTGGACCTCTCAGCAAGTGAATCATCGCTGCTCACCAGGAAGGAGAGTGGAGGCTGAGGTGGCAGGGAGAGTGGTGGAGTGCCAAGCTGCCTCCACTGGTGTGTTTGGACCACACCAACCTCACTGCCACCTCGCTTCTCCCCCTCCTGGTAAGCAGAAGCACTTCACTTGCAGAGGTTAACAAAAACCACCTCCACCCCACTTTTGTCATCATCACCTTGCCAACAAAGGTCCATATAGCTATGGTTTTCCCAGTAGTGATGTATGGAAGTGAAAGCTGGACCATAAAGAAGGCTGATCTCTGAAGAATTGATGCTTTTGAATTATGGTGCTGGAGGAGACTCTTGAGAGTCCCACGGACTGCAAGAAGATCAAACCTATCCATTCTGAAGGAAATCAGCCCTGAGTGCTCACTGGAAGGACAGATCCTGAAGCTGAGGCTCCAATACTTTGGCCACCTCATGAGAAGAGAAGATTCCCTGGAAAAGACCCTGATGTTGGGAAAGATTGAGGGCACAAGGAGAAGGGGACAACAGAGGATGAGATGGTTGGACAGTGTTCTTGAAACTACCAACCTGAGTGTGACCAAACTGCAGGAGGCAGTGGAAGACAGGAGTGCCTGGCGTGCTATGGTCCATGGGGTCATGAAGAGTCGGACACAACTAAACGACTAAACACACACTATTTTGGAAGGAAGTTGCTGGAGGCTTCTGGCATTTTGCAAAATCTGGGTTTATTTACAAATGCACAGACTGTGCATGGGTGGATGTACAGTTTAAACACTCCAACTGAAAATACCACTGGCACACATCAAATCTTTAGGAAGAGCCAACTCCCCAGATGCTTGCAGAGCTCTCTTCTTCTTGTGCTGTCCTCAGAAAACTGCAGTCTTCCCTTTTTGTTACCTTTCTAAGATACACAGCAGCTTACTTAGGGGTACTCAAGGGTACAAAGTACCGGCACCTTCCACACTCCTGCAAATGTTAAAAGTGTGGCACTGTAAGAAATTCATGTTGAGTACCGGCACCCATTTTTTCTTTTTTTTAAAAAAGGCACTGAATTACATCATCCTTAGATGGGAGGTGGAAAGGTATGTCCCTCCACTACCCTTGCCTCTGACTGGTTGCCCCAGCCACTCTGGGTAGCTTCCAACATATACAAAAACAATGAAACATTAAACATTACAAAACTTCCCTGGTCTAACCCAAATGTTAAAACATAATTTAAGTCATGAATTCTTAGGGTAATGTGTGTTTCCCATCACCAGACCTCAACTAAATAAGTTTTTACTGGTTCCTTGGTGAATTAATTTTGTAAAACTGTCAAGGCATGAACTTGACACATCATTATGTTTAGAGCACCTAACTCTTAGGAAACCACCCACTGTGTTTGCCTTCAGCATGTGTAACTCTTCGTTTCTTCATTCAGTTTGTAACTTACACCTTCAGCAAACAAAACCTACAAAACCATTGGATGGAATCCCAGTGGTGTCCTGGTGGTGTGCATGGAAGATCTTTGAGGCCAGCGGAGGTATCTGTTAACAGAAATGGAAGGTGCAAAACTGCCTTATATGAACCCGGACCAGTGACCCATCCCACTCAGCATTGCCTACACTGACTGGCAGTACAGTGGAGCCTCGGTTTATGAACACAATTGGTTTCCGGAAGTCTGTTCATAAACTGAAGTGTTCATAAACTGAAGCGAACTTTCCCATTGAAAGTAATGGAAAGTGAATTAGGGTCCGCGGCGTTCGTAAACCAAAAATTCGTAAACCAAGGTGTTCATAAACCGAGGTTCCACTGTAGGTCTCCAGAGTTTCAGGCAGGGACTCTTTCACAACTGTATCTGGAGATGCTGCAGATTGACTCTGGGGCCTTCTGCATGCAAAGCAGATGTTCTAACACTGAGCTATGCCATGGCCTGTACCCCTCAAAAGGAAGGCATAGTGTTTTTATTGATTCATGCTTCCTTCCATAGTCCCCATGCCACCTTCTGCCTTGTTCTGGAGGGTGGGGGGTGGCAGAGCAGCAGTTGGTAAGAATCACCCCCTCTTCCCTTTCATTAGCTTTCACCGGATCAAAATCCCTTCTGTGAGCCCAAGGGTGCTGACTCAAATCTACCCCAAACATTTATTATTATTATTATTATTATTATTATTATTATTATTAACAACACAAATAGGACTGAGACAGTTCTGATTCCCACAAGCAAGTTCCTGAGTCTTTTCGCTTTCTTAGCAGCCATTTAGTGCCAATGTGTTTCCTTTCAGGTCTAAGCAGAAGCAGAAGGCCAGCATTACTCTGTCTGACTACGGACATTACAGCAGAAAATAGCTCAACGAATAGCATATACTAATATTTTGTATTCATCTAAGGATCAAAAGATGTGAGGGGTGGAGAATTATGAGTGCTGAGCTGCATTTGGTTAGAGGGTGTTTGTTGTAGCTACTGCTTTTCGATTGTGCACAAACTGTCCCAATCTTAAACTAATATGTGCCTTGCATTAGAGAAGAAGAGATAGAGACTAGAGACAAAAATTCCATATGGATTATCTTGATTTAGGCACTGGTAAATTATTGTTGCTGCACCACACACGGCAATTTAAAAAGTCCAAAAGGACAAGACCCTTGTCCTGAGGTGCTAACAATCTAAAATTCATATATTTGGGGGGGGGAGGAAATGAAGGCAGGGAAAATTAAGGGTGGAATGTGCTTAAAAACTACACATTTTTAAGCTCAGTTAAGTAGAGTACGGGGACAAGTTTCCTAGAATGTCCTTTCTGACCTAACTTGTGCTGAACGGCCCTCAGGTACAGTGGTGCATCACTAGACGAATTTAATTCGTTCCACGGGTCTTTTCTTATAACGAAAAATTTGTCTAGAGAATCCCATGGGGATGCATTGACTTTTTTGAATTTTTTTTTTTGCCCATAGGAACGCATAAATTGAATTTCAATGCATTCCTATGGGAAACCGCGATTCGCTAGACGAATTCGTCTAGCAAGGCAACCTCCACTAGAAAAAACCTTTCATTAAGCGGAAATTTCGTTAAGCAGGGCATTCGTTAAGCGAGGCACCACTGTACTAGACTGATTCTCTTAGGGTTGCTGACCTCATTTTCTCCTTCCATAGCTGTCAAGTTTTCCCTTTTCCCACGAGGAAGCCTATTCAGCATAAGGGAATTTCCCTTAAAAAACGGGAGAACTTGAAAGCTGTGTCCTTCTTCATTCTCATCTTGGGAGAGGACATATCTTTTGTGTCTTTCCTGTTGAGATGCAAGAGCAAACATGGCTCAAGGCATCTCCACCTTAGTTAAATAGAACTAGGACCTTTCCAGTCAGACGTGTATTCCCATAACAAACATAGCTTTCTTATTTTTCTAAACTCAGAATCTCAGTGTGATTATATGCAGGGTAAAGTGTCCTCCTCCAACCAGGATTCAGCATGAAGTTCAACTTCTGCTGAGTGATTTAACTCCTAAAGCAAACAGATTTCTACCCAGATGTTCCTTCCCAACCAAACTTATGGTTAAAAGCAATTTAAGTGACAGTCAGACTTCGCTGTTGTAAATAAGGTGTGGCATCATGTTGCAATACAGGTGGAGAGAAAGAGCAGCAATGCTGAATGAGCTGGGAAAATATGAGAATGAACAATGTGAAGAGAAAGTCATGCTTCATAGCTGAACGGTTGTGAGCTATCCCTCCATTGTGAGAACTGGTGATATTTTTAAACCTTTCTGACCAAGTGAATCTGCTCCTGGAATGCAATCTTGCATTGTACAACAAACAGAAGCAGGAAAGCCAGGGCTATCAAATTTCCTCATTCATATTTTCCTTTGAAACAAAGGGTGTGCTATATGCAGGCAAAACAGCTTCTCCATTGTTAGGGTGAAAGACGCAGTAACATTTCAATGGATAAACAATCAAACAAGAGATTGTGGGGAGACGGGGGTGGCATCCACAGATAAAAGGCGTTCTCTGAGCAAAGAGCTGGATACAAATCAAGAACCAATTAAAAAAACAAAAAAAAATTCTTAGTGTTGTAGAATAATCTATTTGCTCAATTTTTTTAAGTGGAGTTACACTTGAAGTTAGACATGATCTAGGTTTGTTGGGCAGTAGTTTATTTGTTAACAACCTAGATATGAAGATGACACAACTTTGATGTCAGAAAGTGAGGAGGAATTAAAGAACCTCTTAATGAGGGTGAAAGAGGAGAGCGCAAAATATGGTCTGAAGCTCAACATCAAAAAAACTAAGATCATGGCCACTGATCCCATCACCTCCAGGCAAATAGAAGGGGAAGAAATGGAGGCAGTGAGAGATTTTACTTTCTTGGGCTCCATGATCACTGAAGATGGCGACAGCAAACATGAAATTAAAAGACGCCTGCTTCTTGGGAGAAAAGCAATGACAAACCTAGACAGCATCTTAAAAAGCAGAGACATCACCTTGCCGACAAAGGTCCGTATAGTTAAAGCTATGGTTTTCCCAGTAGTGATGTATGGAAGTGAGAGCTGGACCATAAAGAAGGCTGATCGCTGAAGAATTGATGCTTTTAAATTATGGTGCTGGAGGAGACACTTGAGAGTCCCATGGACTGCAAGAAGATCAAACCTATCCATTCTGAAGGAAATCAGCCCTGAGAGCTCACTGGAAGGACAGATCGTGAAGCTGAGGCTCCAATACTTTGGCCACCTCATGAGAAGAGAAGAATCCTTGGAAAAGACCCTGATGTTGGGAAAGATTGAGGGCACTAGGAGAAGGGGACGACAGAGGACAAGATGGTTGGACAGTGTTCTCGAAGCTACGAACATGAGTTTGACCAAACTGCGGGAGGCAGTGGAAGACAGGAGTGCCTGGCGTGCTTTGGTCCAATGGGTCACGAAGAGTTGGACACGACTTAACAACCAAACAACAACAAGTTCATTTGTTAATCACTAAAGGAGGGCTGTTTCCCAAACAGTTTTGCACCAATTGTCTATCGTTGTGCCAGAACAAAGTGCTACTTGTCTATGTGCAGGAAGATTTTGAAATGAGGGAGGACTTAATCATGTAGCCCCCTCAAGTGCTTTCTAAAATGGTGAGCTCCCCAGAAGGTGAACCATGGTGCCCCCCCCCCCCGCTTCTGATTGTTTAGGTGACTTACCTGCTTGAGTAAGAATGGCAACGGTGCCTTACTAACAATTCCAAGGAATATTCCATTTCCCCAGGTAGTATTCAACTCTCACAATGTGTGGTTGCTTTTCCGTAAATAAATCAATTGAAAGTTATCCTGCATGTATGAAAAAAGTAGCTTCTTCAGGCATCTCTAAGTGGCTCCTTCTACTTTGGGTCTGGTGGGGCAGAATGCAGAGAAGCCTAAAGTAGGTGGAGCCAGAGCCAATGCCAAACAGAGCCAACTACAGTCATACCTCGTTTTAAGTATGCTTCGGTTTGAGTACTTTCAGTTTAAGTACTCCGCGGAACCGCCTGGAACAGGTTAATCCACTTTCCCTTACTTTCAATGGGAAAGTTCGCTTCAGGTTAAGTACACTTCAGGTTAAGTACAGACTTCCGGAACCAATTGTGTACTTAAACTGAGGTACCACTGTAATTCAAATTTAGTCCCCACCCTCCTCCCTGCTGGGTTCTACAAGTGCAACTCTAAGACTGAGGAGAAGGAAGCAGACAGCCAGTGCTAGCCTTTGGTTTGGTTGTAAGTAAGAAGGCACATGGGTTTGGAGGAATCAAGAAGACTGAGGTTGGTGTGGCAATGCCCCAATTGCTCTAATGGACGTGCCTTCTCTAGTTAATGAATGTAGGAGATGAGCAGCCAAACCTAACAAGTGCCTATTCTTGCTAAGGACTAAGTCCACAGAGCTATATTGCTGATAGGCAAATACTCCCAGACCATAGAAATACTATCGGCAGAGAGGGCTCCTGTGTGATGTCATTTCTCCTCCTCTCCTGGAGAGGAAGGAGCATATAGTACTTCCTGTTCCTCTCTCTTCCTTTGATCAGCGTTGGATGCAAACATGCCTCTGTTTGCTCCAGCTTTAAGCATATGCCTGAAGCTGGTTATACTGTAAATATAAGTATTTTGCCTGCATAGTTTTTACTGCTGTCATTTTTGAGAACCAATGCGTGATTATAAAGTAAGGAATCTTATTTTAAAATTTCCTTTGCAAGTTGTTGCCTTTGTTAAGTGGAAGAAGAAGCGGGGAGGCCAGGGCCGGATTTTGGTTTGATGAGGCCCTAAGCTATGTCTAGCTGTCCTTTGTCAACAACAATTTGTCTCTGTTTTTTGTGTTGAATATATGCTATATCAGGAGTCGGCAAACTAAGGCTCGTGGGCTGGATCAGGCCCAATTGTCTTCAGGATCCGGCCCGCAGACTGTCTGTGGATCGGCATAGGGATTTTGTTCATTTGGGCTGCTCCATTCCCCCCCCCTGCGCCATTCCATTTCCACACACACACACCGTGGCGGTGCCTCCTCCCTCCCTCCTCCTGGCTTCTCCCTGCCCTGCCTAGAGAAGGAAGGGGGCTGGGCTGAGCTGTCTGAATGCCATTTTAAGCAGCCCCTCTCCGGAGCCAACCCTTTCGCACTGCTCATCTTCCCTCCGCCGCCACCGCCCCGGTGCTCCTGTGGGCCAGAGAGCGGAGCGGATGAGCTCGCTCTGCCTACCCACGAGAAGCAGCAGTGGTGGTGGTGGTAGCGACAGCGGCAGCCCCTGGGAAGGTAAGCACAGCGGCTGGGGCTGGGGCTAGGGGAGGGGGTGGGGAGGAGGACTACTTGCCCCCCTTGCCTCTTCTTCCAGCTCCCCCCCACCCGATGCCGCTTCTCTGGCCTGCCACAAAGTCTAAGGGACAGTGGACCAGCCTGCGACTTAAAGATTTTGCCGACCCCTGTGCTGTATGGTAATTTATGGACCTAATAGGCATCTAAAGCCATTTGCACATAACAAAATATGTATTTTATCAAAGTAATTGTTGAACTGAAATACAATTAAGAAGAAGAATATTAATAGTGATTTTTTTGGGGGGGGCAAGAGAGTGGGGCCCTAAGCTATAGCTTGTTTAGTTTATACGTAAATCCGGCCCTGGGGAAGGCAGCTTACTTTGTAGCTAGACTTGCTCAAATGGAGCTTTGCAGCCTAGTTCCTATGCTTTTAATTTTGCTGTCAAGGATGGGATTTTTAAAACTCTGTTCAACCCACACACACAGGAGCCTGAAGGGATAAATTGCAATTAATATATTCTCTCCTACCCTTTAAAACCCACCCCACAATTCATGTAACTGATGTGGGATTTTTCAAATTAGCCAGAAGCCAAATAATAATCAGTTAAAAGTATTTGCTTGAAAGCCTAGAAGTAAGAGGGTGAACATGGGATTATGGGACAAGAGTGGGATCAATTCTGCTTCTCAAGCTTCATTGCAACTGGACCAGGGCGGAGATACCAGTACTTGTAGCAAACTGCTCACCTGTGCAAAGCCCAGCTCGCATTTAAGATTGTTTAAATCTGCTGAACAAAGATTAGAAAACACAAACATCTGTGGAAGGGCTGCCTGGTATGCAAATTGTAAACAGCAGGCCTTAAATGTATACAGAGAAATTTGCCTTACGTTGAACATGCCTGCATAGCTGAGTCAGAATGTGCTGGAGTTCTTTATGTAAGTTGCTTGGAATATAGGTTACCTTTCAGGACATAAGTGGGAGGAATAAACAGCTTTTTACTACACTTCACAGGTCACCCTGACTCTTCCTGGGTACAGGATCATGTGGGGAAATGACAACCTGAACAGACCACACAGATACAGCTAGCAGCAGATAACAGGGACTGCTGTGATCCAAGAAGCTGGTGAAAGTCTTGGAAGCTGGTGGCAGCTTCTGCTGTCTTAATTCAAATACAACCCAGGGAAAAATGTGTCTGGCTTGTATCTGTGTCTTGCTTGAGTTCTGAATGCAGTGGTGGCAGTAAGAAATGGCTCAAACTAGGTACGTATCTTAAATCCCAAGTTGTTCCTCCCCACACCTAAGCATATTATATGTTTTTACATGAGCTGGGATAATGGCAGTTATCTAGCAGGGCCATTCCGTGAAAAATGAGCCTGATTAGAAAAAAAATATTTTTAAAATATACTTATTTTACTTATAGTTTCATTAACTAAACATATTAAAGTTCAATATTCCAAAGGAAAAAAGAATTTGAAATTATTTTTTTCATGAGAAATCTGAGCTTGAAGTTTCAGTATCATTTTTCTGATTGTGTAGCTTAATTTTGTTCATTTAGGTTGGCATTATTTTTTAAAGATAAACAAAAATTGTGGTTGTCATTGTTGGTATATTATTAAAGTGAAGAACTTTGTCTACACATTGGACTTGAAAATTTTTAAATAGGTAAGTTATTTCTATTTTATTTTTATTATTGAATGGGATGCTGTTTCAGTGTCCCACCCGTGACAGCAAAAGGTACAAAAGTTTATTTTGTGATAAAACTAATTTATAGGTTATGTTTGTTTTATTGTGGGAGTATGTATTAGAGTATAACACACCTATCAATAATAAAAATGCAGTTAATTAATGTAAACACCATGAAATTTTAATAATTCTTTTTCTGTCCCACCCGTGACAGTTTTCAACTTGTTTTACTGTTGTAGCTTGAGTTAGTGATTTCAGCAAGTGATTTCAGCTCTCTGCAGACAGGAGACAGATTCCTCATGTAACAATTCTTTATTCTGGCAAACAAGACTGAGGGACTGAGGAGAGGGGAACTAGCTAGAAAGGGATACATTTTGGAGGGAACAATCTCAAGCAATCACAAAGCTGCCTTTTGGTGGAAACCAATAAGACTAAGGAGCCAAATGCAGCTGCTTGAATGAATCAATAGTAGCTGTTCCTTCTGGAACATAAAGGCAGTTACCGTTACTTTACCCTAGTACGAATACATACAGTAATACAGATAATATAACCTTTGAATCAATACACAAAATGGGAAAGACTACATCTGCAGAACGTATGAGAAAGCTGCGTGAAAAACTAAAACAAGATAAAAACAAATGTGAAAGCTTCAAAGAAAAGGAGAGGGTCAGAGATAAGAAGAGGCGAGAAAAGTTGGTAAAGAATTTGTCTGCAAAATCACTTATGGAATACAGACGGAAAGAAACTGAGCGCAAAAGAAAGTACAGACAAAAGATAAAAGAAAAAAATCTAGGCCAATTGGCGACACTACTATTCCAGAGATTGGGTCATTTAAATGCCCACAATCTCTTGGAAAGGCTGTTACCAAAGTTAAAAGAGTGTTCCATTAAGTCCATGGAAAAGAATAAAGAATAGCCATGTTACGAAAGCTTGTGTATGAGAGTTCACCTCAAGCGCCAAAAACACTACAGTGGTACCTCGGGTTACGAACGCGATGCGTTCCGGGTCGCAGTTCGTAACCCGAAAAGTTCGTAACCCGAAAAGGGCCCAAACCGCCTTTTGCGCATGCGCGCGCGGCAAAATACTTCCCGGTTTGCGAAGTTCACAACCCGAGGTACGACTGTATATGATAAAAGCCCTAAACAGAACACCAAAAGTTCTATTATTTCACAAGATAATATCTCAAAGGTCCATGAGTTTTATAATTCAGATGATATTAGCAGGCAGGCACCAGGATTTAAGGATGTCAAATCTATTAAAGATCCGACAAGTGGAAAAAGAATCAAAATCCAAAAGCGGCATATGAATATGACAGTCCAAGAAGCCTATGCCTTATTTAAGATTGCATAGCTGCCAAGTTATCCCTTTTTTTAAGGGATTTTCCCTTATGCTGAATAGGCTTCCTCGCGAGAAAAGGGAAAACTTGGCAGCTATGAGATTGATAATCCAACAGATGAAATCAGCAAATCAAAATCAAGAAAATATTTTTTTAATAGATTTTAATTTTAGTACAGTGGAACCTCGGTTTACGAACACAATTGGTTCCAGAAGTCTGTTCATAAACCGAAGTGTTCGTAAACTGAAGTGAACTTTCCCATTGAAAGTAATGGGAAGTTGATTAATCCGTTCTAGACGAGGAAAAACACCCCCTAGAACGGATTAACCGCTTTGCTCCGATGCCTTCGCGGAGGCCGGGGAGCGTTTCCGCGACTGGGCTGCAGCCGCGAAAGCGGTCCCGGCCTCCGCAAAGGCATCGGAGCAAAGCCCCAGCCTCCAGAAGGCATCGGAGCCGGGACTTCGCTCCGATGCCTTTGCGGAGGCCGGGGAAAGCGGTCCCCGGCCTCCGCAAAGGCATCGGAGCGAAGTCCCGGCTCCGATGCTTTCCGGGGGCCAGGGAGCGTTTCCGCGACTGGACTGCAGCCGCGAAAGCAGTCCCCGGCTACCGGAAGCCGGGGACCGCTTTCGCGGCTGCACAGCCCAGTCGCGGAAACGCTCCCCGGCCTCTGGAAGGCATCAGAGCGAAGTCCCGGCTCCGATGCCTTTGCGGAGGCCGGGGAGCACTTTCGTGACTGCAGCCCAGTCACGAAAACGCTCCCCGGCCTCCGCAAACGCATCGGAGCGAAGCCCAGCCTCCCCGAAGGTATCCGACGCTCCGATGCCTTTGGGGAGGTTTGGCCTTTGCTCCGATGTCTTCGGGGAGGCCGGGCCTTCGCTGCGGGCCTCCAGGAGGCATCGGAGCGAAGGCCCGGCCTCCCCGAAGGCATCGGACGCTCAGTAGACCTCCGGCACCTCGGTTTACTAACTTCCGGGTTAGGATAGTTCGTAAACCGAAAGTTCGTAAACCGAGGTGTTCGTAAACCGAGGTACCACTGTAAATACAACATTATACTTTGTAGGCTATGGTAGATAGTAAGTATAGTAATAGCAAAAGGTTTTTTGTAATTATTCCATTTTTAACAACCTTAATTGTATGTTAAATCAAGTGTATGCCAGACGCGTCCCACCCGTGACATTTCATTGTCCCACCCGTGACAGCATTTTTTTCCTTAATTTTGTATCATTAAATTTCTTAACCTGAATTTCTGATTGCATAGTTGTAACCGATAAACATTGATTTAAACAAATATGCTGAGTTTATAATTGATTCACCTCCCAACTCACAGAGTTTTTCCATAAATCAAACTTATCTCAAGCCCCATGTCCTTTTTTTGTCCCACCCGTGACAATACTTTAACATTTAATAAAATTGTCAAAAATATCCATAAAAATAATAAAAAATTAGTAAAATGTTCAGTATCTTATTAAGAACATAGTTCAAATTTTGGTTGTTAATTTTTATGTATATTTACATTCTTACACATGTGTGAATACCAAAAAACATGGTCCAAGTGTCCCACCCGTGACAATGGAATGGCCCAGCACCTAAGTGATCAAGGGGAGAAACAGAGATGGAGCAACAGGTGGTTGTATCTGGTGCCTGCTCCCAACTCCTTGCAGTCCTATGGTATGGTTGGATGTTCTTCCCCAGGGCCCCATAGCATGGTGGTAATGCTTAAAAAGAGAGAAAATGTCGGGGTGCCGACTGAGCCAATCTTAAGACTTCGGAGAGAAGATGCAAATGGGTGAAATCCAATGCAAATGTTATCTCCACTTCAGAAGCCCCGAAACAGTTTGTATTATAAGCCATGAAAGGCTCTTGGTAATACTCATGGAGAGATGAACAGGGACGCATCTTCTCTGGACAGTCGCACATTGTTTGCCTGCCAAGGACTCGCTCTCCTTCTCTGAGGGCAGCTTTATAGCCACTCATTGACAGATCCCGTGATGTGTGCTGCAGTGTTTCTCAGATGTTTTGGACTTCCACAACCCCCTTCCAAAGTTATTCTGCCCTCTGGGATCCTACGACTCACCCAGCATCAAGCAACTGTTCCATAGCAGAATGGGAAGAGATCATTGAAAACATAAACTCCCCACTTTCCTGAGTCTTCAGGTTATGGTAGAGGTGCCCGGATCTGTCACTTACCATTTCTGAGTGCTGCAGTTTAAGCTAAGCATAGTGAAAGTCTCTCTCTCTCTCTCTCTCTCTCTCTCTCTCTCTCTCTCTCTCTCTGTGTGTGTGTGTGTGTGTGTGTGTGTGCGCGCGCATTTCTGTGCTCACTACGAGGATATTATTATTATTATTATTATTATTATTATTATTATTATTATTATTATTATTTGCCTTAGAATTCAAGAGACATATCCCTTAGCACAGGCTATCTGACCCGATTGGCTCCAACTGTGTGGCTATGAGAAAAAGAAGGTTGGCCAGGATAGTGCAGGATTTGGAAGCCATCTTGGATTTGATTAAGGGACATCAGTCTTCAAATATCTAAAACAGGGGTTGTCAGCATGGTTCCTACAGGCACCATAGCACCCGTGAAGGCTGGCCTCTGAGTTTTCTGCTTAAAAAAATAAGAACCTCTCTAGCCCTTCTAGAAACAACATCATGGGACAAAATGTGCAGGAGTGTGGTGTGGCCACGTGTGTGTGTGTGTGTGTGTGTGTGTGTGTGTGTGTGTAATGCTGGCATGATAAGCATAGAATTGTTGCAGGTGGCTGTTGCTCTATTTTATGTTATGCCATGCTCCCCGTGGCAGCCATTTTATGGCTGGCATGCCCAGCACTATCTCAAAATTTGAAATGTGACCACGAAACCTTTCAAAAAGGTTGGCGACTCCTGATCAAAAAGGATGACACTCGGAAGATGGAACAGAATTTGTTCCTCCAGGGCTAGAAAAAAATAGCTGGAAATTTCAGGGGAGCAGATTTCAGCTAAACGTTAAGAGAAACATCCTCACAGAACAAGCTGTTCAGCAGAGGAACAGGCGGCTTCCCCAAAAGGCGGGGAGCTTTCCTTGGCTGGAGGTATTTAAGGAGAGGCCGCATGGCCATCTGCCACAGATGCTGTAGCTGCTTCATTTAAAAGGGGATTAGACAAATTCATGGAGGATAAGTCCATCCATGGTTACTAGTCATGATGGCAGCGTAAGAGGCCTCTCTGAATACCAGTTGCTGGGGAACACGAGCGAGAGAGGGCTCCTGTTGGGAAAGAATGCTGAACTGAACACTTCTACCTTGTCAAAGCATCACCAAAAGAGAGGACAAAGTATGGTGCATGTCTGCAAAAAGGGGTTAATTTGTATGTAGGGAATGCACATTTAGAAACAACAATTTTGATTTAAATGCAATGCATCTTACTATATTTGGGAAGCCTGTGGAGAGCTGTAGCTATAGGGGTGGGGGGTGGGGAAGGCTAGCCATGTTTTTTTATCCTGGGTGAATCCTCCAGAGGGGCACCATTGAGACTCCCAGCCTGTGTGTGTACACAAATGCACATGGGGTGTGTGTGCCAAACTGGGTCTTTGACCCAGGTGAAATAAAGCCTCATTTCACTCCTGGTCTGTGACTAGGTAACCTGAACATTGTCCAGGTTGCTACCTGTCGACAGGTAACTCTAAAAGGTCCTCGTACTTATGAGGTTTTTTTTTAAAAAAATCTGAAATCTGGGCTTAGACCAGGCAACCCTTCAAACTGAGGGCTGACTATCCTCTGGTGCAGGAGATTGCTCCATAAAAAATGACACATGACCACCCTAACTAGATAGACTTTTGTCTTATCTGGGTGGGTTCTTCTCATGTCCTTATCCTGTCCTGCAATTTACACGTGGAGCAGAGGGTTGGACAAGATGGCATTCAGGATTCCTTCCAATTGTATGGGTTGGAAAACACAGTGGGGCGAACCCTACCTGTTGCACATTGGCCAGGTATCTAAAGCTGCCTGTTTGTGAAGAAAAGCCTCAGTGTAACTCTCCACTGAAATGACTGAGTGAGACTGTCCTGGTAAATGTTGAGCTGCCTGTGCAATAATAGTTTGTGAAAACAAGTACCTAACAACACAACACAAACATACCTGATTTACAGATACCTAACTTCACAGAAACAATCGTTTCCATTATTTATATGCGCTCTACGCTTATCAGTCAATATTGACATTGTGTTGTAACCACCTTTACCAAGTGATCCCCTTGACAGGGTGCCATGGTTGGAATGCACTGCTTTCTGTGGTGCAGTGATCCATGCTTGTCCTTTTGATGTAAACCACTGTGTAAGTGACCAATCTGGTCCCATTAGAAAAAGCCTCACAGAAACCTCTTCAGTGGATCTTCCTTTTGTAGCAGTGAAGACAAGGCTTATTTAAAAAACGATTCTCCCTGTCTGCATCTTCCATTCTTCCCAAACTAAATTGTATCTGATTCTGATTGTCTTAATTGCTTTTAGAGATGAGTGCCACATCTCTGGCCTTGCTCACTTGAAAATTAGAAGGACAATAAATATCCAGAAAAGATTACTGCATGATCTTGCATAGCCTCTAACACTCAATCATAGTGCATAATAGGTCTGTCTTTCCTATTATTGTAAGAAAGGAGAATGGTTATGACATGAGTATCGAAGGAACATCAATGCCAATTTTTGCCCTGTCTAACAGAGCCATCTCACACGCAAACACAATCCATCATACTGAAATGGGTTTAGCCAGACCTGCCTGGCTCAGCTGGTGAGGAGCACTGCAAATGTACCTCCTCAAATGGAAGCTACTGCAGGTGGCATCCCCACTGGAAGTGGAGAGGGTGAGAGCAGAGCTGGCTCCTGAGCCAGCCCTCCTCCCATCATGTGACAGCAACAGGCCCAATCATCACTGAACCAGCCTGGGATCTGGCACAGCAAGGGGTGTGTCCCCCCGCCACACCCTTCCTTTCCCCCTGGCTGGTGTGAGCAGCGGTGCTTTGCCCATGCTGGTTTGGATTGCAGCAAGCCCAGGAAAGTGAAGTGTCCTGTAGTATCAAAAGAAAACCTTTCACAGCCATTGAAATGTAGCTTAAGGTTGACTTGCGGGTACAAAAAAGAGAAAAATACCCTCTTCATTTACGCGAACAAGTGACTGTTATTATATTATATATTTATTTATACCCTAGATTTCTCCCTGACAGGGACCCAGGCTGCTTGAACATGGTAACTGGTTGCATACTCTATGATATCTGGCCTGTTTTTTTGGTGTTCGTCTTCAAGTCTGGAGGAGAGGAGAGGTTTGGATTCCATTACTAGTGGATGAGCGCTTTAAAGGGTTTTGTTTTATTGTATTTTTATTTGATGCATTTTGGTTTTGAATATCAAGGTGTCTTGGTTTTCATGGATTTGTAAGCGCTTTGAGACATCTTCTTGTGAGAACATTGATGAACAGTATAAATAGCTCTCTTACATTCAAAGTGGATTTTGTATTTGACAAATGGTATCTAATCTCATCTTCAAAGGGGAAGATGTGAGATGTGAACAAGCTCACAGTGTATGGCTCTCATCTCTCAACTGGACAAAGGATTAGGCCAGACCAGGCCTGCTTTGTTAGGATATTAATACCAGATTGCTCTTAATCTGTTTGCTTAGGATTTGCTAGTTTTATGATTGTACTGGAAAGGTGTTGGTTTTATTTTACTTTTTTTCCATTGCATTGTACACCACTTTATTATTATTTTAAAGTGTGGAGTGACATAAAAACAACATTTAAATGCTTATATTTGAGGCACCCCAAGCAGCTGCAAAGAAAATGCTGATCATAATATCCATTGCTTGATTAAATGTTTTTGCTTTCCCCCAAGTTGCCACTTGGGCTGGCTCTGGAAACAAGGCCATTTGAGACCCAGATGGAAACAGGCCTGCCATGCAGTCTTCATGAAGTGCTTCCCCACCCCAACACCTGTGGGACTTATAACAGATATATTGTTCAGCACAAACGTATTGCGATCAGAATACAGTACAGTATTAATTCGTTCCACGGGTCTTTTCTTATAACGAAAAAATTCGTCTAGCGAGTCCCATAGGAATGCATTGAATTTTTTTCGAATTGTTTTTAGCCCATAGAAACGCATTAATTGAATTTCAATGCATTCCTATAGGAAACCGCATTCGTCTAGCGAGGCAACCTCCGCTCAAAAAATCCTTTCGTTAAGCGGAAATTTCGTTAAGCAGGGCGTTCGTTAAGCGAGGCACCACTGTAGTAGGATGGACATTCCTATAAGCCCACAGAACTTTTGAATACTTGGTGCAACATAGTGGCTAACAATAAGTGGAGTTGTGTGACTGTTGCAAATAACTCAACAAATGTTTGAAAACCTCCAGTCGCTCTCGAAGGCTGCCCTCTTATTCCAAATGAACTAGGAGGAAACCCCCTTTAATTCACTGGGGTGGACTTTGCTAATCTTTGATAATATGGTGCCCTGAGAGAGCCCCAAATCCGGCACCCCTAAATGGATCTTCTCAATTTTGTGCCCCCTCATCTCAGCGCCTGGTGTAGGAGAACCACCCGCAGCGTGATAAATCCAGTGCTGCTTTCTTCCTAGGAAACATCATAAGTTTTGCGCTCCTAGTGACCCTCCAGGATGATTTAGTCCTCCACTTCCCACCAGTCTCAGCCAACATGGCCAATGCTGAGAGTGATGCTGGGAGCTGTGATCTAACAATATCTAAAGGACATCTGGTTGGAGTGGATGGAAGGTGTTGGGGATATAGACAAGCCACTCTTCCCCTCCCAGCAAGATAGAGAAAGGAGCATAATATCAAGGTGCTTACAGTGTTGTTTTATGCGTTTCTTTCTTTATTGCCTCCGTAGCCCACCTTTTCTTCCAAGGAGCTCAAGGCGACATACATTATTATTGTTTATTGAAAATATATACCACCCTATACCCGGGGGTCTCATGCTTCTCGCTCTCCCCGTGCTACCCCCACAATAATCCTGTGAGGTAGGTTAGGTGGGAATGAGCTCTGCGCTGGTACCTGGGAAGCGCTGGGAAGGAAAACTCTACCTCGACGCTGCCTCGCCGTTTCTCGACGCAGCGCAGCTTCTCTCCAGCCTCACCGAATTCAGCAGCGACCCAATCAAGCCCCGGACTACAATTCCCAGCATCCTTCTCCGGACCGTGCACGCCGGGCAGCTGCGGTTCTGCGGCGCCGCCTTCCCCCTTCCCACTCGCGGGGCGTTCTCCTGCCGGACGGGCTGGGCATCGAGGCTCCGTGGGACGAGCGGGCACCCCGGTTCCGCCAGCTCCTCGCCGCCCCGCGGCGCCCCGGGCGAGGGCGGCGTCCCGCGTTCTCCCCAGCCGGAGAAGGGGGAGTTTCCAGGAAGTGGCCATATTGGATTCATTCAGTTGCCTCAGCCCAGGGAGGAGGAGAGGAGCAGCAGGTTCCCGGCAAGACGGCTTCCTAGATCCCCAGGAGGAGGAACCCCTTCGCCTTTCGGCCCCTGGATCTCCTTGCTATGGCTGCGACGGATCTGGAGCGCTTCTCTGTGAGTAGCAGCCGCAGCAGCCCCAGCAGCCTTGTCTCTAGCGAGGAGGGCAAGGGCGCCGCGCGCACGTCGCTCCCTCCAAGCGCGCGGGGGAAGAGCTTAGAGACCCCAGCTCGCGGGGGCTGCGCCGTGGGAAAGGGCTCGCCGTGGGGGAGTTTAGGGACAGGACTCTGGGCCGCGCCAGGGCTGCCCGTCTGAACTAGGCTGAGCTTGGGGTACCAGGGATCTCCCGGGGAAGGGAGTCGCCTTCTTCTGCAGAAGAGGCTGCGCGCTTTGGCGCACTCTCCAGCAGGCAGGCGTGTTGTCACTTACTAACTAGATTGCCAGCCACGCCACGAAACACGCGTTTGTCAGGGGGGGAGGGGGGGCTTGTGCCTTTCTGCCAGGATACAAACGATGGAGGGACTGGTGGGGGGGGACCTGTAGTCCTCAGTGAGCGCGACTCTGTGGGAGTGTGGGGCTAAGGCTGCATTTCCCACCCCTCTTACCTGGGAGTAAGCCCCGCCGAATTCAGTGGGGCTTATTTCTGGGTAGGGTTGCAGCCTCCGGGGGGGGGGGAATTCCTCCAGGGGTTTTGTACAGCTGCACCAGGCGCCAAGGCTGCTGCCGCCGCGGTTTATTGCATGTGGCCTGCACCCAAGGAGTGGGCTGTCGTAGGTAGTCGGCTAAGACCCACCAGCCGACTTTCTCCTTCCGAGTTGTCGGGGATCTTTCCATTCCGATGGACTTTTTGCCCTGCTCTGCAGTATTTCTTTAGGCTCTGCGGCAGGAGGTCGGCAGCTGGCCTTCAGGAATGGAAACAGCAGCTGCAATTCAAAAAAAGCGTCCTTGCAGCTTGATCCTGTGCATGTTTGCATGGGCTCGACTCCCACTGCTCACCTCTGAGCACGTCACACTGAAAACAAGGGCTGTTTCTTGTGGGTGTTGTGTGCAGGAACTCAAAGAGATGAGCCTCTTTCATTCTGAACCAGCTGTAGCCCAAAGGGGATTTTTCTTGGTGCATTTAATCCTGATGGAGCTGGAAACCTTTGGCCCTCCAGATATGCTTTTTAAAAACAAAAACAAAAAAACCCCTGCTATCTGTGGCTCCATGATCAAGGCTTATGAGAGTTGGAGTCCAGCTACCTTAGGAGGACCACAGGTTCCCTGTCCTTGATTTAATAATTCTTGGGCAGGGAAGTCAGATGCTCAGCAGAAGTCTTACCCACAAAGTTGGCTGCCAATATATTGCTGCAATTACTTATGCAACTGAAAACTTGCAGTGCATAATAGAGAGAAGCAAAAGTGAGCTTTTCTGTTTGCTAGTGGCTTTTACTCTGTGTTAGAAACTGGGAGAGAAAAGCTAGGAGCCAAATGGCTCCTGTGACCTGGGTTGTGGATGCCAAAACAGAATGTCTAGTTGCCATTGGGTGTGTGGGTGTGGTCCAGCAACACTTTTTATTTATTATTTTATAAGCATGAACTAATACACAGTTCACATAAGTGACATACTGTTAATATCACATTTTTAACAGAAATTGTTAATACATGTTTAATTTGGTGTTTACAATAAAAATATTGGTACAATACTTTAGTTTTCAAAACACTCTACTGTATTCTGAACATATTGTCTATCTTTAACATATACTTTGAGACTTCAAAGCACATACATTTCAGTAACCCTTGAGTGTCAACCAGGTGCAAAAAATGGCACCCAGACTTTTTGAGGTGCTCGCAAATGGATAATCTTTAGGCACGAAATGCACCTGGCACCCTGCTAATTTCGAACCTTCCTTTTACTCCAGTAATGATGAGCAGCTGTAATTATGGGCCAGAACCTACCATTTCTACTGAGGCTAAATAGTATCTTCCTATTGACGTAAGTTGATTACAGTATAGAAATGTGAATTGTCTGTTGGAAGTCCCATTTGTGCCGTCGACACTGCACACATATATATCACATTATCTTGGATGTGAGAGTATGCAAACACAGTTCAGGTAATAGTTCAACCCTCTATCAGCCTTGAATTCCTCAAGTCTGTGATATGCATTCGGGCAATATACATGAATGAAATTTCATGTCCATTATGCATTTAATCACTCTGTGCTGTCTCTTTCAGACACTTTTTATCTAGCTCTGTGAAAGAATGGGAGATTTATTTCCCCATAAAACCCTGGGATATGCTAGTTTTATGTATGCCTTAGTATGCTTACTAAAACAAACAACTTTTTTTTCTTTCAGAATAATTTTTTTTAAAAGCTGATTGTCAAACCTCTGTGTGTGCCATTATCCTGTCTAGAACACAGCCAATGTTTTGTTTGAGTTGCCAGATGTCTCTGGCCATTGCAAATCCTTAATTGTGTAAATGTTGGCATCTAAACAAGACAGAAGCCAAGGAATGGCTTTCTAAGCCAACACTGTGGGTGTCTCTGAATGGCAACATCATTTAAATGCACATTTATGAAGCACAAACTAAGACTGTGCCTTGTAGTGTGTTTGAAATGTCAGATGGAAAGTTTGGGAAGTGTTTTGTATATTTATGTTGGGTTTGCAGGAACCTCCTGTTAAGAAGAAATGAAACAATTACAAAATATACAGCTACCCTTATATATACATTGTGTACATATAACCGTATACATTGTATAATCTCATTGCACTGTATGAAAGGCACAGGTTAGTTAAAATGATCTGATACTGCCTTGCATCTATGGGTTTCTAACTGCTCATTTGAACAATTATATTGTTTCCTTCCTGGCTTTTAGCTTGTGCTAATTCATACTGTACAAGCATTTTCCCTGGCCATCTGGAGGTTTATTTATTGTGTTGCAGCCTATGGCATAAGTCAAGTGGAACTCTGTGTTATGAAAGGAACCAACTCAGGGTTGGCAAACTCCTGCACGGGGATTTTCTGAAGATGCAAATTCTTTAAATGAATGTAGGGTAATATTCAGAGGTGTCTTTCTGCTGGCATAACAGCCATCCCACTAGCCGGAAGCCTTGTTAATAGGGTAGTCAGTGGAACATTCAAAACCGATTGGTGGTGTGCGACGACATTTACAGGTGCAAAATCTATAGTGCAACTACGATTGTTATATATGACAGTTAAGCTGGCACTGTTAAGGGTTAAGTTTGTTAGGAGTTGCTGGGAATTGTAACTCTTTGAAGGGCAAACTCCTGTGCCCAGAATTCTTTGAGGGCAAGAATGTGCTTCAAATGTGCTTGAAAGGCACAGTGTGTACACAAACTGGTAGCTGATGCCTCATAGGGGGAAATGAAAAAGGGGAGAGGCATTGTAATGGGTGCTAGAGTGAAATTTATTTATTTACTTATTACATATCTATACTGCCCTTCATCAGAGGGTCACAGGGTGGGTTATACAATGTAAAAACACAAAAATACATAACATAGTAACAAACAAAAACAATAACTCCACGCCCAGTTTAAAAGGCCATAGATTGTTTAATTAGCCAAAGGCTTGAGAGAAGAGGAATGTTTTTGCCTGGTGCCTATACCGTGTTTCTCCGAAAACAAGACACCGTCTTATATTTATTTTTCCTCAAAAAACCCACACTATGGCTTGTTTTCACGGGATGTCTCCCCCCCTCCTCCTCCTGCCGCGTCCGGCATTGCTGCTGCGCCTATCACTATGTCTTATTTTCGGGGTATGGCTTATATTCCTTGAATGTTTAAAAATCCTGTTACGTCTTATTTTATGCCTACGTCTTATTTTTGGAGAAACAGGGTAGATATGTCACAAAGGCGCCGGGTGAACCTCCCTGAGGAGAGCGTTCCACAAGCGGAATGATGGAAATTGCATTCATACCCAAGATATACCCAAAGAGGCAAACACTCCAGTCCAGTAAGCTGAGCTAAACGGTGGTGCCTATATACACAGGAGGACAAGAGGTATATCGGGACCTTCTGTGGAGTTTTAGTGTGAGGGCAAAACAAAGTAGGAGAGTTGAGATTAAAGAAAAAGCACAGTTAATCTGATGGGTAAAGCAGCCTGAATCAACAGGGCTTGCAGCATTTCCTCCTGAATGGAAAACTCTTCCATGTGAGGGGGATGGGGAGTGGAAAAAGTATCATGTGATGATCACATGTCCGCTTCACTGATTGCATGCACACATGTACGGAAGCTGCACTTGCCCATGTATGTGCAATGAAATGCACATGTACGTGCCACACTGTTGGTTGCAGTCTGCATGCAGTTCGCATTTGAAACAGTCCACAGAGAAGGACAATCCAAAGTGAGAATGAAAGCATGCAGTTATGCGCAGGAGCATAAACTGCTGTTCTTGGGTACATCAGGCAAATCTTGATATTGGAACAGGCACTGTGAGATTAATGGGATTTCCTCTGTCTATGCACACAGTCAAATTGTGCATCTTGAAGTGCCTGCAATGTGGACCCCCCCCTCCCCCTCCCCAGGCCATCATAATGATGGAATTTCACTAGTTATAGCATAAACGCCAAATAATTGTGGCAATGCCAATTCTTTTGAGGGGAGGAATAACTCAAAAGTTCTGTTGTTTGTTGTTAGTGTTGAAAGCACATCCATGTAGGCATTGATACAATGGGAATAAAAATAAACCGAGTTGAGGGTTTTGCTAAAACAGCAAGCTCAAGTCATTTGTATTCCCTTCCAGCGCCAATGCCTTGAAACCTTGCCAGAAACTTGCTTTCAGTGGTTACTGTGTTTCTATTGAGAGTAATTAGCTTGGAGGAAAATTGTTCCCGTGATAATGTTTGAACCACTCAGAATGCAAAACAAAGCACAAAAGTACGGTAAGCGCTGCTCAGGTTTTTGCATTTGTGTGGCGTAAAGAAATCTAAAACATCCTTTCTATTAGGTGAAAGGTGCAGGCAGTGTATGCTGTATAATTGCTACCAGAAGCCAAGCTGGATGGGATTTGTGTAGGTTTAAAGCTGCCATTGGCGGTGTTCAAAAGCTTATATGTTACTGTAGAGTTATTCAGGAGGAATTACAATGATGACCAACACTTTTTATTTTCATGTATCGGGAATAGCTTAACTTCCCAAGCTCAAGTTGTCATAGCTTGAGCTAACATAATATATAGAAATTCCTTTCTCTCCATAGTTTGAGTGCATCCCTCCCCTAACATCTCCTCTGTCCCTTCTCAAATCTCTAAACAAAAATGTTGAGTTCTGGGACCTGTTCTAACATTCTACATTAGTTTCAACCCCTTATGCAGCTCTGGCTATGGGGAGAAAGTAATGCATGAAATGAACTGGGCTGTGTCCCATTTATCTGAGTGCTGCACAGTCTATCCTTCAAATCATTTTTTGATTCAAAACTGGGTGTCTGTGGTGGTACTGGATTCAGCAACCTGGCTTTCGCTCTCTCTCCCCTCCCCCCCCCGTTACTTTTTCCAAGGACCCATGCTAGTTTGAACATCAAGCACCATGTCCCTGAATTGCAATACCTTAGGAAGGCCCTCTGTCAAGCAAGAGGAGCTCTGTGTTAAGTTACTATGAAATATATTGTGGGGGTTGTTCTGCATTTTGAAAATTAAATTTAAAGTATTGTTCAAAACAGTTTGTTTTTCACTATCATAAATTTCGGGTATGTTTGTGTAAGACAATGGAATGTGAATACCACCCCCCATCCCCTGCCAGCCCCAGTTGTTATGTAAGATTTTGCTGGAGCATCAGTGTGTTCTGTCTGCCTGTGACCTTAATGATGGCCTTTGGAAGAGCAGATCAATCCTAATTTAATTAGAGATGTAGCCAAACTGAACATCCATCCCTGCATGACCATGAAGCTTGCTAGGTGGCCCTGAGCAAGTCACAATCTCTCAACTTAATCCACCCTACAGGGTTTTGTTGAGAGGATAAAATATAAATCTCTGCCCCATAGTGGCACAGACATGGATTCTTTAGTTTTGTTACATTCTCAGGGCTGATAACCAATATCTGCTGTGCACACTTGGAAGCAAGGTCTAAGGACCTCCATGGAAGCCACTAGAAAGTTAGCATCCATCCATACAGTTTGGCTGCCCATTACGTTGGCTGGCTTTGATTTAGGTGCTGAATCCCTTTCCTATCCTGTGAGGCCAAAAGGGAGGGCAAAGAGTTGATTTGGTGCTCATAAAACATGGTTGAATAGCTACTTCACAACTGCACACCTGCTCTGACCCTATGAGAATTACAATGCAAGCCTACATTTACAGTATATAAAGAAGTAAGCCTCCTTGAATTCTGCGGGACTTGCTCAGAGTTAAGTGTGTGTAGGACTGCAGACTTAGGATTTCACATTTTGAATGTTTTCATCTTCATTGCAATAGCTGGTTTAAAACTCTGGCTAATTCTGAAACCAGGTAACCATAGTTTCCCAGTTTGGATGAATGAGAAGGTATGGCTAGTTGAAAACTTCCCAGCTTACTGCAGTGTATGCCAAGGAGTGAAAAGGTGGCCAAATGACAGAGAGCATGAGCCCAAGGGCTTGTGCATAGAGTCATACCTTGGTTTAAGTACGCTTCGGTTTGAGTACTTTCAGTTTAAGTAGTCCGCGGACCTATCTGGAACGGATTAATCCACTTTCCATTACTTTCAATGGGAAAGTTCGCTTCAGGTTAAATACGCTTCAGTTTAAGTACAGACTTCCGGAACCATTTGTGTACTTAAACCGAGGTACCGCTGTATATTGGCTTGTTTAAGCTGAGAAATGATTGTCAGAACCAGGCCATTATGTTACTTCTATGGGGGAGTTCTGAGCTTTTTAAATACTACTACTACTACTACTACTACTAATAATAATAATAATAATAATAATAATTTTTTTATTTATACCCCGCCCTCCCCAGTGAGAGCCGGGCTCAGGGTGGCTGACATCAATAAAATTACAATAAAACATAAAAGAAAGAAAAACAATTGATTAAAATGCAGATTAAAATACAATTTAGATTTAAAAATTGTTTTAAAATGCAGCCTCATTTTAAAATGGCCCAAATCAAAACCCAAAGGCCAGACGGAACAGCTCTGTCTTGCGGAAAGATGTCAAATAGTAGTGATCATTGAACCCAAAGCTGTGGTTGAAATAACATTTGACTCTCAATACACTCAGCACTCCCACAGAAACCCTGCATGACCTATAAGCCAATGTCACATGGAATCCTGATGAATAAGGACTCCATCTCACACAAACACCCAGTAGTTAAGGTCTCATTATTAAGCCATTATTCATGGCCACAGAACTGGAAGTGTGGAATGCATCTATTAAAAATAATTGTCATATAAGTGTGATGTAAAGAGTGTATCTCTGCTGCTTCTCTGCAACTCATCTTGGCCCCTTTCTCCTTAAAACTTGATGGGAGCAACTTGGAGCATTTTTTTCTTGAGCCAGAAGTTTAAGCTCTGCCCTGCAGGGCTATAGTTGGGCTTCGGGATATTTGGCGACCCTTCTGAGCACATGCGAAGTGCCTTTTTGGCACTTCTTTCATCATTCACAATGGGGATTTTGTTCTGGGTTTGTTTGTTCTGGGTTGTTCACTTTGAGATGGCTATATCGTGTGCCTGAGGCCCTTAATACACACAACAGACATACGTTGGATTGGGCACCCTTACGAAGCATGTCGCTCTTCCTTGTCAACTGTTGACTTTTCTAAACCTCCCTCCCACATTAGATTGTGTGGGTTTGGGGTTTGTTTTTCATTTTTCTTTGGGAAGCTGCCTTCACTTCCCACACTATGTTTAAAACAAGCCAGCCCCTCTCCTCTCTCTACCCCCCTCACCCCCACGTTGCTAAATGCAAGATGTGATGGAAGGAACTATTATAAGAAGCTGACAACTGATGTGGCACAATCTGGGGAGTTGGGCTTGTTCTGCAGGGCTCCCCCCCCCCCCCCGCGCTAATGGTTTTATGCTTCACCCTCAGCTGCTGAGGTTTGATGTAAAGCTCTTGAGATGATAGGGTGTTCTTGGCAAATAAAGGAGTTAGAAAAACATTTCAGAAATGTTACCAATAGCTGAGGCAACAGTGTGAGAAGAGGTCATGTGTGTCTCTCTCATTTCATAACAGACCACAACTGTGAAATGTTCTGTGGAGGACTGCTGTGGGAAAGTTGATGGCTGTGATTTCCCTTTTGAATTGCCTTGGAGCCAGCTTGGGATGCTTCCTACCTCACAAAAGGATATAGGGCAAATAATTTCTTTGCGGAAAAGGGAGTTGAGCCAGAGCTGTGCTCTTAGATTTCCCACCACCACCACCGTGGAAATGGGATGACATGAGCCTCCCTAGATATTCTCTAGGAAAGGTGTCATATATGTCATGTCCCCAAAGTGCCTGTTCTCCAATCACCATCTGACTAATTTGTTGAGCAGACAGCTTCCTTGAAGGGATCTGGCATGCATAAGCTGGTGCCTTAGCCAGATTAAAATCCATGGTTGCTGGGACCCTGCACTTCTCCTACAAAGGGTACAGGTCTTGTCTTGTCTCTGATGCCTCTTACTGCTTGGGTACCTCCTATCAAGGGCAGCATGAGGGCATGGGTGGGGTTGTGTTGGCAGGGACAGATGGGAATTGTAGATCAAGTCATCTGGGCATCACTAGGATGGTGAAGGCTGTTCTATCCTCTTCTTGAGCAGGGAGTTGGAGCACAGACATGGATCATCCCTGCAGTTGCACAGCACTTTCCAGGTTGTCCTAGAACAGGCATAGGCAAACCCAGCCCTCCAGATGTTTTGGGACTACAGCTCCAATCATCCCTAGCTAACAGGGCCAGTGGTCAGGGATGTTGGGAGTTGTAGTCCCAAAACATCTGGAGTGCCGAGTTTGCCTATGCCTGTCCTAGAACCTTAGAACCGCAGTGTGACTGATGCAGTGCAACTTGCAAGCCCTTTCAACTGCTCCCTTCCCATCTCTAAACTTGGGGTGGGGAGCAGAGAGACAAGACGCGCACGCATCCTGTTTACCACTGCATGAGTGAATTTATGGATTCATGGCCCCCTTTTTCCACTGCTTGGCCCTGCGAATTTAAGGCACACATCACCTACACCTGAATGGCTATGTTTTATTTAATTTATTCATTTAACGTATTTATATCCCAGGTGTGTTAACTCCAAATATTTTTCAGAACTGCTTATGAAACAGACATTGAGATTAAAAGGGAAAACGCCAGCAACACAGGTAGTTATTAAATCCACATTCGCCGTGTTCAGGGTGGCTTACTCCTAGGGAACTTGGTACTATATGATTGCAGCCTTAGCCTACATAATTGATACAAGGTACATGCAGAACCTTTGTCTTAAGCTGCAACAGGAGATATTTATATTCTAGTGTAGACTTGTTTAAACCTGTGCCTAGGAGAGAACTTGAGTGAACAGGAGATGAAGGGCAGTGATAAGTGGATAGTATTTTAGTCTTGGACCCGAATCCCCACTTGAACACAGTGCTTACCTTGGGCTGCTGCTTTTCTCTGACCTGCCCTACAGTTCTGCATGGATAAACCTTCTCTACACCACTCACCTTGAATGTCTTGGAATGTCTTGGATTTGTCTTGAGAGTTTTGAATGAACAACTACTTAAGGATTTGAAATATTTAGATTTCAAATGTGTATCATTGTGTTATTCTGTTGTCGAAGAGCTTTGAGACTGGTGGCGAAGGGTGCTTTTAGCTCCTTCGAAAGTTCGACTGAGCAGGGGCTTGCTAGCAGAACTGACTGTGGCCTTTCATTTCCCAAACCAGACGCTGTTTATCTTTTCCAGCATGTACTCATTTGGGGAATGGAATTCTTGTTCTGCTGAAATCATGAACTTTCTCATCCTTAAGGTCATTCTGGAGGAAATGTCTTTCATTTTTTTGTTTCATGGTTTCCCTCTGTTTTTCGCTGACTTCTCCAAGGTCCAACTTACGTTTGCAGGAGTATGTTCTGTGCAGCAGTGATAAGAGGCCCAGTTAATTTGGTATACCTGTATCTGGCCCTTGCCACTTGAGGCTGCAGATGGGAGGGTCCCCAGATTTCACCGCTCCTCCAAATAAAAATAAAAATAAATCCCTGAACATGACAGGGGGAGTAGCGCTGGTATAGTCTTCTTCCTTGTATGTTATTTTTCTAAGAACCGTAAAAAAAAAGTAAATAAATAATCAAGAGCCTGCCTGCTGAAGTGGCCCAGGTCCAAGACAGATTTACCACTTTAGTGAGAACTAGACCAGAGCAAACCCTAATTTTGTTCCCTTGTGCTATCGCAACATTAGGCTGCCTTGTATAAATACAGCAACAGATCAGAAAACCTGATTAAGTGCAACATTCTTTCACTTTGTGTAGGGTGGGGGGAGCATCATTCCTGAAGCCTTACCCATCTATACAAATACTTGGATGGCTATTCTTGCAGTGTGCACACATTGACAGGGGTTAGAGTTTTGACCTGATCTGTTTATCTTTGGCTTATTTGTCTGGTCTAGAGAAGGGAAGAGGTACCATAGTTTTGATCTATAGATGTCTGTCAGGTTTTACCATGAATGCTTTTAGAAAACATTGGAGAGGATTCTGGCTGGGGGGTGGGCAGTGTAAAGATATTTGACTGTTGTAAAAATGTGATTCTTCTAGAACTGCTAGCGATATTAATTAGCACCTCTTGCAATTTGTGCCAAGGGGAACAAAGGCCAGGATTAAAAGAGAGCTGCATAAATGTCAATATATATACAGTACATAGGGAGTTTCAGGTTTCCCCTGCTCCCATTTAATTCCTCTGCACTGTGTTGCTGTTCTCCTCTGAAGGGGTTCCCCTGGCACCTTCTTGAGGATCACATGGGGCTGTAGTGAGAAGGGGGCAAAAAAACTTCTACATGAACAAAATGCCATGCATAGCCTTTTGGATCCCATTCAAACTCTCCTCCCCAAATTTGAATGAACCTGGAGTCTATCCTTCGTATAGGTAAGGAAAATATTATAATGCAAAATTCCAAAGGGTTTTTAAATACTTATGGCATAATGTAATCCAAGCATGGCCAGTTAGAAATGTGAGTTTGTATTTTGGTGTTGTATTGATGTGTACAATAGTGCCCTCTTCTTCTATAGTCAAATACAGGTGTTGTTGTTGTTTTTACTTTGCATTCATGCCTGCTATTGAAATTAAAAGCTCACCAAATGTCCCATTTGTCAGTGTGTGTGAGAGAGAGCAGCTCTCCGCCGTCATGAATGGGATGGGCAGCTGCCCATGTGTGTGTGCTTGCAATCAACTTTTCACTGTCATGAATGGGAAGGGCAACTGGGAGAGCATGTGTTTCTGGACTGAGCAGCTATTTCTTTCGCAACATAAGTTTTTAATACCTTGATCATCCTTCAGCTATGCTTAGCATTGAAGAAGTCGGAGATTGAGCAATCCAGCACATACCTAAGCAAAGATAAGTGACACGTTGTTTGCTTTTTAAGGTGAGTCCAGAAACAGCATTTAGATAAAGAGGCTCAAATGTAAGACCAGCTTGCTTGGTAAGAGCCCCAGCCCATTGAATAGCCTTCCACAAATATGCTGGGACTGTTGAGGAGAAGGCATTTTTGCCTTCCAGAGAACCCCATTTTGTCAGCATCAGAGAAGTGCTTCTAAAAGATCTGAGTGGCACTGCTAATAAAGCTCTTGCTTTGCTGAGCAGAAGTAAATATTTTCCTCTCAATGTTTGCTGTTCTAATGGGTACAGCAGAATATGAGGATGAAGTTGTTTTTGATCCCTTAAAGCAGGCATCCCGAAACTGTGGCCCTCCAGATGTTTTGGCCTACAACTCCCATGATCCCTAGCTAACAGGACCAATGGTCAGGGAAGATGGATATTGTAGTCCAAAACATCTGGAGGGCCACAGTTTGGGGATGCCTGCCTTAAAGGAAAAGGAAACAGCAAAGTAATGGGTTGGAACTTGTGAGCTTGGTGGGCCAGCAAAGAGGTTGATTATCTTCACATTCCTAGTGAACCAACTTTTTGCAACATTCGGTGTGCATTTAAAAAACATGACTTCCGGGCTTCCGGTTGATCACGCCATCTTGCTCAGACGGGGGTCCGCTCAGCGGAGCGGACCTCGGCGCTTCAGAGGTGGAGGGAATCGCTCCAGCGAAGCGAAACCTCCTTAAAAGCCCCAAATCGAGCTTTTTGGGGACGGATTTTGCCTGGCGGCGCCAAAAGCGGGCTCTCTCCTCCCCGGATCGGCTTTGTTTAAGCCCCCGAGAGCGAGGAGGTGAACCGCGGCGGACAGGCTGACACTGCTGCTCTGAGAGCGCGAAGCTGCGTGTCTGGGAAGTGGAGGCGGCCAATTCTTCCAAGAATATTCAGCAAATGAATAGACTGTGAGTAATTTGGATTGTTTGGAATTTAAATTAAGGCTATAATTTGGACCTGGGAGAGAGGGGGAAAAGAGGAAGCCACCCCCCCCCACGGTAACATAAGAGACAGTAAACAGAAACCCGAAGCCGTAAACAGAAGATTTTAACTTAAAAGGATCCCTCAAAGGCATCAAGGAGAATCTCCCCTAAATGCAGGGTAAAAGGGGAGAGAGACTGTGGTTGTGAATACCCTGCAGAAAGAGGTAAAGACTAAGAAAGACCTTTCTTTTCCTCGGGAGCCGGCAGCCCAGACAACCCAGTGAGCTGATCAGGATTTATAGTCAAATTTTATTTCTATCTTTATTTCTGGACTTTTTGGAAACTTCTTTTTGGTCTATATGCTTTTGAAATGTGAGTTCGAACTTTATTTATTTTTTTTAAAAAAAAGACTTGAAGAATGCAGCCAGCTTGTTAAAATGGAGTCGAGAGGATAAACTGCGATCATATTCCACCCCATGTGACAAGTTTTGACCTTGACAGGATTGAACTATGTCAACAAAAAGGTACTCGCCTGAGTTTCAGCGGACTGTTTTGACCTTAATGTGGGAAGCAAGAATAGAACTATGTCAAGAGGAGACACAACGGCGAGAGTTACAGCAACAATTCCGGATGGTGATGGCAGAATATGATTTCATAGAGGATGAAGCTATTGAAACTGAAGAAGATGAGAGAGAGAATGACAAGGATGGAGACTGTGATTTGGAAGAAAAAGAGGAGGATGAGGACTGTGATAATATAACACAAAATGAAGCCCACCAGGAAAAAAATGATGTTTTTACTCTACAAAAAGTCGGATGGAGTGCCTTCCCTTCGAGGGGGGCACGATTGGATTTACTGGAACTCCAGAAGGACCACAGGGAAGAAGGAAAAATCAAGCAGAGAAGAGAAGAAGCTCAGGGGTCTGATATGGAGGCCTGGATGGCAAAAGACTGTAAACAGGGGGTGGGGTGAAGGGAAAGTGAAGTAGTGATTGTAAGGATGGGTTAATAGGATTATAACTGGACTGCTGACTATGGAACTTGCTGGATTGGTGGGGTGGAGCCGGTACCCGGGGGTGTAAGGTTAGATTGGGAATAGTTATAGGTTCAAAAAATGAATTGATTCTGGAAAAAGGTGAAAATATGGAGGCCTATAGAGGGGGTAAAAATTAGGCACGGGAAGAAAAAATGGGAGTTTGATTTTTCAGTGATTGGACATTAGGTGAAAATGATAATAGTTAGTTTAAAAGTGGGATAAGCTATAAAGGTGTATGTTATAAAATATGAAATTATGAAACTGTTGAAGATGATAAATAAGGGAGGAAAACCGGGAAAGGGGGGAGGGTGGGGAAGCCCACAAAATATGGTTTAACAATTATGAATTTATGATGAATTTTTTTTGTCTTTTTTCTTTTTTGTCATTTTTTTTCTTCTCTTTTTTCTCTTTTTCTCTTTTTTGTATTCTTTTTTTTTTTTTGGTATGACAATAGATGGTTGGATGGATGACCTCCTGCGTACTGCCCTGGTTCGCTGGAGCTTCCTGGTGGCAGGGGGGGGCTTCGGGGGCAGGGGAGGGGGAGGAGGACAGAAATTCAATCATAAAATGGACCACCTCTGACTGTTCACCTGCGTGGGATACTTCTGTGGCAGGGGAGGACCCATGGGGGGTGGGTGGGAAGAAGGTGGAAAAGGTGTTCATATATGTACCATTCTATGTAATTTGTAAAAACAATAAAAATTATGTTTAAAAAAAAACATGACTTCCCCCAAGGAATTGTGGGAATTGGAGTTTTTTCCTCACAGAGACACAGTTCCCAGTATCCTTAACAAACTACTTCCCAGGATTCTTTGGGGGAAACCATGTGCTTTAAATATGCCTCAAGTGTGCTTACCGGTAAAAAGTGTGGTGTGGATCTGCCTGCAGATACCTGTAGTTAAAGGTACAAGAGGAGTATGAAATTTCTGTTGATACATTGACTGGAGAAGTTTTGGGGAGGGGGGAATCAGAGAAGTCAATAAACATCCCACTCTGAAGTTTTTTACCTAGAGGCAGACTTTGGTCTTTCACTTTTCAGCGGCATATCGTGAGAGGCCAAAAGTCCTGTCCCTCCCCCCCCCCCCGGCCTGCCTCCTTCCTTCCTGCTCAAGTTGGCTACAAGTGTTGCTTAGCACAGATGCAGTCTGGGTTTTTGATGCTTGAAAGCATTTGTTCCTGAATGGTGAATGAACTGATTCTGAAACAGCTTCTTCTTCTTCATCATCATCATCATCAAATAACTGATACCTACTTAGTTTCTGACAACAAGAGATCTGCTGCACAAAATGAATGGAACTTTGGTTTTCATTGAACAAGCTGCTGTAATAACTTTAGAGGGCCATTGAACGGCCTACCAATATGAAGGTCACATTTGGCAATTCATTGTGGGCCAGAAGACTACAGCTAATTAGCAATCATAGCTGCATGTAATTAATATAAACCATTGCCTCTAGGCCACCCAAATTCCTCAGTAACTGCATGCAACAGTCCTTCTTGAGAGATATATTTCTGCTCTGCTTACCCACACCCTGCCTTGTGAAACAGTTCTCAAACTATTCTTCCTCCCCCCTACCCTCTCTGTGTGTGTGTTTCTCTGTTTCCGTCTCTCAACTCCAGGCTTGGATTATGATGTGACTGCTTAACCAGTGACAATATCTTTTGCCCAATTACTGTACAAAATACCCAATCTATCATAATCCTATACTCTTTTTATCAGGGTCTGAATTATCCCACTGAGCCACAGGATGGGATAGTTTGCTAAGCTGTTAAAACCTTTCATTCAGGAAGCAAAGAAGTCTTATTTAAATCAATGCCATTCCTTTGGAACAGAATCAGAGGCATGTGCCACAGAAGGAAATGCAGAGTGACTGAAGTAGTTTCTTTCCTGCTTTGCAGATGTTGTGGGACTGGAGGAGATCCTTAATTTCCCACTGGGCATATAGTTTTTCCAGTGCCTTAGTCCAATGTCTGGAAGTGGTGCTCAAACTCTTTGCTCATAGGCATAGTCTTTGCAGCCTTTTTCCATATTGAAAGGCAGAAATTGGCTTCCCCTTGTGTCCTTGGCTGGTATGACAGAGGGCTTTCCCCTTTGTAGGTGCTCAGGCTACTATGCATGAGGTTTGTTATGAAAAATATTCGTAATGAAAACCTGGTGGTATATTAAGGTAGGGGCTGGCCTGGCACACAGCAGATTGGGATCTACTGGTATATTTCCAGGGGGTTGCATTAGATCAGCAAGGGGTTTTCCTGAGTCCCAGCTGTTTAAAGATTAGCAACAACTAAATAATTCCCACACACACACATCTAAATTAGGCTGCTGAAAAGAAGAAAACTAACCAGGAACAGATATTTGTGTGAAAGGACTGTGCCCTCAGTTCAGTTCAGTTCAGTTCTGATCTTGAAAAATAAATTCCTAGGCTTGGAATGTAGTCAGAGGCACCCTGTTGTTTTTATTTTATTTTAACCGTGTGGCTTTTGCTGGTACAGTAGTTCTCATAGAAAACAAAGTTGATTTGACAACCATGAAGGCTTCCTACCCCTGCATAAAGGGATTCTTGACACCTCTATAAAAGCTTGACAACAGTAAATGCATTTGCTTCAAAATCAGTTCTGAACATCATATATTTATTGATGCCGGCAGGTTTCTTAAAATAAAAAATGGTGGGTGTTGCACATGCTTCACCCCAATGTATCCTAGCAAGTCCATGATTCTTGAGTAGGGCCAAGGCAACCTACCCTTCCTGCACTCTGCTGAAAGTGCAGTCATACCTTGGATCCCGAATGCCTTGCGAGTCGAACGTTTTGGCAAACACAGCAAACATAGAAGTGAGTGTTCCAGTTTGTGAACGTTCTTTGGAACCTGAATGTCCAACGCAGCTTCCGCAGCTTCCCATTGGCTGCAGGAGCTTCCTGCAGCCAATCAGAAGCCGCACCTTGGTTTCTGAACATTTTGGAAGTCAGATGGACTTCCGGAACGGATTCCATTTGACATCCGAGGTACCACTGTATGTTGCATTTACAGTTATTTATTTATTAAATTTATAAACCACCCTTCACCCGAAGGTTGCAGAGCAGTTTACAACATAAAAATGCAAAATGAAAAGACAAAATACATAATATAATAGCAAAAAACCCAAATATTCTAATAGCTCTCCCTCCCACAAACACGTTTTAAAGACCATAGATCAGGCACCCCCAGACTGCGGCCCTCCAGATGTTTTGGCCTACAACTCCCATGATCCCTAGCTAACAGGACCAGTGGTCGGGGAAGATGGGAATTGTAGTCCAAAACATCTGGAGGGCCGAAGTTTGGGGATGCCTGCCATAGATTGTTTAACCACCAAAGGCTTGCTTGAAGAGGAAGATTTTCACCTGGTGCCATGGATGGAAAATGCTTCCCCCTTCAAAACTGTGGATATGAGAAGGTGGCTATACAGCATGCAAGTTAAGCTGTAATAGAGGACATGTTACAATGCTCTTGATCTCGGGACTGCAGCCTGCACTGTCAATTCATGCCAACAGTTTAGTGGTCTGAATATTCTGACCTGCAGCTGTGCTCTAATTGGGCACCCTGAGTGACATTAACAGAGTCACAGATTTCCCTACCAGTGGTTTATTTTTAAAGTAATCGATGGATCCTATAGAGTGCCCTATATCTCAGAGATAGTTACTGTGCATTATGACATTTGAATTTACAACTATTTTTCACTTTTAAAGCCAACAAGCCTAGCTGTTCTTTATAAAAATGAATGAACGTCACGCTGTGTGGAATGTTCCATCTGTGCAAGCGTATCAGCTTGCCAGCAGAACAATGCCTCTCCCCTCTCCTGCACGCTGTTCTGAGGTTCTCCTGACCCCCAGGGGTGGCCCAATACATTTGGGCACCAGAGGCGTACCAGAAAATGGTGCTTCCTGCCAGAGAAGAAGAACGAGTGAAGATTTACATCAGGAACAAGGGGGAGAGTGAAGACCAACATCGGGAACAAGCAGAGGAATCAAATCAACCTTACCTGGTGGTTGAAGTGGGAATCAAAGGCTATCATGGTGCTGGGGGGAAAGGGCCCACTATGAATCACACTGGGCAGGTGGAGACCCCAGAGGGCATCCCCTGCCATTTCCTCCCCAGGCCTGGGAAGAGACCAGCAGTGCCTCCTATCACTATAGATGTGGCATAGGGTGTGCTGCTGAGGAGGTGGCAGATTTGACCTCCTGGCAATGCATTCCTTGGAGGCTGGATCCTCTGCCCCTATGGATCCTGCTGCCCGAGGCAGGTGCCTCACTTTGCCTCATGGGTGTGCTGGCCCTGCCTGACACACACCCCTGGCTCCTTTAGACCAATCAGAACCTATGCCACATCGGGCAGGTAACTAGTGTGACACCTGGCCAGGAGTTTGGAAGACCCAAGACACCCCCTGAGGCAGAAATAGGCAGTTGATAGAAATGGCAACCGGGATTTCCCAAATTTTCCTGCCAGGCAGCACCCCTTTCCTGTGGATTCTGGAGATGATGTGCCTCACTCAAGGGAAATGGAGGCATGAGGAATCAGGCTTTTTCTTCACATTGACAACATGTGCTAGATAGGCATGTGGCACTTTCCTGTGTGCTAGGCATAAAGCTTTGCCTAGAGAGCTTGCTTACTTGCTCTGGCACACCTTTTTAGAATTAAAGGCCCTACGTGGGGTCAAATGAGAGGACACTTAAATGACAGCAGTGGCCTTCCTAAATCAGGAGACTAGATTTTTATTGGGCAGTGAGTAAAAGGCTGGAGAATCAAGGGCTTAATAACTAAAGGCTCTTTAGAGCACAATCAACAAACTAATTAGGTGGGTCTGGTCTTGCTGAGGCAGCACATCTAAAGTAGCTTATAAACAAAAGGGTCAGTCAGCCGATTATAGTTTTAGTAAAGATTCAAACACATTTCTCCCTTTTGTGTGGTTTAGTTCCTTCATGCAGTGTATCAAAGACTATCATTTTCAGGTCCAAGCCCTCCTTGATTAGTTCATGTGCTGCAGTATTTCAGATATGTTGTCTGGTTGTTGTTGTTTTTCTTGCCAAAGGTGTGTAAGGTTTGTTTATCTTATTTATTTGTTGCATTTGTATCCTGCCTTTTCACCAAATGGTGCTCAAGGCTGCTAACAGCAAAGGCAAGTGTTGCAAGTATTGTGTTTCTTGGTATCCACCATAGGAGTCTACTCCTAGGGCAGGCACCCCCAAACTTCGGCCCTCCAGATGTTTTGGACTACAATTCCCATCATCCCTGACAACTGGTCCTGTTAGCTAGGGATCATGGGAGTTGTAGGCCAAAACATCTGGAGGGCCACAGTTTGGGGATGCCTGTCCTAGGGTCTGATGTCCCTTTGCTGCCCCCATAAAATATTTGAGGGGGCTGAAACCCACCCAGAGTTGATGGGCATTGGCATTCAAATGGTGTTCGTGTGCTGGGTCTTGCAATCAATTATAGTGACAGACTGTTCTTGGCTCATCCAAAGAGATGTTCATGCAAGATCTGGAGTGGGGTTTCTATCGCCAGGTGTGACTGGCTCTCCCAAGTGCAGGAGTTGATCCACCCAATTAAGTCTGTGGATTGCTAGATCAAGGCCTTTGATTGAGCTTTTATTGACAACTGATTCCTCTGTTCTTTCTACTTCAGTCACAAGAATTGTTTGTTTGGAATTGGATGGGAAACTACAACAGTAAGGCCATCATCATTGACTTTCTCATTGGTTTTACAGTATTAATTTTGGAGAAATGGGCTGAGTAATGCAGTCTCCTTTTTGGCTGCTACTCAGAAGCAACTGTGAACATATTAGAAGATGAGGGGAAGCATAAAACAACTCCCAAAGCACATATTATCTTTTCATCTTCCCATTTTTGGATTGTCTTGGTTTTGCGATTTGGCTTGTCTGAGACAGAGCTTTCTTATAAACTTGTAATACTGATTCTGGCTGTTGCCTAGGAACATTTCTCTGGTCTTTTGGGGCATTCATATTCTAATCATAGCTCTCTGGCAAAACCTTGTTTACTTCCTTTCCAGGCAGTGTCAATGACACAGCCTTCAAAGGTTTTGGTTTTATGTTTATAACTTGTCTTTCATTTATGCTTTAGAGAGGGTGGGTGTGAGGAACATATTAGCCCTAGGCAATTTTCATTAAGAATACAGACTGCCAGCTGAAGTGATTGGATAGTCCTTAATTCACATTTTGTATTTTGATAGTAAACGAAGCAGGCTTGAAATAAGTCACTCACCTGGCTTCCTTTGGTGAGGAGGAACAGACTTCAGAGGACTGTGAAGAGAAGCTTCTGTAAAATGGAAAAGATCTAGTTCTTTTCTCCCCACATGGCAAGTGGGGCTGATGCACAGTACTCTTCACGTGGAAGAGCTCTGCTTAGGAAGGAGGGAGCTGAACTGCAACTTCCAGCTTGGGTGGCATGCTAAGAGATACCATAACGTGGCTTCCTGTGTTACACAAATAGGGAGTCCTGAAGTGATTTACTGGAACAGCACCATACAAAATATACAGCTTTGAGTGATGGCTTCAATTTCTGCTAACAAACCCAGTAGGTGTAGATGAGTTTTTAAAATGTTGATGGTGATAGAGGAGTAAACTGTTGTGGTCAGGATATTTTCCTATCCTGAAATCGTGTCTGGAGACTCTCTGTGCTGTTCTTCATATGGTGGAGGAAAAGGGAGCGGGGAGCACAAATGTCTATCAATATGTTCCGTAAAAAAGATGAAATCATTTTGAAAAGCGAGCTTGAAAAGCAGAGTTCTGTCACAGCCAAGAAAGCTGTTTTTGGTGTTTCTTCTCTTGCCTTCTAAAATAAAGGGGGTGTGTGCTTAGTCTTTTGAAAGAGGACATTAAAATGCTTGAGTTGGTCTTAAGTTGAACAACAAGATAATCTTTTGTTTAGTAATCTTGGAGAGAAGTCTCAAGGCTTCAAGTCCTCCACTGGAATAAATTTTAAAATTGGCAGCCAGTGAAGGTTTTCATAAACACTTAGCTTCTGTAGACTGTTCTGCCTGGTGGAACATCAGGACAGGATTTAAGCGGGTGGGAACGGAGAAACTCAATCCAGAAATACCAGTGTTTGTACATTTCCTACTCTCAGTTAACCTCCATATAGTTTTGAGGGAATAGAAGCCTACCCCAGTTTTCACATAAGTAGACCCACAGGGTAGGTCCTTCTAGGACATTGCTACAAATTGTTACCTGCCCATGACAGTGATCTTTATCCACAGACAAAATTTCCTCACTATACCTCAGGCAGACATGTAGGTCCTCTTCTAATCCTCTTTCTGTACTCCGAATAGTATGATCAGTACTCCGAAATACTAGGCTTTAAATAAATAGCACCTGCCCTCATGCACATGCTTATAACTCCATTTAGTGGCTGGAGGAGCGCAAGGCGGCATTAGGGGTGTGACCTACAGCCATGGAACTTTTCTCAACTTGGTCATAGCCTGCCTTTGGTGTAGAAAGGAACACCTTGCCCTCTAATAATAGTGACATATAAGCAAAGGTGCAGACAGTCAGCTACCAAACCCACTCTTTAAACCGCCGGCTCAAACAGTAACTATCCCACTATACAGTAAATGGAAAGTGTGGAAAGACCCCAAGATACCACCGTAACAAGAAAATCTGGTGTGGTTGCAGATGGCAAGGTGAGTGATGTGCAGCCCTCAACCCCCCCCCCCCCCCGCTTCAGGAGTGCGGGTGAACAAAGCTGCTTATGGCAGATTCAAAGGAAACAGATCAAGGCTCCCAAAGCTGCTCCCCTTGGCTAACACGATTCAGATGCAGGAGACTTTAGAAAATGAAAGGATTAAGAAGTAATAAATAAAACATGCGAATTTGTCTCTTCCCTCCCCCGCCACTCCTTTGCACAGTGAAAGCCTTCGGATCCGATTGTGTGTTGGTTTTCCTTTTGAAATGGCTTCACAGTTGAAGCCTCCTGTCTCTTTAAGACGATTCCTTGTTAGATCAGGGAGAGTTTCTCTCTCTCTCCCCCCCCCCCGCCCGCTTTTTCTGATGCTTGACTATAATTACCAGTATGTCTGGAATGTGGCATATAAAAACATAATAAACCTCTGTGTGGGCAGTGCTAGGATTGCTTCTGTGACTAGGGAGTCTGCTTGGCTTCAAGGGAAATGGTAGTGTGTTTATGGCTTTTATATTTTTCACCCCCAGTCTCCAGTTTCTGCGAACTTCCTTTCAGAAAACCCCTGCTAAATAATAGCATTCTCTTTTCTCTCCCCCCACCCCCCTGCAGAATGAAGAGAAACGGAATCTCGCCCTGGGAGGCCATGTTGGATTTGACAGTCTTCCTGATCAGCTTGTCAGCAAATCTGTAGCGCAAGGCTTCAGCTTCAACATCCTCTGTGTGGGTGAGTCAAGTGTGCACTGCAAAGGAGAAAAGCACTTGGGCAAAAACAACACGTAGAAGAACCCCAACTTGTTAGAAGAGCCGGTCGCTTGGTGGAAGAACACGGGCTCTGTATGCACGCAAGGTCCCAGGCTCAATCCCTGGCGTCTCCAGTTAAAAGGGCCAGGAGAGATCTCAGCCTAAGATCTTGCCTCATCTACTCTGACAGTAGCTCTCCTAGGCTAGATGGACAAAGAATTTGACCTGGTGTAAGGTAGCTTCTTGTGTTTTTCAGGCACTGTTTTCACACCACAGCCTTCTGCCCATGGTGGCAGGGGCCCGTTGAGACTGGACTAGTGGAGTCGAAAGCAGGGAGCCCTAGCAGTAGGTGGAGTCAGAGCCAATGACAGGCTGAGCTACCCTCCTTCCTGGTCTGGTTGTAAGGAAGAAGGCAGGCAGGCAGGCAGGCAGGCAGGTAGGTGGGGACTGAGTGAAAGCAGGCTGAGTTTGGCAGGTCACTTCCCCATTGCCTTAATAGAGCAGTCCCAACACCTTATACCAGGGGTGTCAAACTCAAATTCATCGGGGGCCGCATCAGCAGTTTGGTCACCCTCAAAGGGCCGGTTGTATCTGTAGGACTATGTGTCCACTCTTTATTATCAAATTATTGTCACTGCATTCAATTATTACTGTTTTTTGTAATAATGTAAGTAATAACTACCTCTGAAAGCAGAAACATAGTCAGAATAATGGCAAGTAGATATTCAAATGTACAATTATTGTACAATTTATTGAAAAATGATTTTTGGTAACTGCACTGGGTGGTGGAGGCTCGCTAGGGTTTCATGCAGGAGCTTTGCAGAGCTACTAGTACCTGGAGATGCTGGGGTCCTTCTGCATGCAGGACAGCTGTTCTGCCAGTGAGCCACCACCCTTCACCAAAGGGACTGGCTGAGGTTGACTCACTGGAGCTGCTCTCCTGGTTCCAGGGTTTAAGGGCCAGAAGTATAAAGCAGCATCCTATGTTTCTGAGGAGAGGGAGAGGGAGGGGAGGGGAGGGAGGGAGGAAGGGAGGGAGGAAGGAAGAAAGAAAGAAAAGAGGGAGCAGGAGGGAGAGAGGAAGGAAAGAGGGGAGAGAAAGAAGAGTAGGAAAGAAGGAAGGGAATAAAGAAGGAGAGAAAAAGAAAGAGGGAGAGACAACAAAGATAAAGAAGGGAGGAGAGGGAAAGAAAGAATAAGAACGAGAGAGAGGAAGAAAGAAAGGGAAGGGGGGGGTCGCCGCCTTGATTCAGCGCCAGAAAAGAGCATGAAGGGACCCAGGGGCAAAAAGCATTTCCCGTGCAGCGTGAGGCAGCCGGTGTCCGTTTTAGGAGACGTGCGTAAAGCCTCAGAGTTGCACGTTCATGAGGCTGAGCCGCTGCTGAGCTCACGTTCATGAGGCTGAGCCGCAGCAGGAGGAGGAGGAGGTGAGGCAGGAGGAGGCGGAGGCGGCGGCTTGTCGGGTCTGTGCCCGGCAGCGCCATACGGAGAGTCCCAAGCCTCTGGGACGCAGCAGTGCTCTGTAGCACTTTGAGTCCTCCTCCTCCTCCACGCGGTGCTGCTGGGTGCTTTGTCTGTGCTGCTGCTGCAGCAGCAGCAGCCGTTTCCAGGCGCCGAGCCGTGGCAGGAGGATTCAAAGTGCTACAGAGCACTGCTGCGTCGCAGAGGCTCGGGACTCTCCGTGCAGCGCTGCTGGGCGCTGACCTGGCAAGCTGCCTCCTCCTTCTCCTGCTGTGGCTCAGGGCGCTCCACGCAGCGCTGCTCCGGCCGCCTTTCTACCCCCCCCCAGGCCCCAGCTGTTTGTCGGCGCTTTGTTGGCGCGGCGCTTCAGCAGCAAGGTCCCACTGCTGGGTCCCGCTGGCTGGGGCGCTCGGCGGGCCACATGACGAGGTCTGGCGGGCCGGATTTGGCCCCCGGGCCTTGTGTTTGACACCTGTGCCTTATACCATGGCTGATATGCAGAGCTGAATCTCCCAAAATTGAGATATAATATGCTTTGTTGAGGCAAGGCTAAAACTACTAATAGGATTTCAACACCATTGAGTGGGGTAAGGGCTTTGCTTGCTTTCTATATGATTGGGTTTCCTGTCATATTGATGAAGGCCGTGACCTATACATTGCTTTCACAACTGTGAAAAAGTCACTTTAAGAAGCTGGATTTTCAGGTAGCTTGCATTTCTAATGGCTGGACCTGCTCCTACGAGATTCAACCATTGGTTAGAATAAAACTCAATGAATACAGGATTGGGGGGCTTGCACCATATGTTGTTGCCAAAGTATTGGCTTGCTTACTTGCCTTCTCCTCCATAGTTTGATAGAGCATTGAAGTTATGGTGGTTAGATTGGAATCGGATTGGAATAATTTGCTTCTGGCAATGATAATTGGGGCCTTTGATCTTTGTTTTAATTTTTGAAACATGCATATGATTTCTGGGGAACAGGTTTTGGTCTCCAGAAGGCAACCTACAAGGCCAAATTCTTGCTTTTCTTTTTGCAGATTTAGCTGCAGCAAAAATTCCATAAATGCTTACTGTGCTAATTATAATTTTTCCCAGTCCATTCTGGCGAGTATTGGAAAATACTTTTAAATACATTGTAATATGTGCTCATGGCTTCTGTTTCGTAAAATAGCTCAGGAGAGAATTTAATATACTCCAGGTCTCTACTGAGAGCTATAGGTGTGTACAAAAACTTGTATGTGATTTTGTCACACTCATTGGTATGTTTCCCCCTTCTCCCCTTCGCATCTTTCTAATCAACTAAGTTATTTAACCAGGGAAACATCATTTATTTTCTGTACTAGAACAAATGGTGCGCAATTGATCATAATTGTGGTGGGACTTAAAGAAACAGAGCGATGGAATCAGGATATTTCTATCCTTATTATTGGAATAACCTGTAGTTTTAAAGGTTGTTCAGACCTCCAAGGCCTGCTTTTCTGAGCCTGTAGCTGCATCGTACTTGGATATAATAATAATAAATTTTAATTTATACCCCACCCTCCCCAGTGAGAGCCAGGCTCAGGGCAGCTGACATTAATGTGCTTTCAGAAAAGAAGAGTTTGACCTTGATTTTAAGGAAACCCCCAATAATGCTGAATCCCTTTTTCTGTTCTCCATTCACCGCAGATTAATGTAACAAAATAATGATGATCGACACTGACTCTGACAGGCAGACTAAGCATATACTATAGTTGCGTAGGCAGCATTATGGGCAAGCAGGAAGGATTAAGGCTAAAGGCCATAAATCAAAAGAAATATATAAAGACCCTTTCTGCAGCTTGGAATGTCTTGATAGAATCTCAGTTACTAATGGGACTGGGCCAGCCTCGAAAGCTTTTTGTTAACTCATGTTTCAAAATATACCCACACTTCATTGCCTCTCTGACAAAACAGCTCCACTATTTCACAAGCTTGGGTAGCCGCCAGCCATAGCCAGGAGCAAGTATTCCCTGATTCACTTCCCACTTGCACTGCCAGCTCTCCTTGCAACACGTCCTTGCATCATACACCAGCCCAGGGGTTTCTGGTGCTCTGCCATCTGTCAAATATCCAGACTAGATTGAAATTATTACACTATTCCACACTGATTCATGATCTCTCAAGGGGGGTTTGCCCATAATTAGAAGATTGGAAGTTTCCAGAACATTGCGGAGAGATCGTGTTGACATTCTGTAAACCTTTCCCTTATTAGTCTTTACATCTTGCTGCTCTTTTCAGTTTTATGTCTGGAAAAGCAGTGCTAGCCCATGGCTGCTTAGCAGCACAGAGGATTGAACTTTAAAAAAAGGTGACATGTTTATAGAAAGGATATTGCCTCATGCTATTAATACTGCCTTTTGCTCCTAAAACAAAGGAAGTGGGTGGGAGACACCATCTGCGTTATAACAGAAATTGAGGAGTTGCACATACGGAAGGTTTGTTTTGTTTGTTAGAAGCCTTTGGGGAGAAAGTTGTAGACAAGTCAAAGGGTCTTTACTGCAAACTCCCTGAAATCCATTTGCTCTGAAATCATGAGAAATAATTAGCGGAGGGAAAGACAATGATGCACCTCCTTATTTCTGGAATTTTTCAGGTGAAACTGGCATTGGGAAGTCAACGTTGATGAACACACTCTTCAATACAACATTTGAGACTGAAGAAGCCAGTCACTATGAGCACGCTGTTCGCTTGCGGCCACGGACTTACGACCTGCAGGAGAGCAACGTCCACCTGAAATTAACCATTGTAGATGCTGTGGGGTTTGGGGATCAGATAAATAAAGATGAAAGGCAAGTCACTTTCCGATTTGGTGCAGAAAAGCCTGCAGTGCTTCGATGTGTAAAAGAATGTAATTTCTTGGGAATACGCTGGGCCTCATATGAGATTGCCCATGCATAATGGTATCGGCTGCTTTGGGCGGCCTTCGCCAACCTGGTTCCCTCAATATGTTTTGGACTACAACTTCCATCAACCTTAGCCAGCACATTCATTTTGGACTGCAACTCCCATCACTGGCTGGGGCCAATGGGAGTTGCGGCCCACAACATCTGGAGGGCACCAGGTTAGCAATGGGAACCTTTGGACACAACAGTTGACTAAGCTTATCCCATTCACAGTTGGACTTGGTGGGACACTATGTACTGAATGTTGACCCTGAACCTCTGGCCTTTGGACATACCAGCTGTATTGATTACTCAACTCGGTGGGTTACACCTAGGTTGATGCTTGAGGTGCTGTTCCTCCCTTCCATTAACTGCTTCTGCCTATCCTCCCATTGCTCTAAGCAGTAAGCTAATTGGTTCTTAAGTTTTGCCCTGGCTCATTTGCAAAATGGCAGCTGCTGTGTCTCCTCCAGAGTGAGGGAAATAACAATTTGGAGGAAGGAATCCTAGGTCCATAATGGCACTGAGCATCAACAGGAGAGGGCCCTTTCAGTCATGCTTGTGGGCTTCCCAGAAGCATCTGGACGTTCACTGTGAGAAACAGGATGCTGAACTAGATGGACCTTTTAACCTGCTCCAACAGGGCTGCTCTTCTCTTCTTGAGCAGATGATAAACAATCAGTGCTTTCTCTGTTCCTTTGTGACCCTATCACTTTGCATGTAGCCCCCACCCCTCTCTGGCCTCCATTCTTAGAAACAAGTAGCCGAGGACAGTTGATGTCTGAGTAAAAGAGGCATAATTTAATGCAGACTTGGACCCCCCTCCCATGCACTTTTTCTTCTCCCACACTTTTTTTAAAACCCCGGTAATCTTTTTTTAGGCTGCGAAACTGAAAACACTTCTTTAAAACTTCAGTGTTTTAGTTTGTAAGGATCAAATCTCTTACCGAATTTTTACTTTTCAGGGTAGCTCATGGTTTTCCTCAGCCGTGAGGAAACGAGTTGCAAAATAAATAAATAAATACCCACCAGTTGGGACCTTATGGTGAAGGGTGGGTAATGAATTGAGTAAATGCCTCTCAAATATTTATTGTATTATACATTAATTATGTATTTCTTAGTTATATTTGTATCCTGACCTTCATCCGGGGAGTGTGGAGCAGTATTTTAGTCTTGCGACCACTCTGTACGGTTGGTTCAGCTGACAGATGGTGACTAACCCAACTAACTCTGTGAACTCCGTAAATGAGCTGCCATTGGATGCTCACTTGACATATGAACAGTTTGAACATCCTTGATTATAACTCGTGTGTAGTGAGTAACTGTGGTTTCATGTTATCACTTCTGCTTTATAACAAAGTTATCAAGTTCAGCTCATCAGCGTTAACACCCCTCCCCCAAGAAGTGCTTTTGGCCTTATTTCCAGTTTCACTTCTTGTGTGTGCACCACGTTCTGCCTAATTTTAGCTTTACCTCATGAGGTAACCTGTCATCAGTTAGCACTAAAGGTTTTTAACATCTCTTGCACTGAATTCTGATCAAAGCTTGGCAGATGGGGGAGACGGGGCCATTCCTTTTGCAGATGCTTCGGCTCTAAACAGCATCCTTGAAAGTGCCCAGTCATTCTTTGTTAACTTTAGCATTCAGGTTGCTAATGGAATTCGTTTTTAGTTACAGGCCGATAGTAGATTACATTGACACGCAGTTTGAAAACTACTTACAAGAAGAGCTCAAAATCCGGCGTTCCCTCTTTAATTATCATGATACAAGAATCCATGTCTGCCTTTATTTCATCACTCCAACTGGTCACTCGCTGAAGTCCTTGGATCTGGTAACCATGAAAAAGCTGGATAGTAAGGTATGTGCTTTACTTCACACGTCCTACGAGCATTGACTTTCAATTAAGTACAGTGGTGCCTCGCAAGATGAATTTAATTCGTTCCGCGAGTCAATTCGTTTTGTGAAAAAAATCATCTTGCAAATCGCAGTTTCCCATAGGAAAGCATTGAAATTTCTTTTTTTGCCCATAGGACGCATTAATTAAATTTCTATGCATTCCTATGGGAAACCTCGATTCGCAAGACGAATTTTTCGCAAAACGAATTCGTCTTGCGAGTCACCATCAGATCGCAAGACGTATTTGTCTTGCGAAAAATTCGTCTTGCAGGGCATTCGTCTTGCAAGGTACCACTGTACAAGCTTTGGGTGGCACCTTCAACCACCAATCACTCTGTAATTTAATTTATTTGCTTTAGTTTTCTGGGCGCTATTTAGAGATTGTTTTAAAATATTAAGTGGCATAGAAACAGTCTAAAATAAATAAATAAATAAATAAATATAAATGTTTCCTCAATTCTTCTGCCAAGGAGGTAAAAGTTTCCCTGTTCTTAGCAGTTGCCTTAGACACGATCCTTCCCACTTCATCACACTCATTCCAGGCCACTTCAGCGTTATAAAATTTGTTGTTGTGAATGTCTCTCTTTGAGCAGTCCAGAGTGCTGCCAGTGCTGAGATATGCATGGTTTGGGGAAATGGGTTAGGGGAAGGAAATCCTGTGGGCTCATGGAGTTTATGTATCACTGTTTTGATTAAAGTAAGACAGCCGTGACTATTGTGTGTGGAAAACAACTTAACAGAAGTTATAAGATGGTCAACGCAGTAAATCAGTTTGTGTTAACGGCAGTTGTTCTGATGCAGTAGTCATTGGGATACATTGTTCTGGTGAGTTCATTAAGGCAGCAACCGTTTGTGGCTGTATCCAGATGTAGACCATCTTAGCAATGCTGAGAATTGCTTCCATACAGCATGTGCCAGCCAACTCTCCTCCTAGCTGATGGCTAGGTGTGTGATGTTCAAAGTGAAAATGCTGAAGTCCATGCTGTGAGGAGAGCTTGAGGCAGAGTGCAAAGGTCATTCACGTGAAAGGATTCGTATTTCAAAACAAAAAAGTTCACATTTTTATTGGGTGGCCTTTTTAACTTTAAGAATGTAAAACATTTTGAATGACCAAATGATGCACTTTGCTAAGGATTAATTAGAACACTGCATCTGCTGAGGAATAGAAATGAGTCCCCCACTTATATATTTTGGCTCCATCAGCTTGAACCCTGAGCTGCATATGCTGAGCTTTGCCCACTACTTTTGTGTGTTGCTGTTTGGAGGCTATCCTTTATCCACACACCCCCACCCCCAGAAACCTCTTCTGACACTGGCAGAATCCTTAATCCTGCATGCATAGATATTTGATCAGATGCATATGTGTATAATGCTCAAGTATGCATATGTAATAGAAAAAGAGAGCGAGAGAGAATCAGTCCCAAGTAAACATTAAGGCCTGGTTGATAGCTCCAGTTTAGTCTTTGTTGGCATATGAAGTGAGTATTTAAGATACCAAGATCTCAAAGCATGGGGCTGATAATAAAATAGTAGAAATAACAAGTAGAAAGACAAGTGGATTGTGTGCTTCCACTGCAGAACTTCGTCATGTTTTGCTCTCTTTCATTACAGCTCACAGGCGCATAAATATTAATATAATAATAAACAGTACGTTTCTGGTGGCCAGAGAGGTATCCTAATTTTTCAGAATGGGGTGCCTTGGAAAAGAAAATGTAATGATTAAGTGTAGTCTGAACCTCAGAACCCAGTTCTGTGGGATGCGTAGGAAATAATGCTCTCAATTTCCAACTCGCTCTGTGTCCCGTTCCGAGAGCTGCTCCTGATTCAGATGTGGCTTGGATACTACATTGGCTTGAGATCAAACATCTGCTTAGCAAAGATGTAGGCATCAGAACTGGCTATGCATTGATGGGGAGGGGGGCAGCTGTTAAACAACTCTGCAATGTCAGCATGGTGATGTCAGACACTGGGTAGACTGTCTGGGTTTCCTGTGATATTAATGTATCTTGTTCATCCAAATGACTTCACCAGGCTTTTCCAGGGCGGAGGATCATTCTCCGCAGTTCGCTCTCCCATCATGCACTGGGGTGCAGCTGAAGTCATAACCAAAGGATCTGTTGCCTACTTTATCTGATTACTTCCAGACAGGCAAAAATGGTCTTCAAAGCTGAATTACTACATTAAATAATAGATGCCTGAGATTGCACCATGTCTAGCCGTTCATATCTCAACACACACAAGTTAAAAGTATCCACCCCTGTCTCATTTACCACTTTATCTTAATGTAGCATACATTTTGGCACAGTAAAGTACAGCTATGTTTTGGGAAACCACCTGTTTCTAAAAGGGCTTTTATGATATATGGATGTTTTATTATGTTGGCTTCAATATTTAGCATGCTGATGTTGCATATCTTTAATCTCATTCCATGCTTGTTCTTTCCTTGTGGTGGCTTCACCTGATAATTCAGAAGAGAGATTCTGGCTTTGTTTCCAGCTCTGGAAATGGGATTGGGAGTAAAGGTCAAGAAGATGCACTTTTGGATGCAGTTTGGGGAGGACAGATTGATTACCTGTGGGAATATTTAAGAGAAGTCCCAAGATAATGAAAAGTTGTCCAGCTTGCTCTATAATTCACAATATAGCGATGGGAGATGGTGGCTGGGCTCCAAAGAACTGAGTGGGCTTGTACAATTGGCTTGGGTCAGCCAAGTGGCATATTTTACTCTCTTCAGCAGCTGACTCCCAAGCTAGATCATAAACTGCTCTTCCAACACTGCTTTCTTTTCCAAAGCAGTTCGCACTGAAGGAGTGGGGGAAGCTGCTGTTTAAGGAAAAACAAGCCTAAAGCCTCCTTTGGGTGACTAGACTAGTTTTGCAGTTATTTTAATCCAGGCCAGTACTGACAACTGTGTCTTCTCGATGACCCTGACAGGGCTTTGTTGCAGCAAAAGAGCAATAAGCCATGCACCTGCCAATTCAATGCAAACTGAATTTGCTGGGAACTTTGTTCTATAGGCAGACATGGAAAAGCCATTGTCACTCAAGTACCTGTGTGTTGGTGGGAACACCAGGTATTCAACTTTAGGCTCAATTTCCCTGAAGTTGCCTGGCTTGCTTTTTCATGCTGCTTTCTTAGAGTGTGCTATTGTGTTCTTTTTGGAACACACATCCATGCTCCCCCCACCCCTTTCTCATAAATTCACCTTTTTTTAAAAATCAGCACCTCTGCATTTCTTCAAGCTAATTGCTGGAATTGGTGAATGCATGGTTTAGCAATTAGGTTTAAGAAATAACAACATTTTAATTGGCTGCCAGCTGCTTTTAAATTCCATTTGTTCACAAAGCCTGCCAGGAAATTAAAGCAAAGGGAGGCTTAGATCTAAAGCACATCATGCTCTTTTCCAACAGTAGCAGCCAATACCTACAACCTGTGTAAAGTCTTACCTGAGGCAGGGAGCTCCCAGAGTTGCACCCAAGAGGTTCAAGGGGCTGCCATGGAATGGAAGTATTATACACACACACCGTGTGTTTTCTGTTTGTATGGAGGGGGTTATGAATCCCAGCCAAAATCTTTTTTCATTTGCCTCTTGAAAGCAAAATACTGTTATCACATTGACTTCACTTGGCAGGGCCGGCTCTAAGGGAAGGCTGGGTGGCGCAGGGCCCCCAGGGGGGCGTCGCGTGGCGGGCTATGCCTGCCCACCAGTCACGGCGAGAAACGGGGGGGGCCGCCAGAGCGATCTCCGCACCACGGCGCCCGGGTGCCCAACATGCTGAAGACAGCCCTGTCACTCGGAATAGTCCCCCCCCCCCCGTTTTACTTTGAAGGCCCTAATCATACTACATTAATAATACTTGGAAGAATAATGTAAATTTCCTCGGATATCTGAATGCAAGAGAATACACTGTGGCCAAGGGTGGCTTAATGCTCAATGCTGGAGTGGCAACACTTGCTAGTTCAACTGTTTGATGTGACAGACTTGCATGCACAATGCTAAGCAACATTATGCTCTTAGCTGATACGTCAGACAGCTTGTATTCAGCTAATGTTTACTCAAGTGTAGACCTATTGAAATGAATGAACATGGCTAACTTAATTAATTTTAACTATGCACACTACTAGGAGGTTTTGAAAGCATTCTGGGTGAATTGGTGGCAACGGGATATTAAAGGAGAGCGGAGACCTAATTGAATGTGCTTATACAAGTGAGGTTGGGGAGCCCACTATCCCTAACACAGTGCAATTAATGACAGGCCTCGAAAACTCTTTAGGGGGGAAAATACTTCCATTGGTTTTATTTCTTTTGCAGGTGAACATTATCCCTATAATTGCCAAAGCTGACACCATTTCCAAGAGTGAGTTGCACAAGTTTAAGATTAAGATCATGAGTGAACTGGTTAGTAATGGAGTCCAGATCTATCAGTTCCCCACGGATGATGATGCTGTGGCTGAGATTAACTCTGTGATGAATGTGAGTAATGTGCTTACTACAACAAGTTTTTATAGTTTTGTATTGATAGCAGTGACGTATCAAAACTGAAGATTGTGTGAACTGGTAGGCTCAGTTTGTAGTAGTGCTTTGGTGCTATTATTCCTCCCATTTCTCAGTGGAGCACTCCTTGTTGTATAAGGAAGCAGTGGGATCTTGTTGGGCTGGCTATCATCATATACAGCGGTACCTCTACTTACGAATTTAATGCGTTCCGAACGCACATTCGTAAGTAAAAAAAATGTCAAATCCCATAGGAATGCATTGGGAGAAAAAATTCGTAAGTCGAAGCAACCCTATCTAAAAATTCGTAAGTAGAAAAAATCCTATCTAAACCGCATCCAAGATGGCGGACGGAGCTCTGTTCGTAAGTAGAAAAATTCGTAAGTAGAGTTATTCGTAAGTAGATGTACCACTGTACAATAAATGCTCATGGGCATTGCCAAAATTACTTAGTACTTTCCCAGTAAATAGAAAGGTGAAATGTGGTACGCATACAGTCCTACACAATTACCTGAACTGGACACTCTTTTTAAAATGCCTCTTGCTTAATCTTGCACTATGGTCTACTTCATAACTGCAGACAGCACCAGACAGAGTAGAGATATGAAACATTCCTTTCACACTCAACTTTGGAACAGGGAGTGAACTTGCAATGCTGTCTCTAAACATGCTGTGTATGTGACAGGATCTACAAGTTGCCTCTTCACACACTTGAATAAGCTGTGGATTGTGGAAGCTGAGTGAGTGGAAATACTAGACACCCAGAGTGCTTTTCTTTCTCTCACCTTGAGTTGTGTCCATATAAAGACCCTGTTGGATGAATCAATATGATTACTTGCATATCTCAGATTTTAAAGGTCATAGAATCATAGAGTTGGAAGAGATCACAAGGGCCATCCAGTCCAACCCCCTGCCAAGCAGGAAACACCATCAAAGCATTCTTGACATATGCCTGTCAAGCCTCTGCTTAAAGACCTCCAAAGAAGGAGACTCCACCACACTCCTTGGTAGCAAATTCCACTACCGAACAGCTCTTACTGTCAGGAAGTTCTTCCTAATGTTTAGATGGAATCAGGTTGTTGAGGCAAAACCTGTTGCTTGGGCAGTAGCTTGCCTACAGTTATTTATTGAGGTGAAATGGTCAGGATTCACCCCATGAGTCCTGTCTGTGGAAGCCCTGAGCATGCGATGTGATAGTATACATCTGAGCAATGAAGAGTCAGGTGGGATATGGAATATATAATCTACCCAAAAGCATTCTTTTTGGCAAAGGTGATTCATGGAGAAAGTGACTGTGTGAAATCTTCAGTTCTTGGTTTATAGTTGAAAATGCTAGGGGTTTTGTTTTTGTTGAAGTGTAACAGCGGAAGATTTTTCACAATGAGTTTCTGCCTTTGCAGTTCTGCTGCCAGCAAAAATGCCAGTACCACAGACGTGGCAAATGTGATTCTGTGCTCTGAGGAGTTGAACTGAGGCTGAGGGCGCAAATGACGTTTTATATTTTGCATTGAATTCCATGGTTATGTGTCATTTTAGGCTCATCTGCCGTTTGCTGTTGTAGGAAGCACAGAAGAGGTAAAGGTTGGAAATAAAATGGTGAGGGCTCGGCAATATCCTTGGGGTGTGGTACAAGGTAAGTCAGAAGCCAAGCCTCTTGACAGCGTTGTGTAGACTTTCCTTGGTTGCTTCCTGCTCTTGTATGGGCTGTAGTCATCAATATTCGTACTCGGAGTAAACCCTTTGAAATGAATGGACATGACTAATGGACCATTAATTCCAGTAGGCCTACCCAGAGTATGACTAACCCAATGGGTTTACTAATGTTCAGTTTTATGCCAAAGTCAGCTTGCCCTCAGCTCCAGGGAATGTCACAGTCCTAGTTCCTATAAAAGTCTTTCATAAGGAACATTCCTATCATGTCACCTTTAGAGGACAATGTCACCTTTAGAGGACAATTAGGTTTTTTTCCTCATTGTGCTTGGCACCATCTAATTTTTAGCACCTGACAGTTTGTTTTGATGGCTGTTCTCTGTTTTCATTGCTAGGCTGGTATTTTACTGTGTCACTACATGTATTTATTTTTTTTACTGATTTTTTTTGTCAGTTGCAGTATCTGTGGAAATGTTCCCAAGGGGGGGGGGGACTTGAAAAGCACACAAGAAAAATATGCATGCTGATCTGGCAAGGCTCTGTGGTGTTTTATTTTACTTTTGTTTTCATAAGCTGATTTTTCCAACAACAAAGTTGAGCTGAAAGTGGTTCCCAAAGATAGCAAAGTGTATTAAAAACGGATGCTGTTGTTCTTTTTTTTCATTTATTAATTGCTTCCTATGAAGCATCCCAAAGTGATTTTACAATACAATTAATGCATTTATAAAGCAATTGCATATATACATTAAAAATAAATTATATATAAATACAAAAACAATTAAACAATACTTCAGGTGATCTATTAATATAAATCAAAAGCAGATGGTAATAATGCAATAAATACATCAATACACAACTAAAATACAGTTGAATACAAGGATGCAAAAACACCCTCATGCTCGCCACAAATTCGTGCTACATACTCACTAAGCTTCTCCTTAAACCAAGGCTTTCAAGCATAGTGGCACCAGTAGTTTTAGAAGACTGTTCCTGATTAAATTAGACAGGCACCTAAAATTCTGGTGTTTATCTGTTAAAAACATTTTTGTTTCATCAGGTATTTTTAGAAAATTTATTCAGTTCATTGTTGGTTCTGTATTTTTTATTTTATGATGTTTTGATTGATTTATGTTACTTTTTTTGGTGTGTACCAACACAATATTTTTGTTAGAAGCTAGTGGTATATAAATACCATAATAAATACATGAAAAACATTTTTTAAAAAACACCAGTTTCACTCAAATAAGTACCAGACACAATCATTTCCTGCTTCCAAATAAACAAGCCTAAAACTATAAATCAGCATAACAATAATATGGATGTTATCCTGCATTCCATATTTATTCATACAGAGGCAGCAATCCAAATGCAGTTGCTAGAGAGTAAGCCCCTTTTGTAGCCAAGGGTGACCTCTGAGTAAATTTGCATAGGATTGTGTTATAAGGTTTGCTAATCGGACGGCACGAAGCTGTCCATCTCTTAGCAGAGGAAACACTCCTTCAATTTTACTTAGAATGTTACACCAACAAAGGAAACCCCAGGATTTTGAGTCAAGTTGGTGTGTATAAACCATGGGTAGGCAAACTAAGGCCCGGGGGCCGGATCCGGCCCAATCGCCTTCTAAATCTGGCCCGCGGACGGTCTGGGAATCAGGTGTTTTTACATGAGTAGAATGTGTCCTTTTATTTAAAACACATCTCTGGGTTATTTGTGGGGCCTGCCTGGTGTTTTTACATGAGTAGAATGTATGCTTTTATTTAAAATGCATCTCTGGGTTATTTGTGGGGCATAGGAATTTGTTCACACACACCCCCAAAAAATATAGTCCAGCCCCCCCACAAGGTCTGAGGGACAGTGGACCGGCCCCCTGCTGAAAAAGTTTGCTGACCCCATGGTATAAACCATCCATTTTTTCACAATGGCTACGCTCCTTCTCTTCGTTTGCTCAGTTGAGAATGAAAGCCACTGTGACTTTGTAAAGCTGCGAGAGATGCTGATCCGTGTCAACATGGAAGATCTGCGGGAGCAAACTCATACTCGCCACTACGAGCTTTACAGGCGGTGTAAGCTAGAAGAAATGGGCTTCAAAGATACTGATCCCGACAGCCAGCCATTCAGGTGAGAGAGCATCCTCTCCATTCTTGCTTTCCGCTGGAATACCTGTACAGGTGTGTGAAGGCTTCAAGTTCTGTCGGAATCTGGGGCACTCTTGTAAGCAGGATGACAGTAATGTGTCATGTCCTTAATGCCTCCCCGCCTCCCTCTTTGACACATGCATGCACAGCACATTTACGTAGGTGTAGCTTTATAGCTGCTTTTGTCTTTCGTTGTTTTTCAGCACCTTTTAACGTCTAAGTGATTTGAGGTTTGTATCTTTTGTGTCTTAACCAGCCTTCAAGAAACCTATGAGACCAAGAGAAAAGAATTCCTCTGTGAGTTGCAGAAGAAAGAGGAAGAAATGAGGCAAATGTTTGTGAACAAGGTCAAGGAAACAGAGTTGGAACTGAAAGAAAAGGAGAGAGAAGTGAGTGGCAGAGAATGGAATCTGGATCACAGAGTCATATGGTCAAAAGTAATAGGGGTAGGGGTGTGTGTGTGTGTGTGTGTGTGTGTTCCTATGACACTACAATTATAATATTCCAACACTGAGAAGCAAAGAAAATGAGAACTTCCTTGCTGGATCCAACTTGTCAAATCCAGCATTCTGTCTCCATTGATAAGAGCAGCCAGATCTTTCTGGGAGCTTAGAAACAGGGCATTAAAGGAACATTCATCCTCTGGGGAATGCATTACAGGGTTAGGGCTGCACCCTAATCTGTTTAATCCATTTTTAAAGGCCATCTAATCTATTGCTGTTGACTATACCTTGCAGTAGTATATTCCTTACTTTTTGTGTGTGTGAGAAACTACTGCCGGTTCATCTCATAGGCTGGCTCAAATGTTTATTTTATATGAAGGATGTGGGGGAAAGTCTTCAAACTTCTGGATTCCTGTATTTGAATTTATTAAGATCTACTCCAGGGCTTTCAGTATCTAAAACCTAGATGAAACAATCCCAAAATGACCGCATCCATGTCATACCTCCAGCATTATCTTACCCTAGCTATGAGCTGCTTCTTTTTTTGTAAAACAAACCTTTCAACTACAGTGGTACCTCGTGTTGCGTACCGTCCCCCTTACGAATGCTGCGGGTTACGCGCTCCACTAACCTGGAAGTAGATGCCCCTTGTTGCAACCTTTGCCCTGGGATGCGAGCGGAAGTCGTGCTCTGGCGGCGCGGCAGCAGCGGGAGGCGCCATTAGCGAAAGAGCGCCTCATGTTACGAGCGGTTTCCTGTTACAGGTACCACTGTAATCATGAAGGCATGTTGCCATCTTTCAGGAGCAGACGGGGGCTAATCTTACACATGAAGTCAGGCAAGAGGGTGTCAAGTAATTGTAAACCTTTGTTCTTCAGCTGGAACTAAGGGCCAGGCCATATATTAATGGAGTGGAGGAGTTGCTCTTTTCACTATAGTGGTCCCTCCACTGAGGTCTGTGGAAAGAACCCGTACAAATCAGGCAAATTATTCTTCCTGTGTTCTTCTTCAAGATTATTCTCAATACAGATGTATTGAGAAGCAGAATTAGTCCATCCCACATGGGTCCATTATGTAGATCAGGCATCCCCAAACTTCGGCCCTCCAGACGTTTTGGACTACAATTCCCATCTTCCCCAACCACTGGTCCTGTTGGCTAGGGATCATGGGAGTTGTAGGCCAAAACGTCTGGAGGGCCGCAGTTTGGGGATGCCTGGTGTAGATGTTAACCAGAGCAGCACTTGATCCAGAAGTGACACCCGTGTTTCTCATTAGCGTTTAACTCTGCCCTCTGTGATGACCTATAGGACACACTTGCTTGGATGGTAGTGCCCTGCTGTAGGTCAGGATTGGGTTCTACTTCCTGCAGTGGAGGCGGTGCTGACTGGGTTTCTCCCCCCCCCCTCCTTTGGCCAGCTGCATGAGAAGTTTGAACATCTAAAAAGAATGCATCAGGAAGAGAAGAGGAAAGTGGAGGAGAAGAGGAGAGAGCTGGAGGAGGAGATGAACGCCTTCAACAGGAGGAAAGTGGCAGTTGAAACCCTGCAGTGTCAGTCTCTGCAAGCCACTTCACAGCAGCCACTGAAGAAGGACAAAGACAAGAAAAAGTAAGCAGTTTGACATGAGCTTCACTTTGTTTCCATCCTTTCCTAAGATAAGACATTCACACCCAAGTCAAGTCATCTAAAAATATTGCAACAGATGAGTTATTAATAATAAAAAAAGGTGGTGGGAAGGAATGAGGAGGGGCTCAAGAAGCGGTTTAGATAATTTCCAGAATGATAAAGAAGCTCCAAGTTCCCATTCTAACAGAATAAGGCAAGGGAATGTTGTATAAATTTTAGCCATAGTTTCGCAACCATACCAAAGATTTAAGGAGGGAAAAGACCTCCATCTTAGACTAATGAAGATTGACCCAGTAAATGCTCCTTCTGGCCCCAGGATAGTCTTGTCACTTTTTCTTGAAGTGGATTAGCAATGAAAACGAGCATAAAACAATTTCATACAAAACAACATACATACACAACTAGTATTAATTCTTTGTCTGCTGGCCACCATGGAAGGGAAATAAGAGAGTTCTATATAAACAGATCAGTGTTGTTTTATGTAGTGTTGACATTAAGCATCCCCAATGGGTTTCCTGTTCCATGGGATCTTGAAATGCAGTTGATTTCATTTTTGGTTAGAGTAGGTTCTGTTCTCCATGTAGGTCTACTCATTATAGGGGACAAATTTAATGTTCAGGCTGCATATTCTGTCATACCTCCGCATGAACGTGTCAGACCATTAGCCAATCCAGCCCATTACGCTGAGAAGCAGTGGCTGTCCAGAGTCTCAGGCAGAGATCTTTCCTACACTGCTGTGTGAGATCCTGCTAACTGGAGATCTTACAGATAAAACTGGGAGCCTTCCCTCAGGCAAAGCGTATTCTGTACCACTGAGTCATGTTTCATCCCTCCAGATAAACTGCTACATGGGACCCTAGCAATTACCTTGTTGGAGCAGATCAAAGGTCTTCTAGGCCATCCATGTCTCTGGGAAGTCCAGAAAAGAGGATATTGTGGAGATACCACTTGTGATTTTTGTCTCCAGTGTCTGTTAACTGGCCGACTAAAACAGGTCTTCCATATTCAAAATATATTTGTTGGATCTCATTGTAAAGCCGTCTAAACCAGTGACCACACTGCATCTTGTGATACTGAATTCCACAAACGAGTTTTCAATATCCGAATAAGCACATTTTTGTTTTGAATCAGCTGCTAAAAGTGTTTCTCCGATGTACTCTTCCGGCAGGTTATCACCTCTTTATAGCTGCTACTCGTAGTTGAGCCAGCTGCAATACAAAATGGGGATAAACAGGGATAAAAACCATACTACTACTACTTTGCTACACCTGGTATTTTATACTTATTAAAATATTGAAGTTACAGGTAGGTAGCCGTGTTGGTCTGAGTCGAAGCAAAATAAAGAAAATTCCTTCAGTAGCATTTAGTTGGTCTTTAAGGTGCTACTGAAGGAATTTTTAAAATATTGAAGGTCCAGGCCTTGTTTTTGGTAACCATGCATCATAATGATAATGAAGGTGAGAATGCAAGGCAAGGATTAGCTCAGTTCAAGTTTTAATTTAAGTAGAGTTTCCTGCTACCTGTGCGAAATTGTTTGAAGACAATGAAATCCCTCCACTGCAAATTAATAATTTTCCTGCTTAGAATGTACTGAAACTTCTGTGGCATAATTCTTCTTCTTCTTGCTAATACTTCTTTTTCTTGCTAATACTATGGAGGACGCCTGCCTCTCATCTTTAGCATCTCTTCTACTTGATCTAGGATCCAAGAGCTATAGCTTGTTTTATGAGATATACTCTTGATTCACGTCCAACAGTTTTCAGTGATCTGCTGTCATGCAGTCTTTGTTTCAAAGTATTGCCAAGTGTGATACGGTTGCATGTCCAGCCTTTGAGATTAAAGGTGTCCTGTACTTTAAATGGCAAGGATAATGCTGAAACATCTCCCTCAACCTACACTTGCCTATGAATACTTGCCAGCATTCATATGCATACCTAGCCAACCAGCTGCAGAAGCTGTGCGTATCTTCTCCTTCTGGTCCATTCAAGGACTAGTATGGCAATTTTGATGCTTCGTTAACTCTAGAGAATGTAACATGCATTCTAGTCTCTGCTGTGGTCTGTAGCCTCCCCAGACCTCTGCCCCTGGTTTATCTACCCTCAGTTCAGTCAGAGGCAACTCACCTGTCCAGGTATTCAGAACCACACAGCAATAAGCCTGTGAGAGCAGGACTGTCACACTGTGCTGGTTCCTCCTGCCCCACACCACCACCACTTCCCACTGCTGTCTGTGCATGTTTGCTGAAGGTTCTGGCTCACAGGGAAAGCTTGCATGTGTCCTTCAGGCTCCTGCCCTGCAGAGATGCCCCCAGCACAGAGACAGAATTGGAGAGAGGCTAGCATGGATGTGGAGGCAGGGCAAGGGTGTGGTGCAGTCCTATTTTTCTTTGTCGTGCAATTGTAGTCATGGTGGTGAAGGCCTTTGTAGACCTGAGGTTGCTTAGCACATGTGTTGGTATCCTCATGCTGTTGTTAGAGGTCAGGGTCCCAGCTGATGCTAGCTGCCAACTTTTTCCATTTTTACTCCCAAGAGTGGGCTCACGTGTTACCTTTGTAGCATGAAAGCCACTTCTGCCTGGACCCAGGGCACTGCTATATTAGTGACATCTGTAAAGAAGGAACTTGCCTGAGTTAGGATCATGTTGGGAATACTTCTTTCCTACTGTTGTCAGGAAGTGGTGGTGACATGACTCTACAATGTGAATGAATCCTCCAATGATAACATTGTGAGGGATGTCAAATAGCCTGCCTTGGATCCGTGATCTCTGTTAGTTGCTTCTTACTGCCCAGATACAATATGCACACAGCTTGGGCCCTAGGAGTAATAATGCGGGTTTTATCAGAGATTTTTTTTTAAATGATCTGTGTAATACAAGAACTGTTGTCCTTGCAGCTACAGTGTAAAAGAGAGGAATGGATGAAATACTGCAAGTGGCATATAGTGTACCAGAGCTGGGGAGGTGTAGGCAAGGTTGGGGGGAAAACTCACCTAAATAAAGCAAGTTGATGTGAACTTGACAGCCCAATGACTTTCTGAGCTAATGTGTGTTACAAAATTCTGGCAAGTTGCTTTGCCTCAGAATGTTAGTGGTTTTGCATTAACTATTTAACTTCTAGTGTTTTTATGTGTTTTATATTCTTTATCTTTTTTGAAAAAATGATATGATTGTGTGACTAAGCTCTATAGTCTCAGGTGATGTAATATTTGCTGTGTAATACACAGTGCAATCTATTTTTTCCATGCATACTTACCCTAGGTAAGTGGATGGTGGCGATTGTAAGATAAATTGCCCATCTCTTACTAGGAGTTCAAACGAAAACGTCTAGCACAAGTCATAGAAAAGTTACGGAACTGGGTTATAAGATTGCTGTAGGGGCCTCTGTCTCATATACAAGTGGCTTCTTTGCTCTTTACTCATGCTAAATTTCAACCTCTTGTCTTCCATGAATTAAGAATGTTGGTCATGATTTGTGCTTGTGTTAAGCTTCATATGATACCATGTCCTCTTGAGAGATGCCTGGTTATCATGATTAGTTCTATCTAACATTGCTAGTACCTATTTCTTTTTCTTTAAAAAAAATCAGCAGTTTTGGTGAACAGTCTATTTATATTTCTGTATGAATATTATGGAGCAGCAGTGTAACTATCCTATTTAGCATGAGCAAGATTGTGAGCTAAAGTGAGTCAAAATAGCCTGTCTAGAACGCCGGTGTCAGCCACCGCCAATCCAGACCCCAGTCCTTTTAACAGAGATCTTAAAAACAGAAATGCCTGAGATTGAACTAGATGACTCATAAGTTTAAAACCTGTGGCCTGTTATTCAGGTAAACTGATTATTCTTATCTCTAGTGCAATTAATTAGATTTTTTTGTTTTGTATTTTTTTTTAAAGTAAGGCAAGAATGATTTGATTTTGATCATGGAGTGGTCTGGTTTACATATAACATTAAACCATGGTTTAATGTTTTGTGTCCAAACCTTCACAAGCCCAAGCAAAGTGTCAGACTCACTCACATCACTTTTCCCTCTTCTCCGGCCAGGAGTGTGACTTCTGCTGAGTTTAGTTTAACTTGCAAACAAACTCAGTTTAGCATTACATATGTACCAGCAATCCTGGTTGGAAACTAGTAATGGTTAGTGAAACAAGCCAGCTTCATAATCCATAGTTTGAGGTTGGCTTGTTTAGAAACTAACCATGGATTGATTTAAACCAGGATACTGGGTTCATATGTAATGCTAAGCCAATATTTTCTGGAATTGAAACTAAACTCAGCAGAAGTTCTATTGGCTGCACAACAGAGGAAGGGAAGAGAATACTTGCCTGATGCTTTGCACAGGCTTGGGGAGGCTCATTCACACAACATTAGACCTTGGTTTAGTGTGGCATGTAAGTCCGAAAGGATCACATTGCTTTTTTGCCACTAACATTGTATATGATATTGCTTTACATTTTTGTTATGTTTGATTTTCTATCGTTTAATTTTTGCTTTTTATGTTTTTGTTTCAGTTGATCTCACACACAGACTTGTATGCCAGGAGCGGACTCTGTGCATTCATATGTTTTAGTTGCTTGCTTTTCCACCTTGTGAATCCTTCTGTCTTACCATTGTGCAAGTGAAACAGCATGAAAGACAAACTGACCATCTGGTGCGTTTTTCAGTGACTGGATTGTGACTATGCAGGATGTTAACGTTTTTAAGAAAACATTTGCCTTGTCTTTGCAGATTCCCTGTGGAAAATCCTCGTATTGCTAGTTCTGAAATGTCAGGGGTTTAATTTGTTTTAAACCCAATGAATTACTATCTATTTATAAAATGGCCCTAGCTATATTTAATACATTTTTTAAAATGCAATCTTGATGAAAGAGTTCCATATAAAAGTTTCTGTTGGGAACCTGTTTATTTCCATTTTTCAAATTTATTTTAGGATAAATATCACCAATAGTTTATTTTTAACAAAAATTGCAATCTGAATGCTTTACGAGTTTGAAGTGACACTTTAAATTTATTATTTGAAGAAAGCAGTTTCTACTTCATAACTTGAACACTAGTGTGCAGTTTAAATAAGACAAACATCTTGTATATTGTTCTGCTATTTATATTATGTTGCTGAAGTGCAACTCCTTATTAAACAGTAGTTTTAAGGGGACTTATTTTCACTGTACAACTACATTATGGCTGAGAAGTGTAATTCCTTTTCTTTCACTAGCGTATGCTCCTGTCTGAGTAGATGTTCATCCTCAAACTTATTATTTTTAATAATAAATAAATTACAACCCCATAATCAAAAGTAGAACCTAGAAAATTGCAGTTAATGTTTATAAATCATACTCTGCATCCATCTCCACTCTGGATGCTACTTCTGCCTTTAATGCTGCTCCCATTTTTTAAACCTGTTGATTTTGACTATCCTAAAATGACTATAAAAACAAGCAGGATTTGGATATTTCAGTAGCTGGAAGGAGATGTTCTCCTTTTTATGGTGGCGGTGAAACAATCAGTAAAAATAGATTTGATAGAAAGAATTCTAGGCAGCTATCAGTTAAAAGTAATCCTGCAAACACCTAGATGTGAATATTTTGAAGACAATTTCTTTGTGCAGATTTACATTCTTTAGCCAAGCTCATGCACATGAGTTGACCAAATCCAAAAAAAGCCTCTTTAGACGAAATTAAGAGGGCTGCTTAACATGATTTGCTTTTCCAAATGTATCATGCCTTTTTGCCACATGCTTTGTGGAAGGATGCATTTGAGACAAGGGCTTGTGAAATGACTGCAACTTTCAGGAGCATCTCGGCCTGCCAGACAGGCAACCCTGAGATCCAGCAGGGTTGCTTGCTGTGAGTGGGGATGCAGATATATGTTGGACGCCTTCATGAATTAAAAGTGAAAATGGCAAAGTGCCATGTCCAGCAGACCTCCCTGTAGTGAGGGGAAATGAGTTGAATGGCCCGATTAACACTAATCAGGCTGCAGGGCAAAGATTTCTCAGGTCATCTACGAACTTCCACAATGTTGTTGAACATCATATTTTATTCTTTCCACAAGCTTTGGTGAGAAAACCTAGTTGTAAGAGCTTGTTTGCATAGAGAAGTACAGGTGGGAGGATAGAAGATGTACTAAGGCTGTGGACACACTCCTATTTCCTCCGCATTCAGTGCGCTCCCACCACTGGTTTGGGAAGCCATGGGCGCACAAATTTCGCCGCAGTCTGCATCTAGCCTGTAGCTCCTTGTGGAAGACTGCATTTTTATTCCTGCCCGCCCCAGCCCCCCAGCCCCAAGCCAGCTTCGATCTGAACTGAGAACTGCTCATTGGGTAAAAGTATCCCTTCCCTGTCTCCAACCTCAGGTGGGAACATTCAGCGGGAGACTTAAATATACCAAGCCATGCTGATATGTACAAAAGCATGCAAATGCAGTTTTGAAACACAGTGAAAAAGAACAAGCACCTTGCATTTTAAGCCAATAATGTGTACACAGCCTGAGAGTCTCCAGCCAGTTCTTTTCTGCTGTATTGTGCAAACCTGGGATGCACCTGTCAGCCACAGGGAGACATGGACAAGCCAGGGGTCACATGGTTCCCCACCAACACCAACACCCGTCTCTGTGTAATGTTAAGTGACAGTTCACATCTCTTTTTTGCTATGGAATTAATTTAACCTTCCACTTCAGTTCTCTTCAGTGCCTGTAGCATAGCCTGTTTTTAATTTTTAAAACAGCAAAAGGCATCTTTTCATGCCAGTCTCAAAGTAGCATTTAGCTATAATCCGGGTCTAAGGTTCCTCATCTTTTCCCACAGAAGCCCATTACACAGGCTCGTATATTGAAACCCTGTCTTGTTTGTTTGTTTGTTTTTCTCTTAAAAGGACAATGTCTGAATATATTGAAAAATATGTTACAGTATTACTTGATAATTGTAAAAACCTCATGAAAAAAATTATACTGGTACTGTTTAATAGCAGACCCACCTAATGGTGGTATAGTGGATAGTTAACCATTTTTTAGGCGTTTGTAGTAATCTGACTTTAATAAATAAATAAAAAGGCTGTGCCTCTATTAAGCTAAATATATTTTCTAAAATACTAGCTTTCAAAATAGTAGGGAAGGAGCAATGGTTGTGCACAGGATCAAATATGCTGCATTATGTACACGATGACAATCCTGACACACAATCAGTTAAAGTTGCAAAAGCAAACCATGTTCGCTGGTGTGAAAACAAGATTTCACATGAGCCTGGAAATTAATTAATATGTACAAGGCTGCAGGGTTGTGGAATAAAGGTGTGGTTTTTATAATCAGATATGCAAACTAATATAGCATGGTAAGTTTTCCAGCAGTTGCACAAAGCAGCAAGATCATCTATGCAAATGTTTTCTTTCTGACTGGCTTTCTGGCAATCACTTTGTTTCAGCCCTATTTGAAAGTTTATGGAAAAAGTGGTAGCAATAATGAAAAGATAAAACATGTAGACACATGGCCATAATGGCAATCTATTTCTGATGAAGACATTCAGAATGTATGTAACAATATATTAAATACAATTATATATATATATGTATGTACGTGTGTGTGTACCTTTATGTTGTGCTGACCATTTTGTCATTTTTAGTGAAATACTGGCCTCAATGTTTGGTGGCCTCAGTCTCTTTGTTAAATTTTCTGCAATAGTCTTCCCCAGTAGAAACCAGTATCATTTTTCTCAGCTGGGGTAGTACTTGACTTTGCATTTTTTTGTATGAGACCAAATTGCATATAGTAGGTTCTATATGTTATTTCTTATTTAATAAGTTCCTGGTTATTACAATGTGACACTAATCTTAAATTAATTCTTAAAACTAAGCTTGAAGATTCACCTCTTATGTGTGAGGTAAGAAGAACAGGAAGACAACAATCTGTTCAAATCTCTCCGTTCTGTATGTAGTTTGACGAATGGAAAGACCACTTTCCAGCGAGCATGCATATTTTTCTGTTTCCAAGCTTGCATATTTTAGACGACTATTCATTTTGTAGTTTGCATATTTTGATTGGAACAAAGCAGATATTTCCACCTGGAAGATCGTACTGAATTAAACTTACAAGGAGGCAACAGGAAAACCTATGGAATGGATTTCATGAATTGCTAACATGTCACTCTCATTTTTGTTTTACAAGTTTTTTTAAGCTTTCAGTTTTTCAGTTTCCTTTGTACTTCTTTCTTTTTATTAAATGTTACATTTTATTTTGAGTTCTGTGTGTTTTTATTTTGATATATATACATATATTCCTTTCAACCTATTTCAATCATACCTTTATAATGGGGGAAATAATAATTTAACAAATCTAATTTGCATGTAAGGCTCTGCTCTATCATTCCCTTAAGCTGATGGGCTGAAACCATAATTTCACAGATCTCAGTGGGCCCTGACCATTTTACATACACAAACACTTGGAATTAGGGTTTGTCTGGGTTTTTAAAACAGTTGCATTGGGTGACATTACATACTTCTATAGCACTTTGCTCCTAAGGGTGGAGCAAGTTCACACATTTGTTGCCCTGCTCTGGTATACATCAAAGGCTATCTTGCTCTTTACAGAATTGTCAAGATGGCACAGCATCCTATATAATGATATGCAAGTGTCTCTGCGTCCAGTCCTTGTGTCCGTGGGATTGCGCTACTGCGCATGTGCCCCACGGACAGCCATTGGGACTTGGAGCGCAGAGACTTCGGATGGGATAAACCAGGATTGTGAGAGGGATTACATGCTTGCATAGTGTGTGGCTTCCCCTTGCCTCTGCTGCGCTACGGAAGTATCTCTCTCTTTCCTCCTGGTTTCTTCTCTGTTAAGAGGGGAAGGAGAGGAGGGAGGCGTTTGCCGGCAAAAGGGAAAGGGAGGGTAGGTGTGGATAGAGAGAGAGCGTGAGCCGCGAGTGATGCGGCTGCTGGGCTGAAGGATCGTTAAGCCGTTACTGAGGGGTGAAAGCAGGAGGGAGGGAGGGCGGGGGAAGGGGGGATGAATCCCTGGAAGTGTGTGTGGATTGGGGGGGGGTTGGAAGGGCTGCTGCAACTGGGACCAACGAGGGGAGAGAGAGAGAAAAGAGTAGAAAAAGAGGGTGGGAAATGGGGAGGGAGAGAGGAAGCTGAGGAGGCAGCTGGCTGGGGCGGGGTGGGGGGTGGGGAAGGGACTGAGTGAGGGGCTGAGGTGGTGGCAGTGGGTGAGTCACTGGGGGGGGGGACCCCACTAATTAATTATAGCACCCGTTAATTTAATGGGCTTCATGATATTAGTAATGCTATAAGGCCAAATTTGCTCAAAAGAAACACAAGGCTTCAATTCTGGTTAAACCTAAGGGAGATGAGGTTTGGCTTGGACATGAGGCAGAGTGGTTAGAGAGAAGTTTAAGGAAATTGCATTGTCATGTATTATCAGCATTGACTTCCCATTATAATAGTTCTAACTCTGAAGTATGGAATGTATTGGCACCATAAAGGTGCCAAGGTAGAGAACCTGAAGAGGCCTTTCCTTTACTGTACAGGTAAAAGGAACTGAAGTAGTAGAATTTCAAATTTGCAGTTGTTGGGGCAGAACAAGTGAGGATGCTTGCATGAAATCTACTGTTTCATAATGAGCCAGCTAATAAAAATGGACCAACAGGCTGTGAAAATACCTAGAAACTAGGGAATCTAACCTATAGTCCACCAGATGTTGTTCCCTTCTTTCACTTTAAAAGGGCTTGAGCTGTATGCAGAGCAGGCCAACTCAAATGGATGCTGAGCAGTGACAATGTATGTACTATATCGACTGCTTCAAGTTATATTGGGAGATCATGCATGTACTTTGTACAGGTCCAAGAGATTTCACACTTCATTCACACCACCTGAAAAATACATCTGTAGAACAAACATAGAAGTTTTCTTGAGTAATGTCTTTCTTTACAATGATAGCATGAGTAATTGAACTTTGAATTGCTTCTGAAGCATCACAGTTGCTACAGGTATTGCAACTCGGTGTAAGGAATACACGTTAGGGGGGTGGGGAAGAAAGGGCAAGCATGTTAACTTGGCCCCCACCTCAACCCATGGAGGAGGACGGTGTGAAGCAGGCTCCCTTCCATATCCATGGCAGCTTCCTGCGTGTGTAGGAACCTTGATCTCGGAGGGTTCCAAAATACACCGTGCACCTCGCCACACTTGTCACCTTTTGCTTATTTTTACAAAGTAGTGTGGTGTAGTGGTTAAGAGCAGTAGACTCGTAATCTGGTGAACCGGGTTCGCGTCTCCGCTCCTCCACATGCAGCTGCTGGGTGACCTTGGGCTAGTCACACTTCTCTGAAGTCTCTCAGCCTCACTCACCTCACAGAGTGTTTGTTGTGGGGGAGGAAGGGAAAAGGAGATTGTTAGCTGCTTTGAGACTTCTTAGGGTAGTGATAAAGTGGGATATCAAATCCAAACTCTTCCTCCTCCTCTTCTTTTTCTTCTTCTTCGAGTTTACCTATGGGAGCTGCTCTCTTAAGTCTTACCCATGGTGTCTTAAATATTGGAGTGACTTGAGCATGGCTTCAACTTCTTTTAAGAGGCAGGGACATCTTGTGGCAAGTGAGGACAAAAAGAGGCAGAAAGGTCAAACAGTTGGTTACAGTCTGATAAAGTTATCTGTCAGGCCATGGATCCTTCCGTCTTTAATGGAAACAGTAAAAGCAAATTAATGGTTTTGCATATATACTTTGTATGTTTAGTTAGGCGAGGAGAGATGGAGCCAGTTGGCTTCTTTGGGGCTCTGCTTTTGCTATATTCCGACGAGTGACGAGAACTGTGGGAAGGGCAGATGAACAATAAGCTTCACAAGTTGAAACCAGATCATGGCCAAATGTGTCAGTGAAGGGTTCAATCGAGTTGCTCAAGGCTGCTTCCAGATTTGGGGGCAAAGTGCATTCTGATATCATGCCTGTTCAACTGATGAACCCCTCAGGCTTTCTTGGCAGTGGTGGCGACAGCAGCAGCTGCTGCCATTTTTATTTCCCAGAGTGCCCAGTGCTGTATCATGATGGGAAATTAAAATGGAGGCTTACACACCTAGCTGCCTGATGGGCCCTGTTGGGGCACTGACAGCCCAGAGGCTGATCTGGGATGCCAGGTGGCAATATTGATCTGCAAGCTTTATTCGGGTTCTTTAGTTGTATTTGCTGTCTGCCCTCTTCTTTCTTTTTAAGTCTGTTTGAATCATTAGGAGCAGGTTACTTATGAAAGTATTTTTTTTTGCATTTGAAAGATGCGAAGTGTGGGATGCAGGATGGCTTAGCTGTTGCTGTACTATCAAAATATATCTAGCTGCGTACACTTTCTTTTTATATTTTATCTGTATAGAATGGTAGTGACTACATATCCCCCTTAAAAGTTCAGCAGCAGGGTTAAATAGCCGCCGCCTTTAAACAGAAGACGGTAGAAATTTCCATGCATACAACTGGACTTTTATATTTCCTTGAGTTGCAACCGTGTGGTTTCATGCTATACACTTGATGTAACTGAGTGAACCTGCAAGCTAAACACTGATTCTCTCTTGTTCTTTCTGTAGCTTCTTTAGTCTTCCCAGTTCGCGCTCCATAACATCAGGAAGATATGTAAATTAGAAGATTTATTAAGGCCAAAACACCTCATGCAGAAGAAATTTAATTGGTGCTTCTACTTTTTTATGCTTGCAATGTATTGCACAGAAGAGATTCCAAAGCGAGAAGTGATTTGGACAACATTGCCTTGACCAGGTTTCTTGATTAAGTAGACCTCTGATAATTCAACCGTAAATTGTTAATTCCAGCTAAATGCATGGCATGCACTAAAACCAAAGAACTAATCTTCTTACATGATGGGTGAAAGAACCCCAAACAAAAGTTTTCCAGTGGCAGACTGAACACACTTGGCATGTGTTCAGCATGAAATAGATGCTGCTTTAAACTGTCGTAGTAAATGGGGGCTTGATATGTTTGTCTATAAATTTGGCTTTGGGTCTGTAAAGTAACACTGTGTCCTAATTATGCTTAATAGACAAAAGTCCCACTCCTTATAACTTCCTTTTGCGGGACTAAAAATAACTGCCCAATGTATTTCAGGTTGGGACTTAAAATACCAAATTTTAATTATCCCTAACCTTCCCGTGAAATTTTACTATCTTTTAGCGCTAACCATTTTGCAGCGGTTTCCCCTATATAAAATGTATATCAAGTATTTTCTATGGAAGGAAAGTCACCCACTAGTTTCCAAAAAGAGGGTGCCTAATTTGATAAAGGGAGGCTCCTCCTTGAGCCATTTTCTCACCCTTCCTTACTTCTGTATTTACATCTGTTTGTTGTTACAGGAAATGGCTGGAGTGCCCCCAATCTTTTCCTATCTGCAAATAACAAATTGAACTTGATTGTGAAACCATTTTAAAAGGACAACTGATTGGGGAGGGGAAGGAGAGCCAGGAAGCATGTGCAAAGGGATTGCCATGCATATGGTTTGCTATATCCTAACATTTAGAATAGTGGAACTGAGAGGGTTGTGTTGTTGCCCATGCTCTCCTTTTAGCAAACGGTTTATTTTGTGACGCAAAGGCCTAAATTCCTGCCCTGTTCAGAGATAAGATCAAAAAAGACAAGTACAACAAAAAAATGTTAAACATTCCATTAACAAGCTGTTACTTGGCTATCTCATTGTGTTAAGACCGAAAACTGTGTGGATAGGGACCAATATGGGCTTTGGTGTATTTTGTAATTTATTTATATTTTTAGCAAAATAAGTGAAACACATAAAATTGAAACGTATTGGAAAGGCAAAATGTGAGAACAATTGCTGTAAAGTTGGTGCCCTACATTGATCCTAAAATGCATCAGTTGGCTCAATTTTCTCCAAACTTAGCAGTTCTCTGGGGGGTCATTCACAGTGTGAACTGGCTACTCTTCCCCATTCTCCCTGACTACGGGTGGGAATTCCCACCAGTAATTCCATAGAGAAATTCCTGTTAATGGCCAACAGCACCCAGTGTCTCAATAGCTGCTTACTTACTTAATCTCAGCCACCTTTATTGGTATCGCCCCGAAATGGCCCGAGGGATGCAAGCTCTACGACTGTATAGCAACTGTTTCCAGAGTTTTTATGTCCCTGTGCCCTTAGATCTCGATGAGCACGAATTCAAGGGGAGATGTTGTTTTGTGTCATGAGGGCTATGAGTAAAGCATCAGAAGATGAAGGCAGCAGCTGCAGTGTTTTACAAATAAGAAACAGCTTGAATTCTGTTAGGTAGGGAACAGAAAGTGGTGTAAACATGGCATGCATAGCTCTGTTGGCCCAGCCTGGTGCTCTCAAGAGGGTATTTTGCAACACCCTACTGGCCAGGCAGGATAGGGGAAGGTATCTCTTTGCAGTGCCAGCTACCAGTGCTAGCAAGACAGAGAGGTCCAAATCAGGTCTAACCCTAACCCTAACCCTCACTTGACAGCAGCACTGTCCACACAGGATACTGCACTGGGCTGCCTTCAACACTGCCAGAGATGCCAACCCACGTGTAATTTTGGGAAGCACACTGGGGTGCTCCTCATTGACAAGGCTCCGCCAACGAACAGCAGAGTTCCTCAAGCCAGAGCCCCAATGTGGGGCCACCTCCACCCCATCTGAACAAGTTCCAGAACGGCGGATCAGGGACACGGGTTGCTCTCCCCATAGCTCAGTTGGTAAAGCACGAGACTCTTAATATCAGAGCCATGTGTTTGAGTCCCATGTTAGGCAAAAATAAATCCTGCATTGCAAAGGGTTGGACTAGATGATCCTTGGGGTCCCTTCCAACTCTATGAATATATTATTCCCATTATATAGTATCCCCTTTATATAATTACCGTATTATATAAACAATTAACAGAGTTCAGTATCATTGTCATTCTATGATCAGACTGAAAGAAACTGCAGAGACGTGATTCCAGGGAAGAAGAAAAAACAGACACAATATTTCAAGTACGTTTTTATATAACAAAAAGGGAGGGGTCACCCACATTAAAAACAAAAAATGTTTTCCTATATTAAAAATATAAACAGTCAAGTCACAGTTTGTGATCAAAGAAAAGGACAATGCTTTTGGTCTCATAAAAAAAAGCAAGACCAAGGACGTTTTGTCCCAAGCTTTCCCTGAATAACTAGACATCTAGATATATAGAGAAATCCCAACCGATTTTGCAGTTTAACATGCTGCATAATTAAATTCCTCGGTTCTTAGCTTATTTCCTATGTATCAGCACCACTCCTTTGCTGCCATGCTGGCAAGGTACTGCTTTGGAGTTCTTTAGCACTAAGCGTAACATTCACAGTTTGGAGGTTTGTTAGTAGCTTTCACGTTGTGCTTTCCTGGCGTATTCCGACACTTGCTGCAATGTGCACCTGCCATGTGTGTTTCAGGGCCTCTTCACGCAACCATCAGGCATGCGGTTACCACAGGAAAAGTTTCTGAGAGTGCTGTGTGAGCAAGCTGAATGGAAGCATGTACACTGTGCCAGAAACACCGACTGCTAACATAATGCAGATTTTGTCTCTTGAGCACCTGCAGTGTTGTACCCACATCCCTCTGGCGATAGGTTGGGTACCAGAATATCACCTGTGGTTTTTCCATAGCTACTGTGTTCCACAGCAGCTGTGCAAAAGATCCCATCTTCACATATGATCTTCACATTGGTGCGATGTTTTGCTGAGTCTTTTTAAAGACTTTATGCATATATTGCCCTCTTGATCCTTCTGTCCCTTACTATTAGCTAGGGGAGCACCTCCGTAAGCACAGTTTGGGGGACCATGAGCAGAGAGAGCAAAAATAGTCAATAATGAAGTTGACTGTGACATTTTTACTACAGTGGTACCTCTACTTACGAATTTAATGCGTTCCAAACACACATTTGTAAGTAGCAAAAATTTGTAAGTCGAATCCCATAGGAAGGCATTGGGAGAAAAAATTCGTAAGTAGAAAAAATCCTATCTAAAAATTCGTAAGTAGAAAAAAATCCTATCTAAACCGCATCCAAGATGGCGGACGGAGCTCCATTCGTAAGTAGAAACATTCATAAGTAGAGGTACCACTGTATGTGCAAAGGGGTATCATTTGGTACCTTGGGTGCCAAAGTGTTAACCGGGGCCATCTTCACCCTCAAGTCATTCTTTAAATGTAGGCCCAATGTCGTTGCACAAACGGCTTTTTAGGATTTGGGGCCAAAACATTTAAGGTGTGCACCTATTAATGCGTTTAACTTGAGACACGGTTTTTCCAAAGTGCTAAGGACAATTGGCATGAGCACATAATGCATTTGTGTTTGGTGATAAATGCACCTCTGCTGGAGCATTGACTAGGTGTGGGATTCTTGCTGCAGTTATTTATTGATTGTTATACCAAGTGGGACCAGGGAGAGACTGCTTATCTGGCAATACTGGACCTGCAGTAAGTATCTGTACCTATTCCCTTAACTGCTTGCTGCAGACTAGAGCTGCCAGTGTGACACTGATCGACAGTCTCCTTGTGGTATCCAATCACAATTGAACTATTTTTGCTCCGCTGTACCCTTCAGCGTTATAGAATCTGAGCCTATTTCTGTGCACAGCTCAGCATTGTGCTATTGTACACCTTCCTGCTGAAACAAGGGTTTGAGCTTTCATAGAGAGGGCTCTGTATGCTTTTTAACATTAAAGCAACATGCTCAAGTTAATATGAATGCCGCATCAAGAAAAGCTAAAATCTGTGAGATTCTTGAAAATTACAGGTAAGGGTTGTCACGGCTTATTTTGCACAACTTCTGCTTTTGTGAGAGGGCAATAGGCGATCCAGCTGCTTGAAATCCTACTCTGCATCACTAGAAAACCTGCTTAGCGTCCAAGGAAATCTGTGTTTAGATTCCCACTTAGACTTAGTGACCTTGGGCTGCAACATTCTCTGCACCAACCTATAGGATTGTCCCAAGTGTAAAAACTGAAAGAACTATGTGGGCTGCTTTGAGCTCTCTGAAGGAAGCACAGGATAACTGATTTTATCATTAAAAGACAGGGAATATATTTGTATAATAAAAATCTAATAGAACTATTGTCTATATCAGTCCTGAACTACATGGCCCATCAAACCAAATACAGATCACCAGAGATGGTGTCCCTCCACAACAACAACAATTTTTATTGCCTGCCAGGGACTATAATTGTAAGAGCAATGAGAGAACTATTTGGTGAGCTACAATACATGGCTGGGGGTACTACGGTATGTTCAACTGTGTGAGTCACAAGTTGTACAGGCGTATTTTATGTCCTTTCATAGGGCTAGAATCTTATTTTAATTTTTTTTAATTAAAAAGATTCTGGGATGGTGAATTCTGTACCATTCCACAGTTCTATGACATCACTGCGGAAGTGTGCCTGTAGCATCCTTCTTGAATGCTATGTGCAGAAATGGTTGCCCCCCTTCCCATAGATCCGATAAGAATTCCAGAAGCCAACATTTTGTTGTTCATCTAACCTCATTAGCAAGCGTATTTCACCTGCATCAAAACAGGCCTGCCCATTTCTTGCATTTAGGAATAAGACACCAAGTACAGGAGGAATTCGCAATTATCTACTCAGATGAACTTTGCATGATGCTTGCAGTATTCATTCAGAGCTGAATTGCATGACCAGATACAGGTATGCTTCAGCTGAGCATGTCATTGTAAAAACAAACACATAATACAGGATGGTGATGGTGTGTATACTAATGGTAAGCTCTCTTGAATTTGAGCTGTCAGCCCTGACAACTGGAACGGGGAAGCTTGCTCCATACATAATTTTAAATATGAATAATTTTAAATGCTGCCCCCCCTTTTCCCTTTTTGCTAAATGTGACCCTTGAATAACTTTCCTGCAATCTCTCCTCCAAGTACAACTTCCTATGATCTTGTCAAAAAGTCCTCATGGCAAAGAAGCCAGAGACATTGCATTGCACCGTGTGAAGAAAAGTTCCAAAGTTTTAAGAATTCTTCCATAGTCCTGTAGGGTTGAAATCTGATGAGCACTCCAGTTGTCTTTGATTTCAGAGTCAGTCAGCAGGGAGAAAAGTTTAAATTGTTCAGCAAAGGTAAACTCTTCTTGTAGCACAATTTCGCTAAGGTTGAAGCCCAGCTCCCACACCTTTATCCAAGTGGTGTTCTATTCGATCAACGCCTGGAAAGTGTCTTCATGCTGGCCCCTATCTTAGCTTAGCTGTCTGAGCCTAGCTGCATGTCATTTGTCCTCTCATCCCTACAACTAATTTTCAGGACTCATTCACAGCTCAGTAATGATGTACAAAAGGTTAGCTTGTGCAGGAGACCACAATTAGTGTCTGAATAAAAACAAACTATCCTACTGTGTACACAAAAAGGAAGAGAAACCTAGGAAGCTCCCACTCCTTCCTGGAATAGGGTTTGATCTGTATTTCTAAGCATAGCACATAGCCCCATCTGCTGAATGCTGATCCCTGAAGTTGTGTATTTCAGCAGCTTGTAGAGCACTGTTCTTTTTAGCCTTCAATCTCTTAGAGTGTGGCCATATCAAAACAAAGGTAAGAGCTGTTTGACAGTGAAACAGTCTCCCTTGGGAGGTTGTGGACTCTCTTTCCTTGGAGGTTTTTGAAGCAGAGGTTGGACGGTCATCAGTCATGGATGCTTTGGCTGAGATTCCTGCATTGCAGGGGGTTGGACTAGATGACTCTTGACTCTGATTCTATGAAAAAAGGCATGCAGGGCTGCAGAAAGCATTTTAAAAGGTAGAGAGTTAAAGGTTTCAAAAATAGGCAGTGCTTCTTATTAACAGCTCTACTAACACCTGAAATAGCCTTTGGAACTCATTGGCCCTGTGGTGCTACACAGAAATCATTAGTCAATTGGAGGAACAGGCTGTAATGGTGGACAAGTGCTGTTGCCTTCTTCTTGCCTCTGATTATCGCTGCCACCCATACTGCTGGTCTGCCCAGCTTCTGGGATCCCATCTTCATTGTAGAGGTATTTGAATCCATCATAGAATTCATCAGGCTGCATGTCATCTTCATGGGTTTTGGCTCTCAGAAGTATGAAAGCTGGTGGGCCTGGCCAGCTCCCTCTGGCTCCTGAGTTAATCTGTGTTGTTTGCTTCACTATGGAATAACAGCAGGGTAACCTTTTGCCCAGGTGAGTTTGGATGTTTTGGTTTGCAGGGTTGAAAATATAGACAGCATTGGATGGTTGGAAGCCCAGGAGGTGCTGATCAACCAGCTCTTTACAGTGGATGAATTGGGTGCTGTCGATCTGTAATGCAATATATAACACAACTAATTTTTTCTCAACTTCTAAAATTATTAGCTGTCATCAATTTTCAGTTCCTGTATCTCCAGCTGTACTAAACTAATATAGACTTTGACTTCTTCAGGGGATATGCATAAGATGTATGAGTTTCTGTTGCATATAGCAAATGTGGAGTCTGTGTATATCCTGGCTGGGTTCGAACACAACATCGAACTATAGTTTGTTTTGTTGTCAGAAGTCAAGCCTAACACAAACCATGGCTTGTTTGGTGCCCGCAAACCAGGACCCGAAGCTACAGTTTGAAACTGGTTTGCAAACCATAGCTGCATTAACTGTGGCTTGCTGTTTCTGAATTCACAGGCCATTGACAAAAGCACAAAGAGCCATTGCTGTAAGCTGATGCACCACAGACTGAAGCACTTATGAAGCAAGTCCTGAGCAGATGGGAAAACAAAAGCAGACAAGCTGCTCAAAACCACTGTTTGCTCAAACTATAGTTAACATAAGCCATTGATTAATGGTGTGTTTGAACCCAGCACATGACTTACTGTTGCACAGGAACCTACATATGGCATTGTGCCAGTGGAGTCCCTAAAGTTCTGGAAGTTGTTACAAGAGTCACATGGTAACTCCACTCAGATCATTGAAATTTGACTCTTGCCACAGAAATATCCCCTAATAGTTACTATAGAGCTTGAAGGGGGCAGGGAAAAGTTGCTGCGGCAGAAAAGCCAGAGTTACACCTGGTCTCTCCCCTAGAGATTAGTACAGTAGGACAAGGAACTGGAGAGTAAAGCAAGGCTCAAAGTTCTATGCTGTATTGTTCCTCACCTACCCCAGGGTGGTTTTATAGTGCTTTCATTCAGAACACTTGGGACTACTCTGCCCCCCCTTGTTCACAGCAGGATTACATTGGTGCCTAGTGCCAAACTTAATTACTCTTGAATTCTCTAGATCCTCATTTAGAGCTTGTCTTGGGGAACTGGAGATAATAATAATAATAATATAATTTTATTATTTATATGCCGCCCATTTGACTGGGTTGCCCCAGCCACTCTGGAAAGCTTCCAACAAAGTATTAAAACCTCAAAACGTTTTTTTAAAAAACCTATATGTACAGGGCTGGCTTCAGATGTCTTCTAAAAGTCAGATAGATGTTTATTTCCTTGACATCTGGTGGGAGGGCATTCCACAGGGCAGGCACCACTACTGAGAAGGCCCTCTGCCTGGTTCCCTGTAACCTCACTTCTTGCAATGCGGGAACTACCAGAAGGCCCTCGGATCTGGATCTCTGTGTCTGGGCTGAACGATGGGGATAGAGATGCTCCTTCTGGTATAATGGGCCAACCATCATGAGGCCATGTGAGCTTTTAAAGTTTGGGGTGTGACAAATTGTCAGAATGAGAACAGTGGTGATGCTCTATTGTTTAGAACAGAGAATCTCTTGAAAGCGTGACCCAAATTAAGCACAATGTCATGGCATCGCATAATCCAATAATGGGCTTGGTATGGCTGCCCTTCATCCAGACCCTAACTTTCATTACACTAACGTGGAATTTTGCATCCAGCGGGGGGGGGGGGGAATGCATCCTAACAAAAGACCCACCAGCACTCCTGAGAAGTACATGAAAAAACGTACATTAAATGGCTTTAAAGTATTTGTGAAGTCCCCCCCCCCCATTTTTCTTTATTTCAGTCTTTGTGCTGGCCTCCGGTTTGTGCCGCAGAGGCAGTTTGACTCCTACCTGTGCTTTTTTTAGCAGATCAGTAATTGCAGGAAACCAGTCAGGAGTCAGCCTCTCCAACTCTAAGGTGATGATCACCAAAGCCAATGTGGAGCCCTTAAACTGCAATACTTGGTGGCATGCCATACAGTGCTGTAGCTGCTTGGTCAAGAATGCGGCATGGCGGGAAGGATTCCTCTGAGGCAGCCCATTTAGTAGATGGGGCCACTTGGACATCACCATGGCATGGAACTTGGAGAGAGAGAAGAGAAAACATTTATATCACACACATACACACATATATATAAGCACACACATGCACATTTATTTATTTATTTATATTTATTTATATATATACGTATATATAAAAAAACAGAACTGAGGTCAACTGTGAACTTTGTACGTTTTCATATGTCATTGACCAGAAGTGCAAACTAATCCTTATTCATGGCAGGAAACCTCTTATAAAGTTTTGTTATTATTATTATTTTTGTCCTGCTGTTACCATTTGTGTCGTATTTGCCAAATATTGAAATGTCGAAGCTTCTACTTGAATGTAACTTAATTCTGAATTCGTTGCATTGTTCGCAATTGTCAATTCAGAAGGTTTTGACTTCTCGTTTGTATAACTGAGTAGCAGTGATAATTCAAGCCAGCAAACAGGAGAGAGAGAGAGAGAACACAACCAATGATGCTTGGAAGCAGAACTAATACCATCTCATCATCCTGGTTCTGATCAGACATTTCCCCCCCCCCAAACAATCCTAATGCCAGGATGACATAGGAATCCACCCTTTGCTATAAAGAAGGGATGGGGACTCTGCAGCTCTCCAGATACTCCTGGACTGTAACTCCTGTCACTTCTGACCGCTGGCCAGGCTCAATGGGGCTGATGGGAGCTGGGGTCCAGCCACATTAAGAGAGTCACAGGTCACCCACCCATGCTGTGAAGAGATGAACTCTGAGAGACATTATCACATGACTTTTGCCTTACTATAGCACATGGTAACTTCTTAACGGGGAGTTTTCTTCTGGAAAACGTTTAGCAAATAAGATGTGACTTAAGTGCCAGATCAGAATGATCTAATTTGCCTAAAAATGAGGGTCAAACGTTTTTATGCAGGGTGAGGAGCAAAGAAAAGCTGATCTGAGATGCCCCATTTGTGAAATGTAGCAAAAACTCTGAAAGCTTTTTATGTACAGTATTGAGAGTGCAGATAGTTAGAAATATTTTTGCAGTGTATATTTAAAACAAACGGGACAAATCTCTAGTGGTACAGTACGAGCTCTTTTTAAAAGTCAATTATTAGTTGTCCTTTCAAAATGGGAGTCTACATTGTTTGTAAATCAAACTTTTGGAATAGTTGGGTGTTCAGATGGAATTTCAATATCTTGAACAGTAATTCACTTCAAAAGATTTGCAGATAGTTAAGAATGAGTGGTCTGTGAGGCTAACTAGAAGGGAATGGATGTGCACCATTGCTGTTTTCTAGTCTTATTTGGCAAAAACAACATCCCTAGTTTAGCCTTTTGCAAGAAAAAGAAAAAGAAAAAAATGTCTAGTGCTTACAATGTTTAAGAAATCGATTGATGTTGCTGTGTAAAGATCCCAGTGAAGTTTATTGAGTATAATTCTTTCCATTCTCACAATCTCAGCTGGAGAACATTTACAACCACTCTGCACTGCAAGCTTCTTTACCGATGGTATTATCTGTTTTAAAACAAAAGGAAAAATAATAATAATAAAAGAAGCCCAAATTCCTATGAAATTTTGTATGGTGTGGTGTGTCCGCTATTATCACATAAATGAAATGAAGCCTACTCATCTACCCTATTTGGGATAAAAACCAAGAGGTCCTTGAAATAATCCCATTATAGCACCATGTTCTCAGATTTTAATAAAAGTAATTCCCCGCCCTTGTGAGTTCCCTTATGTATGCATAAGACTAATTCCACTGATCATGCATCTTGAGGATGTATGAAAACCACTTGCCTTCAACTTTTTTGGGGGTTCTGAAACAATGGCTGGATTCTTCAAGGTTTTTTTTCTCTTCCGATTTGTCTATCTTTATTGCATATTCATCTTCACTTCTAGAGTACTCACCTTAAAGCCAGAGAGGGGGACTTTAAGGGCCACATTGATCCATGGTCAACTCTCTGAGGTCCACATGTCAAAGTAGGTGAGGATGAAGTGGACAGTGAATGTGCCCCTGCTTTTTAAAAAGGATTGTGCTTGGGGTGGGGGGTGTCTTGAACAAGTCACACAAAAAAATTTGGCACGCCAGAATCACAGTAAGAGACCTGCCTGAGTACTCAGTAATTTTATATATGTATAGTTACATAAATATAAGGGTTTGGTGGGGGCTTACCTTCCAAGTCCCGGACTGCAGAATCCGGGACCGGCAGCCGTGTGACACCGGAAGTTGCGTTGACGTAACATCCGGTGTCGTTTTGCCCTTCTATGGGCACCAAAAATGGCCGCCGCCAGCTTCGAAAGTCGCTTCTATGCATGTCAGGAAGTGCGTCGACACAACTTCCGGTGTCGCTCCACCCATCTATGGGCACCAAAAATGGCCGCCGACACCGGAAGTCACGTCTATGCACTTCTGGACATGCGTAGATGCACCTTTTGAAGCCGGCGGCGGCCATTTTTGGTGCCCATAGAAGGGCAAATCAGAAAGAAAAAAAATGGCCGGTGGCAGGAGAAAATAACGGAGAAAAACGGGAGACGAAGTGATACGGGGGACCACCGGGAAAAGGTAAGTAAAAACGGGGGTTTCCTGGGGAAAACGGGGTACTTGGCAGCCATGGGTGGGGGGTTGTTAATGAACATATTTTTGAAGGAAAACGCTTTGGTATTACAGTAGGGTATCCATTCTGTTAATTTTTTAAAAAATAATTTTCTTTGTTTTTTGTTTGTTTCCTGGGGAAAGCAGTGAGGGAAACAGAGATAAGCACTCTGAAAACTAAGGCCTGTCTGAATAGGAAGGTCTCAGCTTGACAGTGGAAGGATAACAAAGGAGGAGCCAATCTAACCTCTCTTGGGAGTGAATCCCACAAAACAGGTGCAGTCACAAAAAAGGCTCTGTCTCATGTCACCACCAACCATGCTTCTGATGTTGATGGGACTAAAGGAAGGTGCTCATTTTAGCACCTCAGCAGGTTTCCACAGGGAAATGCGATCTTTCAGGTAGCGTGGATCCAAGCCTTCAATTGCAACTTGGTGCACTGTTTGCAAGCTTGTCCACGATACCATGTGGTCATCGAAGCATGGATCAGTATGATTGCATCGGCAACCACCACGCATCAATAGCTGCAGCATAGCAACGAGACAGGAAACTGAAAAACGGAGAGTGTATGATCCAAGCAGACTAAGGCGAGTCTGAGAGTGACTTACCTAGATGTTCTACAGTAGCTTTGCTGCTGAACATCCAACAATGTCACTGTAACCTTTACACACCTGATACATTGAAATAAGCATTCATAATGGGTTTAAAACTGACAGGTAGCCTATTGGGACAGACAGGCTCCCTGTGACACAGGTTGCCCATAGACTTTCACAGTGGCTTGAGCCATTCCAACTATACACATACATAAAAAAGGATGTGTGTCTGTGAAGATCCTGTACATGTCACTTTAACGTAAGACAAATCCTTCTCTTAGGTTGCCACATTTAAAACATACACACCTCATCTTCCTCATTTAGTTTTGCTGCGAGAACCAGGCAAGCTGTGGCAATGCATTGGAGGTATTTTAACTGTGCCTGAAAGAGAGAAGGGTAGAAGTTTTTTATAAAAAGAAAAAGAATGGAGGAAAAATACCCAACTGGGAAAGTAACTATTGAAAACTATATTGATATATATACATATTCATACTTCTAAGTTGGCCCACTGTGGTGCACCAAGCAGTAGTATGAGTCTATCTGAGTAACTGGTACGTGGCAATTTAGCAGCAGTACTCTTTAAAGTACTCTTCAAACCTATCCATTCTGAAGGAAATCAGCCCTGAGTGCTCGCTGGAAGGACAGATCCTGAAGCTGAGGCTCCAATACTGAGCTGAGGCTCATGAGAAGAGAAGACTCCCTGGAAAAGACCCTGATGTTGGGAAAGATTGAGGGCACTAGGAGAAGGGGACGACAGAGGACGAGATGGTTGGACAGTGTTCTCGAAGCTACGAACATGAGTCTGACCAAACTGCAGGAGGCAGTGGAAGACAGGAGTGCCTGGCGTGCTCTGGTCCATGGGGTCACGAAGAGTCACAACTAAATGACTAAACAACAACAACAACTCTATAATGCTATACAGTGGTACCTCGTTTTGAGTGCGCCCCATTTAGGGTCATTTCGTCCAATGTCTGTGGCAAACCCGGAAATACCGGAACGGGTTACTTTCAGGCTTGCCGCTCGCGCACACGCAGAAGCGCTAAATCGTGCTTCGCACATGCGCAGAGCGGCGCTTTGTCGAGCGTCCCTTTCATTGAGTGTTCAGGGCTCCGTAACAGATCCCAGACCCAGACTATATATGGTCTATGATGGAATCACTTCAAGTAATTAATACAAGACAGAAGGGCCTGGCATGAAATGTTTAACAGCCACTGCTTTTTTAAGTATCGGAATTAGGGCAGGGAAGCGAGATCAGTGTTATTCATGCAGAATGTACCCATTTCATATATTCCCTTTATTTTCATTTTAAGCAAAGCACTTGTCTGTGTTTCAGCCCTGGCTCATGCTAACATTGATGGAGAAGGTCTGGTCACACTTGGCGCTTACAATTTAAAGCAGCCTTCATGGGGTACCAATAGGACTGCACTGCACATCTGGATCCAACTCTCTAATATTAGATGTGTGCATGCTGCAGCCCAGTGAAATCCCCATTATGTTTTCCATTGATAATAAAAGGAATAGGGTGAGGCCGAAGCTCTTTACCTTCACTGATGCCAACAACCGGTTAAAAAAGCTGACAGCCAGAGCAAATGTTTCGGAGCAAAACTGAAAGAGCGAACTCAATTCCCTGATCCACAAAATGGCTTTCTGGTAATAAAACGGAGATATGTCCGTGCCCTAAAATGGAATAATGGGGTTGGTTAAAACAAACACAATAATTTGGTATCTGCTGGAGTTTAAAGTACATAGCTGAGAGCGAGGCTAGAAATATATTCCAAATGTTTTTAGGCACACACAACAGAGATTTTGCTCTAGCGTCTCACTGCTCACTGTAATCAGGATTGGTTATTAATGTCTAGGTCAGGCATCCCCAAACTTCGGCCCTCCAGATGTTGTGGACTACAATTTCCATCTTCCCCGACCACTGGTCCTGTTAGGTAGAGATCATGGGAGTTGTAGGCCAAAACATCTGGAGGGCCAAAGTTTGGGGATGCCTGGTCTAGGTGGAAGAGTTTTTGTTAAAGACAAACAGTCTCTTACCCAAGAGGATGGTTCACAGGTGCAGCTACTGAACATGAGAACAGAGCTCTTTGTTTTTACCCAGGCTCAGTCTTTTTACTTGTTCAGAAGGATTCTGTTGCTAAGTAAAAATCACTAAATGCACCCCAGACTACAAAATGCCCACCTGTATAATACAAAGTGCATGGTGGTAGACTGGGTGAATGTGATGGGACTGGTTCCCCACCCACTAAAGCAAACCAATTCATATTCATTTCATATGAAGGAATTATAATCAGTTTTTGAGGAACTCTTCTTTATCCCTCTACCCCACTCAAACTGACTAAATAAGCTTGTCAATCTAATGAAATTACCAGTCAAAGGTTGAAAAATACATGCCATGTGGCTCTCCAGCTTCATGAATCACAGTCCTTTTAATGAAGAGCATACCTTCAGTGTGAAACCATGGAAGAGTGGCACCTTCCAAGTCTCTGTCTCTCTTGCTAGAGCATGCTCCATTGCCAAGGCAAGTTTCTGGCTCTCCGGAGGTCCTGTGCACTTCATAGCGGTTACTGAATAGACCTGCTTCCTGGTGACGAAGCACTACCTTACAACCAGAAAACAAAATAAAACTGTTAGTATTATTTCTTACAGAACTACAGTCGTGTGTAAATGGGTCTGCATGTAGACTATATAAGCTGAGGCTCTAAAAACCATTTTGCCATGTACATTACAGGTGTGTTAGGATGACCAAACTCTTGGCAGGCAGAAAATCTTATTTAGACAGGTCACTATACCTACTAGTCATGGTGACTAATAATTCTGGCTAGTTCTGACCTCAAATGCAATGTGCCATGATTAAGCAACTGAACAGAAGGCTACTCTTTTTAAAAAATATTTAATCACCACCTAGCTGTTCTGGCCTCTTTTTAACCTTCACTTTTCATGCTTCCTGGATGAGCCTGTCTTTGGTGGGGACCAAAGAATGTGATACACCCACTATAAGGAAGGTATTTTAAATTACTTCACATGAAACTATTTCCTTGTGTCAAGCTGTGTAGATTTAGCAGCTCAGACTCCAAAATGGGCCATTTCCTCTATGTGTCACCACAAAGCCACTCCCACAAACAGGAGTGGTGACATGGAGAGAAGTGCTCTGTTCACACAGGGAGCTGCGGCAGATAGAGAGCTTGCCATTTAAAACAGCATTTATGGGGTACCAATCATAATGTTTATTGGCTCAGACACACAGGGAAACACAGCCAACCAACACACTTTCCCCCTATTGCAGGGAGAACTTCAAATCTCTTCTTTGGTTAGGGAGACCCACGACTTATGTATTTTTTATCTTGCACCTTCAACACTAGCATGATCCCAGAGCGGATTACAGAAATGTAATAAAAGCAATAAATAAGGCAATACTTAAAACAGAAAAAGCACACAAAAACGAAAAGCAGAATCATTTTGTGAGCACCTGCCATAGAGGCAAAGGCATTTGTTCTTAAAAAACAAACAAACAAAACCCTGAGCAAACTAAATCTTCAGAGAATGGTTTTAGGATTATGTACAGTGGTACCTCAGTTTAAGTACACAATTGGTTCCGGAAGTCTGTACTTAACCTGAAGTGTACTTATCCTGAAGCGAACTTTCCCATTGAAAGTAATGGAAAGTGGATTGATCCGTTCCAGGCGGGTCCATGGAGTACGTAAACTGAAAGTACTCAAACCGAAGCGTACTTAAACCGAGGTATGACTGTATATGAAGCACTATGGAAGAAAATTAAATCTCATGTGTGAACGATAAATGCCTGTGAACTTGTGCTTCTCTATCACTTTGATTTCAGTACATTTGTTTTTACATGTGCACACACATACAAACTGACATGCATTCCCTAGGCAAACCACACCCCAATCTTGCATGCCAATTTGGGAACTGGCCAGAATGGTAAACATGGTTCAATGCAAATGTCAGACATCTCAGAAATCTGACACCTCAGAATGACTGCCATGGCGTTAATCAAGATTGGATAACACATCTGAAATAATGACCCATATCTGGCACACACAACATTATGAATGTACATTCAAACATGCAAAGAACAAAAATTTGAAATGATGACAAAGGAGGCTAAGTGTACAAAATCATGTTGGATGTCTGTCACTCAAACTGATTTAGCAGCTATCCTGGATGGGTGAGAACTGACCTGTGGTAGTGTGTTTAATTATCTGATCAAGCCACATCTTCTAGGATTTTTTCTCCTCCCCTTGTGAAATTCTAATGTATACACGCAGGGGGCACCTTTTCCTATTAAATTCTAAACCAACAAGATAATGAGAGACCAGATGATGTCGCACATGTCAGAACTCCCCTCAAAACAACAGCTCTGCAACTTTTTGTCTAGACAGATGAAAACGGACAAACAAGCAGTGATTACCTCACACACAGAGTCACATGCCCTATGGTACCCTACCTGACTATGCAAGTTCTGGATCAGGAGACAACAAAGACAAGGTATGTTTCCCCTTCCCTCAAAAGATAGAAGAGGAACGAGCTGGTGAGGGTGTCCACAGGAGAAAGGCCTGCGGACAGCTAAAGAGATGGGATGAAGCATTATGAATGGCACAGACTTGTATGAGAATGGACTGGAGTCCATTTGTACAACACTGCATTTTCAGTGCTAGAGGATCCCTGCGACTATTTGATTTGAGGTGTGACTAGAAATGGTGTTAACTCATACAGAGGTTGTTGGGCTCCTGACCAGGCTTCTCAACAACGGAGAGCTTCCAATTTTCCCGTTAGAACTCCCCTTCAGACCTTCATGCTAAATGCACTAATGCGAGGGATTGGATGGGGTGGGATGGAGATGCTCGCATGCCCATCCCTTCAACCTCTACGCAAATAATTGTGCAACAGGATTTTCCGCGCTCTCCTCATGTGCCCTCAACTTTTTGGACAAGATTTGGGGACAGTGCATGGCACACATATGGGGTTGGGGCATGGAAGAATTATGTTGCATTTTATTTATTTATTTATTTATTTTATTTATACCCCGCCCATCTGGCTGGGTTTCCCCCGCCACTCTGGGCGGCTTCCAACAAACATCAAAATACATTGAAATATCACAGATTAAAAACTTCCCTAAACAGTGGAAATCACATTGCTTGCACAACCGTTTCGTTGACTATCACCAAAATGAGTTCTAATAATTATTAGGGTTTAAGCCCTGTTCATGTAAAAACAAACAACCCTGTAATTTTGCCCAAGGGGTATTTTATATGCATTTCTCTTCACTGGATTACATTCAGGGGCACAAATGCAATCACTAATGTGGGGCAAGAAATTTTATAGTGCTTCATTCACTCTCTAAGCCACTCTAACTGGCATTGGAAAGTTTTCGGGGTGTGTGTGTGTAGAATCCCTATAATTACAGGCAAGCCCCATCTCCAACACCTCGGTCTTCATGCATTTTGTGTGAACACCTGTAGTGAATTTGTAATCATGTTCATTTGAACACACTTACAAATCCTCCCACATCCTCCCAGTCGAGATGTTCCAAGAGTGTTCAACTGAACATGCTTGGAAACCCTTTTCAGACTTTCACACTGGGGACAAGGCTTGCATTGGCCCCCATTCACATTTTGAGCCCTTCAATGTTCAGCTGAATGCCTGAAGATGGCTTAAATTGCCAGGTTTTGTACTGCATTTCTCTCCTACTGTACAATCAGTCTCTGAACAGAAACCTGTGTTTCTGGAACACTGAGGTGCTGGGGTTAAACACACTGCATGAAACTGGACCCAAAATTAATAAACAAACAACTAGCCCAGGTATAGGCAACCTTGGCTCTCCAGATGTTTTGGAACTACAACTCCCATGATCCCTAGCTAACAGGGCCATTGGTCAGGGATCATGAGAGTTGTAGTTCCAAAACATCTGTAGAGCCAAGGTTGCCTATGCCTGAACTAGCCCAATACACAGGTCCAAGAGGTTGCAGGGAGCAGAGGTTGTTGCAGCTGTTGAAAAACATTGTTCAAATGCTGATGTATGCAGAGTGCTACATAAAGTACGAACAAGTCCACAGTACAGAATCCTAAGTTTAACAACAAATCAGAAGCACTCAAAGATTTGTTACCATCCTCAAATTTGTTACTCGAAAATTAGGTTAGAGCAAGGTTGTCCCAGCCTCCTCAGCCTGAAGAATTAATGGCTGTCGTCTTTGGGGATGCACCTGGCATAATATCATGAAGTGGTTTACTGCTCAGGCTATAAAAGGCTTGCAACTGATCCTAGATGCTAACAGGTCCTAGGATCAGAAACCTAGTGAGGAACCTTTTTCCTTCTGAAGGCTGCATTTCCTCATGAGCAACTTTCAGGGTCTGCAACCAGTTGTGGGCAAGGCCAAAGGCAAAGGTGGATGTGGTCAGAGGTGACTACGTTGAAGGGTACGGGATGAACATCCCCAAGAGATAATCCCATTTGAGTGCGCCACTGCAAAAAGTTTGCACTTCTCATAATTTAGAAACCTTTGTCTACAAACACGGATGCGTTTCCTAAGTAAAAGGAAGGCCACAAACACTGGTTCTCCTCCATGTAGCACTGTCATCGGGCACATCCTGTCTAAAGCCTCAGAAAACAGCCTTACACAACAGGGAAAGGAGAGACAGGAAAACAAAAAAGGCAGGAAAACAGACGGCTGATAACCACACGACTGGCCTCCTTCCGTTTTCACGGAAGGAAACAAAACAGACGACGCTCGGATCACATGACTGGATGGCACTTTAAAACAAAACACACACACACAAAAGTGCCCAACTTTCGGGAAGCAAAACTCCAGGCGAACGAAAGTCAGGGGAAGAGATCGACATGGCTAGAGGTGCCCTACCAGAGTGCCAGCCCCAGATCGCGAGTCGGGAGAGGGGGGGCGGGGTACACATCTGTCGGTCTCTAGAGAACGAGCCTCTTCCTTCCCCTCCCTTCTGGTCCGATGGGCGCTTACCTCCCTGCCCGGGGCTGGCAAAGGGTCCGAGGCTCCGGATGCTCCGGCGGGGCTCTGCCCTTGGCGCTGGTGGTGCGCTTCTCTCATGCTGTTCGGCTCCGCGTCGCAAGCAAAGGCTCGATCCGATGGGAAGAGGATGAGGACGAGACGCCTCCTCGGATCATAGTTGCGGCTGGTGAAGTTAATGGGCCCTGCTAAGTTCCAGAAGTCCGGGTGGAAGGAGCAGCGTCCTCCTGCTTCTAAACCCAGGGTGGAAAATAATGATAATAATACAATAATAATAAAGCAGCTTTAAAATATCTTTGTTGGCTCGCTGATGTGCCGTTTGCAAGGCTCCCTCTCCGAAAGCGCAACAAAACGACAGGGAGAGTCCTTTCTTTGTGGGCGGATTCAAACCGCGGCAGGCTCCGCCTCTGGGCTTGGGGGTTGCTCACAGCGACAGCGCCTTTCCGCCGGGTGGGTCTTGTGGGGGGGGGGGTGATCGGGGAGAGCTGCCTGGCTCAGGACGTGACGCCGTGCATGAACCTCCAAGGTGGGGGCGGGTGGGGATCACTGGGCCAGGCGGATTCAACCCGCGTGCGCCTCCTGGCTGACTCTTGAGCAGGATCGCCAGCAACAGCTGAGCATCGACTCCTCTGCTGCCCCAGCCTCCTGGGGGGGGGGTCGCTGGCCCGCCCCTAACAGTAACAATATGGCCTTTGTTTGGACTGTTCTTGGAAGAGAAAACTCCCAGTGATCTCTTTCTCCTCTAGGAAAAAAAAAAGAAAAAAGGCAAAAAAAGGTCTGGCAAATTCTTCTCCCTCTCTCATGAGACTAGAACTCAGGGCTAAGCAAAAGCCCCATGAACAAAAGTACTTCTTTACAGAGGGAATTTGCTCCCCACAAAACCCACCAACTTGGAGGGTTTTAAAAGAAGACAAGTTCATGGAGGGCAATGGCCATGTTCTACCTCCCCTGGTGGAGGCAGCGTGCCTCTGGATGTTAGTTGCTGGGAACCTCAAGTGGGGAAAGCACTCTTGTGCTCAGGTCCTTATTGCAGGCTTCTCTGGGGCATCTGGGCTGGCCAGTGTGAGAACAGGATGCTGGACGAGATGGGCCTTTGGTCTGATTTAGCAGGACACTTCCTAGGTTCTTAAGCAAATCGCTATGAAAATTCATCGGAATGGCATACTTGCCCAAGACTGAGTTCTTATTCATAGGCTACTGCAATTCTGGTGGCGAGATAGGAATCCTTTCTACAGGCAAACAATTAAATGTACTCCTATCAGCCAATCACCCATTCCCACCACCCTTCTGAGTAATACCCCTTCCCACCCTCTGACTATACATAAGGGTCTGGTGGCTTCTGTTTCAGTGTATCTGAAGAAGTGTGCATGCACACGAAAGCTCATACCTATGACAAACTTAGTTGGTCTCTAAGGTGCTACTGGAAGGAATTTTTTTAATTTTTTGTTTCGACTAGTGTAGTCTACTATTGTGTCAATAACAAAAAGTTCATACTTTATTTTTTCGGGGGTGGGGTCCCCAAAGTGTTCCCAGAATTTTTTTTTGAATCATATATAAAGAAAATGCAAATCTTGAGAAAATTTGGTATACAGTACAGTATTTGGGTTTAAAGGGTGAGAGATAAGAAGATGATTACTACTGTAAAATTACTTTATTAGCTAAAGTAACAAGTGCATAAGCAAGAGTGCTGCTGAATTGGACCAAATGCCTATCAAGTCCAGCATTCTGTTCTCACAGTGGCCAATCTTGGGAAGCCCCAAGCAGAACATGAGTGCAGAACATCTACCCGGTAGTGCAGACCACTAGGAGTCTTAAAGGGGTAGCAGGTGTTTGTTTGACGTAATCAGGTTTCACCAAATTCCAGAATACTTTCATTTGGTGATTAACTTCTCCATGAACAAATGGCCCCACATATTGCCAGGATATTTCTGCTGGAAGTATGTTTTTTGAGCATGTGAAGATTCTTGTTCCAAATGCAAATAACAAGATGGGGCATGAGACCTGCATGAAGAATATTTGTTAGGCAGCTTGTGAATATGTCAAGTAGCACTCTACCTGGATCCATAGCAATGGGTTGCAGCGCTTAAGGCCATCACATATGCAAGAGCATTCTCATTTTCTCACACATGTTCCAACAGTGGCACTCAGTAGAAAGCCCTGAAATGGAGCATTCCAGAGGCAGGGAAGGTGAGAGATTGCATTAGATCCTGACTAAATGGGTCTCATTGCCATTGCAGTGCTTTTGCAAGAATAATATGTGAGTGGGGGGTATTGTTTTTGTTTGTTACTGTATTATGCTATATGTTCTTGTATTGTAAATCACCCTGTGATCTTCAAATGAATTATTATTATTTATTATTATTATTAATTGCATGATGGCATCTGGCCCAACCTCCACACCAACTTCGTGCTGGCTCAGCAATCTCGCTGCAGTGGGTGACTCCACCACTCCACAAAGCCATGCTGGTGGAGGGAGGTCTGGATTGCAGCCTGAGTTCTCACAAGTTATGTGGCAATTAATGGGTGCAACTCTCACTGAAGTCATGCATTTAGCATGTTGTGCGCAACCAGGATCCACTGTTCAAACTCTGTTTGGGAGTATGAAACCTGGGTGAGGGTGCGAGTTTTGGAAGGCAATTGTTGTAGGTAGCCGATTACACACACACACACACACACACACACACACACACACACGGAAAGGGGTTTCTTCTCAGTGGTAGCAGCACACATGCATTGCAAGAAGGTTCAATCACAGGCATCTCCAGGTAGGGCTGTGAAAGACCCTGGAGCAACAGACAGTTCCGAGTTACACGGTGCCTACAAGCCCTACGTGGCTTCAAATCAAGCAGCACAGAACACCTGCCCGCCATTTGACGCGATGGACGTTGCTCAAATACTCGCCTTCCCCGAAAGTTTTTGCTCCAACTGCTTCGGACACCATCCGGAGCAGGTCGAGCACATTGCAACGAAGGCAGGGGCTGCAATGAAGGCAGGGAATACAGCAGCGTAGGATGCCTCTCCGCAGCACTCGAGCGCACTTTCGGCCGCTTCCATAGCTCAGCTGTTCCTGCTAGCTTTGAAGATTGAGACCCAACAACGTGACCCGTGCGCCTCCACACATTCTCTTCCCTGACGCCCCTTTTCCTCCTGGTCTCCCGCGTAGTGCGCCGCCGCCACCGCCTCTCTGCCTTCCTTTTCTCCCATTGGCCGCATTCCCACTCCAATAGCCGCCGGGCGCCGGAGCGGCCGCTTCCTTATTGGCTGACAGGCCTCTGCATGACGCAGGCTGAGGACCGGAGGCGGGGAGGAGCGGGGAAGGGTGGGCTGCTCCCGCTGTCATCCAGTCGGCGCAGGCGCACTGGGGCCGGCTATTGTGTTAACCATTATTGTAGCGAAGCGGACGGGCTGCTACCGGCCTCCTGTTCCCTCAACGCTCCGCAATCCCGGGCCGGAGCCCTTCCAGCCCCGCTGAGTCCAGCGCAGGCAGGCAGGCAAGATGCCGGTGAGAGACCGAGCTCCCCCTTTCCCTTCCCCGGCCCGGCGCCTCGGCTCCTTCCCCGCCCTCCCTCCTTCCCTGCGCGCTGCGGGTCCGTTGCTAGGGGCGGCGCTGCCGGAGAGCGAGGCTGGGCGCCGGCGGGTGAAGGGCCGGGTCGGGAGGGCGACGGGCTGCAGGGCTTCTGCGGGGGGCAGGCGGTTCTGCAGGCTTATGGGCCGGGGTGGCGCCTTCGCATGCATTAAACGTGTTGCTGCTGCTGCTGCTGCTAATAATGTCTACCTTACTGAAGTCAATAACATCTACCTCACCTATGCTATTAATACCTACCTTATGTATAATATCTACCTTACTGATGGCAGCTGTTTTTTTTTTAAAGAAAAAGCCACCTACAGAACCGATTGGAAAATTCGCAGTAAAAGCATGTGGGCTGTTGTGAATATTATATATATGTATGTGTGTTTGTATATACATGCATTCATATACAGTGCTTTTTTTTCCTAGGGGGACGCATACCCCTGAACATATTGTGAATCTTTGTACTTTTGTCCATTTACTGTATTTATTTTCCCCGATGCGAACTATAAAATGGTGATTTTCTTGAATCAAAATGAGAGTACCCCTAAACATTTTTTAAGAAAAAAGCACTGTACACACACAAATATAGGTGCTTAGGTGCTACTAACGCAGTTGTTTGACTTCACATCATTGATGTCTCTCAAGACAGGTGGATGCCAACCATGTATGTATGTATGTATGTATACTGTTCATTGGGCCTGGGCCCTGAAGGCAGCTCTCAAAAGTGAGATCCCTGCAGTATGAAGCCGATTGAAAATCCAGAATGAAATCATCATGCAATTACTTGTTGTGATGCTCTGTGGATAGATGTACCTCGCTGAGCAGGGCCTTCCCTGAAGGCAGTTTTCGAAACAAGGTTTCCACGGATTGTGGCCATGTTTAAATATACAATAAAATCATGTGATTATTTGTTGTGATGCTGTGGGCATATCTCATACTGGGCAGGGACCCTTGAAAGGCAGCTTTCAAAATGAAATCCACAATAAAATTGTGTGGTGTCATATGGTGATCACAGTCAATGCCTTCAGCCTTAAGGCAGAACAAGTTTTGGTATTTACTACTGTGTGCATGGTACCTAGGTTGTTCTGTGTTGAATTAAGCCCTGACTCAGTTTTGTATGTTGGGGATGTCTGTGGAATAAGTGTTTTATGGGAAATGTGATTGCAACAATAAAAGTAAAATATACTTAAAAGATAATCCCAGGAATCAAATTTAGCCTGTAAAAGTCATTGAAATCTCCTCAGGTTGACTTAGTATGCCATATGTTAATATTGCTTGCAAAAGATGTTTGCTTGCATAAGAATATCATGCCTTATACCTACCTCAGTGCTGTGAACTTTCACTGATGCTGTTCATTTGCTTTTTTTTGAAGCAAAACCAACATTTCCCCCCGGTTGTTACAGATGTCACAATGTATGTGTATGTGAACTTACCGCTGAGTCAGAGCTTTTTAATGCATTCTGTTGTGTCTAAGTAAAAGCTCTTTGATGTGTTTGTGATTTCCTTGCTGTGAAGTCATATGCATCCTCTGTAAAGCTCTAGCAACTTTATTAAATGTGTATGATCTTCTACAGCAAGACTTCCTAGGCAATTTAGCGTGAAAGTCTAGCCATCAGAGTTGTCTCAAAATTGGTTAAACTGTGACGTTAAACTGTGACTCTCCAGATGTTGCTGGCTTTTAATCCCCCATCATCCAATGGGAGTTATCACCATCCTAACAATGGTGACTGGATCTGATGTGAATTGTATTTAGCAACATTTGGGTGGAGTGTGGGTTTCGACTGCTGATAAATAGGAGTGGTCAAAGGGTTTACAAATGCACACACACACAGGGAATTTTGCAGGACCCTTTCAGATGACATCCACCAAAGTGGATGCAAGCACATAGATAAATATTAAGGAGTGGATGAAAAACCTTGCCAAAAGCTACTATTGCTTTTCATAGAAGAACCATTTGCCTAGCCTTTGCTCAGATTTATGATTCTGAGATATGTAATAAAGAGAACCAGGCCTTTGGCTGGTTGACATCTGATGTCCTTTTGAAGAGGGGATTGTTGGGTTGTTTTTGTTTTTATTATGCATTTTGTGTTTTTTATATTGTAATTTTTTTGTTGTGAGCCATCTGAGATCAACACATATAGGGCAGTATACAATTAATAATAATTTAAACAATACATTTTGGCAGAGGATGACTTGGAGGCTGAGGCTTTAGTCTTAACTCCACTGACCTGGGAGTAAACACTATTGAATTCAATAGCACTGACGTCTAAGTAGATATAGTTAGAATTGTACTGTTGGTGCTTGAATTGCCCATATACCACCTTGTATAAATGCATCTCTGACTTTGAATTGTAGAAATGAAAGGAGTGTTGTAGGCTATCTAGTCCAACCACTAACCTTGCTGCAAGAAATCCAGAACTAGGTCATCCCCAACAAGTTGCTGTTCAGCCTCTTGCTTGAAAACCTTCAGCAAGCAAGACCCCAACCCTATTCTGAGTAATTGGTGCTAATGTCAAATTGTTCAAGCAGTTCTGCTAGTGTTCAACTTGAATAAAAATATTTTTTTAAAAAAACTATAAGCCCATTTGAGCTAGTGTCTGTGGCAGCAGATAACAAGTATTTGCCTCTTCTGTGTGATAGCCCTTTGAAGACTATATATTACCCCTCAGTTTTTCTTTTCTTTTCCAGGCTAAATATACCCAGTTCATTCAGTTTTTCCTCATAAGACCATCTTTGTTGTTCAGTATTTCCTCTTGACCATCTTTGTTGCCTTGCTTTGAACCCATATTTCAGTTTGTACCCTTCTTTAAGCGTGGCACCCAGAACTGGACATGGTACAGTATTCCAAATGAAGTTGGACCGATTAATGGAGTTTAAAATCACATTTGCCTTGTTTGCAGCTGCATCACACTACTGACTCATGTTCAGTTTGTAACCAGCTACTACAGTCCTGAGATCGATCTTTCAGTTTCTTGTAGACCTTTCTCCAAGCTTAGAGCTGATATGGGAAGCATGGGAGAGCCCTGGCCTTTGAAGGTGTGGTGAAGTCAGGGTCAAGTCCTTTCCTCACATCCACTTTGGGCACAGGGCAGAGGCAACCACAAATTTTGAGCGGGTACCAAGGCACACAAAAAAGTTGAAGGGCCTTGAATTTGAGGGCTCAGTGTTACAGTATGCTGTTTCTCTGCCATCAGAAGTAGTTGTTATCTAGTAGGTGGTGATTACAGATCACTTCTTTGCTTCACAGCTTTGCTTCTTTCATGAATTATAATTGGTTACTGTATTTTCTTTATGTAGATTAACAAATCCGAGAAGACGGACAATTCTGATAATGTTAAGGTGGTTGTTCGCTGCCGGCCTTTCAATGAACGGGAGAAAGCAATGTGTTACAAGATGGCAGTTAATGTCGACGAAATGCGAGGCACTATTACTGTCCATAAAACAGATTCTTCCAATGAACCTCCCAAGACATTTACATTTGATACTGTTTTTGGACCAGAGAGCAAACAACTTGATGTTTATAATTTAACTGCAAGGCCAATTATTGACTCTGTTCTAGAAGGTTATAATGGTAAGTGCTTCTTTGTTGCATAAAAATGATGGTATATAAGGACTTCGTTTTGTAGTAAACATCCTTCTAGAGCTGACCCTTGCTTTGTTAAGAATTGCAAATATCCCGTGTTGTTTGCACCTACTGTTCTGCTTAATTACAGAATGCCAACTGTTCATAAAGTGTTCTGCTTCTGTAAAGTGCCTCTGTTTTTCTAATTGCTAACATAATCATCAACAACACCTGGTCCTCATCAGACAGCATGTAGATTTCCTCTCCTTGTTGCAGAGGAAACTTTTGTTTAGAGAAATACTTGTGTCCAGGGATAGCCAGCATGGTACCTTCAAGATACAGTTGGAGTACCAACACCCACCAGCCTGTTCAGACCTTGGGCTCTATTGCTCTCCTCTTTCCCCTTTCTTCTTTCAGTGGTGCTGCAAGGAGGAGACTGGCAGTGTCTGCTTCCTGTTAACAGCAACTGCATCCAGCTCACAGTAAAAAGTCAGGATCATAAAACACAGGTCCTAACTTTGTCCAATATGCCATAGTTTAAACAAAACTACTAATATTCTCACAGCTGCATTAAAGGAAGAGATGGGCAAGGTCAAAGTTTTAGCAAGCTCATTGACATATCACTGAACCATAGTTTAATATTGTGTCCATGCCAGGACACGATACCATCCCTGACTTTTCACTTGCTGTTTCCCCAATTCCTGTTATAGGCCTGTTCTCACATTATGTATGTACAGTGAGGGGGGAAAGGTATTTGATCCCCTGCTAAATTTGCCTGTTTGCCCTCTGACAAAGAAATGTCCAGTCCATAATTTTAATGGTAGGTTTATTGTAGATGTGAGAGACAGAATAACAACAGGAAAAACCCCAGAAACCCAGAAGACAAAAGCCAGAGATTGATGTGCATTATAATGAGTGAAATTAGTATTTGATCCCTTTGCAAAAGATGACTTAGTACTTGGTGGCGTAAAACCCTTGTTGGCAATTACAGAGGTCAGACGTTTCTTGTAGGTGGCCACCAGGTTTGAACACAACTCAGGAGGTATTTTGTCCCACTCCTCTTTACAGATCCTCTCCAAGTCAGTAAGATTTTGAGGCTGATGTGTAGCTACTTGAACCTTCAGCTCCCTCCACAGATTTTCGATGGGATTAAGGTCTGGAGACTGGCTAGGCCACTCCAGCACCTTAATGTGCTTCTTCTTGAGCCACTCCTTTGTTGCCTTGGCCGTGTGTTTTGGGTCATTGTCATGCTGGAATACCCATCCTTGACCCATTTTCAATGCTCTGGCTAAGGGAAGGAGGTGCTCACCCAAGATTTGACGATACATGGTCCTGTCCATTGTCCCTTAGATGCGGTGAAGGTGTCCTGTCCCCTTAGCAGAAAAACACCCCAAAGCATAATATGTCCCCCCGACCATGTTTGACGGTGGGGGTGGTGTTCTTGGGGTCATAGGCAGCATTCCTTCTCCAAACACGGCGAGTTGAGTTGATGCCAAAGAGCTCGATTTAGGTCTCATCTGACCACAACACTTTCACCAGTTCTCCTCTGGGTCATTCAGATGTGCATTGGCAGACTGCAGATGGGCCTGTACATGTGCTGTCTTGAGGAAGGGGACCTTGCGGGCTTTGCAAGATCTCAGTCCTTCACAGCGTAGTGTGTTACCAACTGTTTTCATGGTGACTATGGTCCCAGCTTCCCTGAGATCATTGACAAGTCCCCCTGTGTAGTTCTGGGCTGCTTCATCACCGTTCTCATGATCATTGCAACTCCACGAGATGAGATCTTGCATGGAGCCCTTTCTGTGCTTGTCCTAGTGATACATGCTTTCTTGATAAGTAACAATTTTCTTCCCCAGTCTAGTGAAACTGACCAAAGGTAATGTTAAATTTCAATCCTCAGTTTAAATGAAATATGAAGAGATGGTTTAATGAAGGCAAAACTAAGGAGGTGGCAGTGTGTTAAGTCTTAGGTTCACTGTGGCCAGTGCACGTTGTGCTAAGCTAAACCATGATTTAGTATTATTTGTTACCCAACCCTTGCTATTTACATTGTATTATCTTAATAGTGCTGGTGGTGTCCAAGAAAGGATTAACAACTTCTCTGCCCTATATTGCAGGCACCATTTTTGCTTATGGACAAACTGGAACGGGGAAAACATTTACTATGGAAGGTGTCCGGGCTGTTCCAGAACTCAGGGGGATCATTCCAAATTCTTTTGCTCATATTTTTGGCCACATTGCAAAGGCAGAAGGTGATACAAGGTAAATCACTTACTTGCTTTCCTCACCCCCAAACCCTTAAACACCAGTGCTGGGTGAGGCCAATGGCCAAAACTAATCCAGCAACCTGTTCCAACACATTCTCAGCTCAATGCTTCCTGGAAGCCCACAATCAGGGCAGTCTGTTGCATTTCCCCTCCATCTGGTGTTTAGAGTGTTAGGTTAGACTAAGGTTTGGATTACTTATGAACATGGAGGTTCCAGTTTAGCTATTAGTGGTTTTATGTCTACCCAAAACCATCCTCCATGAATTTGTCTGATTTCCTACTAAAGCCACTGGCCATGGCCACATCCTGTGGCAGTAAATTTCTCCAGTATGTGTTATACAAAGAAATAGCCTTTGTGTGTGCTGGATCTACTGTGTCTCAATTTCATTACATGGTCACATTCTAATGTGAGGATGATTATTTTTCTCTCTCCGTGTGACATCATTGTTTTGTAATCTTGTATCATGTTCCCACTTTGGCTGTATCTTGTCCCCCAAAGTCAAAAGTCAAAAATGCTTTCACATTTTCTTACAGGAAACATGCTCCAACCTCCTGGTTGAAATAAAATCCCTTCATTATTAGTTTTACATCAGTCTGGTGTTTTGTATATTTTCTTGTAAGATCAAATTAATTCTGAATATGTTCTTTTTTTCTGGGTGCATTAAACTTCAGGTTTTTGGTCAGAGTCTCTTACTTGGAAATCTACAACGAGGAAGTGCGAGACCTGCTGGGGAAGGACCAGACACAGAGGCTGGAGGTAAGCTCCAATAACCTCTAAACTAGTGAGCAAAGGGAATCATGTAACAAAATTACTAATGGGCAAATACAAGGTGTTGTATCCAAATGTCACTCCACACATCAGAAAACTCTTCACCCCAGCAACAGCTTCTGTGAATGAAAGAGTGAAGGAAATTATTTTTTCCAAATTTTCACTTTCTTCTTCACCCTCTCTCATGGTGTTCCAAAAATTCCTTAACCCTCTGGAATTTATTTGGTGAAAAGTAAGTGAAAATTGTCTTCCCTCCCCCCCCCTCCACCTTCCATTCACAGAAGCTTCCGCTCAGAGAGTCTTCTGTGAGCAGAGAGACACAGGGCAGTATTTCTTTAAAGGCTGTTTTTAGGTGCTTTCCCAAAATGACTGCCTGATTTGTCTTATAGGTTAAAGAACGACCTGATGTGGGAGTCTATATCAAAGATCTTTCAGCTTATGTTGTAAACAATGCGGATGACATGGACAGAATTATGACACTTGGTCACAAAAACCGTAAGTTGGACATAGCCACTTGGCCGTTCTTGCCTCCATTATGTGTGGTCGACACATTATGTCTCTGAGGTGGGCAGGCCTGCAAGTTCCATTGCACAATCAGAAATCCTTGGGCTGACAGAAGGAGTTATTTGGATACCATCCAATTATTGTAGTTTTTCTAAATTATTAGTTTGCGTACCAACCACTATCCCAGTAGTTCACAGTGGATGCTTTTATTTTTGTAATTACCCTATACAACAGGTTAAATTGAGAGATAGGTTGACTTGCCTAAGTCTGGTGAGGCTACTCAGTTAGTTTCATAACTGAGGAAGGATTTGGTTCAAATCTTATCACTATACTACATGGTTCTTCAGCTGAGCTCTTATGCTCTTGTAGAAAAGAAGAGACATGCCAGCCAATTTAGGAAAATACACAGTACCTGAATGAAAGTTGGACGTTGACCACTCGGGGATCGCATAACTAGTTAGCATGCCAGAGTCTCGAGACTCTGGCATGCTAACTAGTTATGCGACCCCCAAGCAGTCAGCATCCAACTTCTTAGAGGGACAAGTGGCGTTCAGCCACCCGAGATTAAGCAATACCTGAATGGGTAATTGAAACCTTTAAAAATTATGTATTTGCTGCATGTGGTTGGTTGGTAACCAGCTGAAAGAAATCTAAGCTGCATAATACCAATTAAATGTCACTAAAGTTCCTAATGTTTCACGCTGGCTTATTTTTCTTCATTACCTATGCAAAAAATGCCTCCAGACTGAAGACAACTGGGATGCAGATTCTTGATACTTGAGTTGTTAAAAAATATATATCATTCAGTTCTCAAAGTGAGAACTAAATCTAAATCTATATCTGTCTTCCCCTATGACTTTATGTGCAGCTGAATCAAAAGCTGTAAATTTGGAGCACCAGAAAACATTGCTGCTGTTCACCCTGGGCAGTGTTTTATTGGACTATCACAGCTGATGTGATAAACGAATGCATTATAGATGTGTATTTGTTTTTAGCAGTAAGAAGCTGTGATTATTATGCATTAATTGGATAAATAAGGGCCAAAGACAACATGTGTGCCTTGGTATTATAGCTTTTGAAACAATAATCTGTGCAAAGTGTTGCAGTTGCTCTGGTAGTGTCAGAACAGTGTTATTTCACTTTGGGTGCTGTTATTGTGTCATTTGTTATTATTGTTATCCATCTTTCTGCATTTATATTGTAAACTGCCCTGTGACCCTCAGATGAAGGGCATCATAGAAATTATTATTTTTTAAATGGACTTGTTAACGTAAGCCTTTACTTGTACATAGGTTCTGTTGGTGCCACTAATATGAATGAGCACAGTTCCCGTTCCCATGCTATCTTTACAATTACAATTGAGTGCAGTGAGAAGGGTGTTGATGGGAATATACACGTGCGCATGGGCAAACTGCACTTAGTAGATCTTGCGGTAAGTTGCTACATTCATTTCTTGCAGAGAAGTTGTTGCATGCATTTGTGTTGCAGCTGTCTTGGGCTATCTTAACACGGGGGCTGAGATACCATCACAGGAGACCCTTCTTTCAGAGCCATCTTGTGCGGGTACTCAAAAGCAAGTTCTCTGTATTAAGTGGTGTTTACTCACAAAGGATTGCTGGCTCAAAGCATTGGGGCAACCTGGGCAAATTCACCCAAGCTCAGTTGCAAGGAAGAAGAAGACCATAACTTTGCAGGAACAGTCTTAAAAGCTTTCACTATGTAACTACCATTAAAATTGTGGAGGATGAGATTCTGTGGTATGTTTTCTTCTGGGAACTGATTCTTGGTTTGTTGGAAAAATGTAGTAGGTTCCCTTAGATCAGTTGAAACTTCTGTGCCCTAGCTGGACTTTTTCTGCCTACCAGTGTTTAAAATACAGTGTTTGTTCCTGAAAATCCTCAAATACAAAAACAGTATATCTGGAACTTTATTTGCCTTTTAGCTTGTGTGCATTTTATAACTCACAGCAATCACGATTTGCACCTCTGGCTCTGCAATAATGAGGGCTAGGAGTGTTTTATTTAATAAAAATGATCCCACTGCTCCCTCTTCCTGCAGTGCAGTAGCTTTGTAATACTTCTTTATTTTTCTTCTTGTTTTCAAGTCTGGAGCCCAAGGCATTGTTTGTAGCAGTTGTTATTTTAGGGATGTCATCTGCCCTGGGGTTCCTTGCAGTGTTTCTGGGGTGCAGCTTTTGAGTCATACACCAAGTATGACAGGTAGGTAGCCGTGTTGGTCTGCTGTAGTTGAAACAAAAAAAAACAAAAAATAAAAAAAATCCTTCCAGTAGCACCTTAGAGACCAACTAAGTTTGTCATTGGTATGAGCTAAGGTGCTACTGGAAGGAATTTTTTTATTTTGTTTCGACCAAGTATGAACTTATCGATTAACTGAAATTTCCCCTTTCCTCATTTTACTCAAATGGGCAACCCTATTCTTTCCTTTTCTAGCTGCTTTGCAGTGTTCTGTGCTCTCGTTTGCAGAAAATGCTTGTGTTGGAATTTTCCATCCCATCTCAATTTCTCCACTCTCATTTTCAAGGGATCAGAGAGGCAAGCAAAAACTGGAGCCACTGGGCAACGACTAAAGGAAGCTACCAAAATCAACCTTTCCCTCTCTACCCTTGGGAATGTCATTTCTGCATTAGTGGATGGAAAGAGCACGCATGTGCCTTACCGGAACTCTAAACTGACCCGACTGCTACAGGATTCCCTTGGAGGCAACTCTAAAACTATGATGGTAATGATGAGAATGTCACATTCAGTTCCATAATGCTCTAGTGAGCCTAAGCAACAGCTTGTTGTAATAGCTGCTAATGCTACTTCTCCTTTATGCTGCTGATTATCATTATCCCATGCTCCTTCCCAAGGGGTTTCTACACAGCACTTTCTCCCTGCTTCCCATTTTGTCCTCACAAAGCAGGGATTTCAGTTGGACAGCTTCACAATGCCACACCAGCCCTTAATGGGAATTTGTTAAAGTATGTTTGTTTTGCTGCAAAATTGTGTGTGGGATTCAGCTAAGTTGTTGTATACATGGAACAATGTCCACTAGTACAGCTGGACTCCGCCCCCCCTCCTTATGTGCTCCCATATACCTTAAATCTACTCTGGCTCAGGTTTGGGGGGCATGTGGGTGAAGGAAAGGGGGAAGCAAAGTATTGTTGCACAAGTGAGCCTCTGTCTGCATGCATACCCCACTTAGCGCTACCTTGAATTCCACCCTCTATTTATAAGTAATATATACAATATGGGGTGTGTATATGAAGTTTTAGCTTTCCATGTTTGGGGTTTGGGTTAGCATAATTCTTGAAAGCATGATAAAGCAGACAAATACACACAGAAACCTTTTTTTAGCCTGGTATGTTTAGTATAATGTAGGAAGTGTTAGCAATTGGTGAAGCAGACACGAACCACATTGATAAATAACTTTATACATTTCTATGCATTAAAGGAAATATGCTAGTTCAGGCGGTAGAGCAAGAAACTCTTAATCTCAGGGTCATGGGTTTGAGCTCCATGTTGGCAAAAGATTCCTGGATTGCAGGGGGTTAGACTAGATTCTGTGATTCTATGGAGCTACCTCTTTATATATTAGGCTTCCTAACTGGATAGCCCCCTGTATAAGGTCAGGCCAAACCCGGGCACAGGAATTTGTGAACCAAGTAGGGGTCTCTAACAGCCAGACAACAGACATTTGACCTTCTGTTATGCTTTGGGCTGGGATCTGTAGAGCAGCCCCATGGCCAACAGACGACAAAACTTTACCCTAAACATGTTCACTGTGCTGTGCAGTCTGTAGAATTGACTTTGTTTTTCTCCTAACTGTAGTTTTCCAGGCTCTTGCTTCCACCCAGCTTTTTGTACATAGCTTTATTCTTCTTTCTTAGTGTGCAAACATTGGTCCAGCAGACTACAATTATGACGAGACTATCAGCACTCTGCGATATGCCAACCGTGCCAAGAACATCAAGAATAAGGCTAGAATTAATGAAGATCCAAAGGATGCTTTGCTTCGCCAATTTCAAAAAGAAATTGAAGAACTTAAGAAAAAGTTGGAGGAAGGTAACCTGCCAAC